>NW_006159682.1:794990-801843 GCF_000334495.1 Tupaia belangeri chinensis | reverse complement strand
CAAAGATGGGAATATTCAAAATAAAACCTAAGTGTAAACACAATTTTAGAAATTACTTTATACGGTTATTGATTTCAATTTAAACAAGTAAATTTTCAAAAACACTGTCATGAAAGTGGTAATCAGTTGATCACAGAAGGAATGTATGCTCACCGTTCAAAATTAGGTAAATAAAAACTATAACCATCCTACTATAAAACCTTGGGTTTTTTTTTCTTCCAGTCTTTTTTCTACATATGCTTAACTGGATTAGATCATTTGTCTAATTGAAATTTTCTACTTTACTGTGATACAGCAATCAAATTACAAAATTCTTCAGATTACCACAAACTCCTAATAAGTTTTAATAGAGGCATATCTTTTTTTCCTTTTTTTTTTTTTTTGGAGAAGTTTTTGCTATAAGGTGCATGTGCTTGCCAGAAAGACAGAGATAGACAGAGAGACAGAAAGCAAGAAATAAGTCCCCAGGGTTGATGGCCACACCACAATCCCTTCTCCTCCATTCTCCTCTCGGGATCTTGGGCACACAAGTAACCAGATCTTGATCTTTTCTCGTTCTCTTTAGACATTTTCTTGCTGTTGGCTTCCAGAGTTCCAATTTTATTAAATAGTCCAAAAGTCACAAAACAAAAAAGTGTATGAAGTGCTTTTATAGGGACCAGCAAATGGTATAATGGTTACATGGCTAGACTCCCATGTAGTCAACTGCAGTTTAAGTCCTGGACCCGGTGGCTTGGAACTCAAGCTGGGCACATGTGCATATGTGCCCAAAATCCTGAGAGAACAGAGAAAGGACTACAGCGAGGTCAAACTCCTGAGTGGGGGGAATGTTTTCTTGCTTTCTGTCTCTCTATCTACCTATCTCCAGTGAACACACGCACCTTATCACCAAAAAAAAAAACAAACTCTTGGGACCAGCAGTTAGCATAATGGCTATGTCGCTGGACTCCCACGTAGTCGACCACGGTTTGCGTCCCAGACCTGGTGGCTTAAACTCATGCCAGGCGTGTGTGCATGCGTGCCCAGGATCCCAAAAGGAGAATGGAAGAGAAGGGACTGCGGCATGGCCATCTCCCCTGGGGGGTGATTTCTCGCTTTCTGTCTCTCTGTCTGTCTTTGTCTGTCTGGAGAGCGCATGCGCCCTACAGCAAAAACCTCTCCAAAAAAATGTTAAAAAAACGCTTAAAAAAAAAAGTGCTGGGGACCAGCAGTTAACATAATGGCTATGTCGCTAGACTCCCATGTAGTTGACCACGGTTCAAGTGCCAGACCCGGTGCCAGGCACGTGTGCGTGTGCCCAAGATCCCAAGAGAATGGAGGAGAGGGATTGTGGTGTGGCCACCCCCCCTGGAGGGTGATTTCCTGCTTTCTGTCTCTCTCTCTGTCCTTTTGGCGAGCACACGCGCCCTACAGCAAAAACCTCTCCAAAAATAAGTGCTCCTATAATTCCTTGGAGAGCAAGTAAAACACCTTAGATTGAGTCCTTCAAACCAGACTTATTAGAGACTCAGAACTGTCATTCATTATTAAAGATGCATCATATTCTACATGTTAGTCTGTTACTAGTGTTCTGTCTGCAAATAGAGTAAAAACAAGGGACTGTACTCCCAAATTATTCCTGGGAGACTCTATATTGGACAAACCCAACTGTTCCTAATTAATTTTTACTATGACAACCCTTTCCAAGTGCTGAAGTACATTCCAAGCCATTTTTGAGAATGGTTAGATATCGTTTAAGAAAGCACAGATTTCCTGAGTATACTGAACCATAATTACTGGCAAAAAAGCAAAATATCATTAATTGCTTTTCCCATAATAGGAACTCAAATATATGTCATGTTTAATAAAGTAATATTTTTCTGCTTCTGAGAACTTGTAATTTTTAAACTCTGCCCTGTATGTATAGTCAAATTGTGAAGTCAGACCATTATGGTGATATGCTTATTATTAGCACATATTGTGTACTTTTTAAAAAAATGAAATTGAAAATGAACATCAGGGGGACCAGCATATGGCATAATAGTTATGTTGCTGGACTTCTATGTAGTCAACCGCGGTTCAAGTCCTGGGCCCAGTGGTTTAAAACTTACACCCGGACATGTGTGCAAGCGTGCCCAAATCCGAAGAGGAGAATGGAGAAGGGACTCTGGTGTGGCCATCCCCCCAAGGGGCGATTTCTCACTCTCTGTCTCTTTCTTTTCTTTTTTTTTTTTTGAGAGGTTTTTTATTTTTATTATCATCATAATCTTCTTTATATTACATTGGATTACATATAACTTTACAGTGTATTACACTGGTTTTTCTTTTTTTTCCACATTATTATTTTTTTTGTATATACTTTCAATCATATTGTTTGGCTTACAATGAGACCATTTCGATATGTGCACATTTCTCCCCAGAGCATTTTATAAAAATATCTTCAACAGATAACACCACACCTCCCCATCCCGTCAATGCTCTACCTCTGTATCCCTTCTCCAAATGTCCTTCGTTAGGACCCACTCCTCCACATAACTGTCTCTTTCTGTCTGTCAGGCCAGATCATGCACCCTTATAGCTAAAATCTCTTAAAAAAAAGAAAGAAAGAAAGAAAGAAAGAAAGAAAGAAAGAAAGAAAGAAAGAAAACATAACTGTGAAATTATAAAGAATTTCTCCCAAATTTTCAAATTTTATGTAAAGCAGTTTTATCACTTTTGCAATAAAAAGAAAGCATGAAGTGGAAAAGTATTCTTACAACATTTATTGTTTTAGACCATATATTAGGCATTTTTAAGTATTCAATTTAATGGTTTTTTTATAATTTGAAAAAAAAAAAAAACCCTTGCTATAACACAAGAAAACTTCAGTATAAAGCTCAACTGTTAAAAGATTATTTAAAATGCTTGCATCATATTTCAATAGAATAAAAACTTTATCAAAAACATGGAACTGTGTAAAGACATAAAACTGCACACAGAGTTATACCATCAAGATACTACAAAGGCAATAGAGATTCAGAGTCAAAAAATATGGCCGCTACTGTCGTAAAGCTTACTCAGACAACACAGCATCCATACAAAAAAATAAAAATAAAAATACAAGGAAGCACTGGACGTTCAATCATCTAGGACACAGTGAAGTAAAATAGATAGCTTTTGATGTCCTACAGACTTTGATTCAAATCTTACTGTAAATCTACCATGTAACTAGTCTATGTAAATTACGGCCTTCGTTTGTAAAAGGGATTGTTAGATTATCTGAAGTAAAATTCCTGGCATATGGTAACATCCAAATATAAGTTAATAACATTATTATTATTATTATTATTAGAGTTAGAGGCATCACAGGAGGGGAAAGGGCAACAGGGAAAGTGTAAGAAGAATTATGTAATCTACCACCACAAGCAAAAATCAAGATCTTTCTCAAATTTTACTTACTGACAAGAAAATAGTACACGCAGTGAAGAAAACTGAAATTAGCAACACCAAGGCTGTACAGCAGTATTGTCCCTTGAGAAAAATCGCCACTAGTTCTACAAACATAGAATATGACCTATAAAACAGAATATCAGAGTAGAAAAGTCCTTCAATCAGCTAATTCAAACTCTCCTACTAGAATGTATGTTGTGTTTTTTGTTTGTTTGTTTTTTTATCATGATAAAGCACAGGTACACAGATGTAACAGACAGGGAGAGGGAGAAAGGGAGAGAGAGAGAAGCACCCTCACAGGATCTCTGGTTCATCCAACCAGGATTCCCCTTCCCCAGTCCTCCAGCATTGTATCATGGGCATTTGCACCTGTATCAACATGCCTCAGACTGGCCAGGCTGGGGTTTCAAAACACAGTAGCCAGGTGGGCTATGGCTTCTCTTGAGTAGCACGTTATCACTGTACCACGAAGCCAGGGCAGTTCCACATTTTGTCTATTTACGAGCTCCAAGAATATTATTATTTTGTAAGTATATACTCAGTATCTGGAATAATTTTTAGCAACATAGTGCATGCTCAACAAGTATTTGTGGGATAAATTTTAACCTTAAGAAAGCTGAGACCAGGACCAGCTGGTGGCATAGTGGTTAAGGCGCTGGATTCTCACATGGCTGACCAAGGTTCCCGTCCCAGACCTGGCAGCTTTCTCTCTCCCTCTCTCTCTGGTGAACACACATACCCTCAAGCAAATTTAATAATAATAATAATAACAATAAATAAGATGATGATTAAATAATAAAAAAAGGAAGAAAGAAAGCAAGAAAGCAAGAAAGCTGAGCCCTAGAGACTTAACCCAAAGTACTTCATTTAGCAAACTGTTGGCAGGGCTGGGACTAGATATATAAAGTTTTGTAACTCTAGTGTTCTAGTATCTCTAGAAGTTAGACTATGATAATTTAGATTATTTTGGTGGGTGAGGAGTTGAAGGTTGTATGGCAGGCAAAGAAAGATGAAGCAAAGAATAAAATATGTTTCATATTTTTTCCATAAACTGTGTTTTAATTGAAAAAGGGGGGAAAATTATAACAAGATGATCCCAGCATAGTGCCTAACACACAACAAGTACTTTAAAAATATTTGTTCAGGGACTAGTGGGTGGCCTGGTGGTTGGGGCACTGGATTTACACAAGGTTGACCACAGTTAGAGTCCTGGACCTAGCGGCTTGCTTTCTTACTTTCTTACTTTCTCTCTCTCTCTCTCTCTCTCTCTCTCTCTCTCTGGTGAGTATGTGTGCCCTATATAAAAATTTTAAAAACTATAATGACAAATAAAATTAAGTAATTTATTTTAAAAACTTGTTCAATGAATAACTGAACCTAATCTAAAACCATCATCTCATGACCATAAACAGAAACTAACTTCACCATCTGTTTAATCTTTGTAACTGTTATGGAACCCTTTAGAATTTTCAATTATTCATATAACAGTTATTCATCACTTTATTTCAAATATGTACTGAGGGAGAGAGATGAAGTAAAAGATGTCCTGCCCTGAAGGATCTCACTTGAGTATCCCTATATCTAAGAGTGTATATTGCAGGGGTAGAAGAGACAGAGGTCGACATAAATAGATCTAAAAAATGAATGGGAAACAAACTGCACTGTTATCTCAGTTTACTGAGTTCAAGCAGTTTAAAGGAATTAAAATTAAATTAAGAAACCACAATATGCAAAGTTTTAAAATAATACAAAGCCTATTAGAATGTATTAACAATTAGGAAGGTTCTCTTTTCCTGTGATTTTACAGTATTATCTTATTGCCTCTTAGTGGCTTAAAAATCAGAATATTCTAAATTGACTTACTTGAATTATCCATATAAATTGATCACTGTCATGTGTGAGACACTGAAAATAACTTCTGCTACTGATTCGGTATTTACTCTGTGTACAAGTTAATACCAAAATATATAACCACAAGAACATATGTAAATTAAGTGACTATAAAACTGACAGAGCTTGAAGCAAACCTCCAGAGATGAATGATAGTAAATAGAAACCAAAAACATAGTACTACCCAGGGAGAATAAAGTACCCACACAACTGAGAAGCAATTCTAGGGAGTCTCTAAGAGAACAAAATCTTCAAGAGGAGAAAACTCCTGCCAGTACTGGCCAACACAGCCAGAAAACAACAGCCTGCCAACAGGGATCTTGTTTAATGCAAGTCACTAACTAGAGTCTCAGAAAGTGAACACCCAAAAGTCAGCTCTGCCATTCTTCAAGTGTGAGTTTCAGGAGGACCATTCCAAAGACATTCATGACCAAAACTAAACCTCATATTCATTTTACATTTAAGGATTCTTGTTATCCACCTGTGGAAACAAGATTCCCAACACCAAACACACTGAGAAATACTTTACTTAGGACACTTCTAATTCCTGCCAACTGAACTTAGCTAATTTACCTGCAGCACACATTCCTATGTGACTCCTGGTTCCTGGGAAGAAAACACCGCGTACTCACCTCTATCCTAACAATGCTGGGGAAAAACCCCAAAGCCCCTAGGTCCTAACACGGACATCGACTGCCCCAATGTCTGCCCTATCCCAGGGCTATAGCTTGCGCAGCACTCCACAAATCGGGGCCAAGGGGCCCACAAGGCAGACAGGAAGGCCAGGGTGGCCCCATCCGGGATCAGTTTTGGCCAGAAGAGCAGGAAGCGACTGGCAGGTGTCTGTCACTTCATCATCCTGGACAGCACAGGAAGTTTACACTGCGCTTTCCTTGCAGGGAGGGAGAGTCAGACTCCCAGAGTGCGTGATGGGAGGTCTGCGAAGCACAAGGACTGGGCTCTGAAGGAAGCACAAAGCAAGATTTCGAGAACAGGTTTGGGTGAGGAATCCCCCAGGACAAGTGATCAGCCGCTCGGTCGTTCCAGCCACACCTGTTCGGGGATGTTTTTATGAGAGTGGACAGCGATCCGGCGAGAGACCCCAGGCTGGAAGTGGAAGTAGACTTGGGTAGAACAAGACTGAATCGGAGAACCTGACCCCAAAGGAAACCTGATCAGGTGGCCAGGAGGGTGCATTCGGCCAGGGGCTAGCAGGGCAAGGACTTGGGCAGGAGGAGACCCACTTGGAAGGGAGAACGACTGGAAGAAACTGATGGGGAAGGGGGGCTTTCGGGAGACTCCGGCGGGCACGGGCGGTTCGGAGGGGAAAGACCGGCTCAGAGGGGCCAACTCCAGCCGGGGCAGGCGGCTGCCTGGCCGAGAGGGCGAGCCTCGTGCGCCCCGGAGCAGGAGGCAGCTCCGCGCGAGCTCAACAGGAGCTCACCTGGGGTGCGTGTGGCCTGGGAGGAGGGAAGTTCCTGGGAAGGGAAAGCTGGCTGGACGCGCGGCGGGCGACGCGGCGGGGACACAGTCCACTCGGCCGAGGCGCCCACCG
>NW_006159682.1:768067-794703 GCF_000334495.1 Tupaia belangeri chinensis | reverse complement strand
GGGCGGGCGTCTCCCCGAACTTCGACAACTTCCCTCCTCACGCCCGCCCCGCCCCGCTTGGCCCCGCCCTCTTGCCCGCCCGCCCGCGCAGGCCGCGGCGGCGCGCAAACCCTGGCACCGGAGTTAGGGCCGCTGGACCAGAGCCTGCCCCGGAGCGACCCAGGAAAACCCGGCGCGGATGTAACATGAAAGCGGACGGGCTGCGGGGGTGACTAAATTGTCCTGTGAACTTAAGGCAGGTCACCGACCTACTCTAAGTTAATGCTTCTGAAAATTGGGGGAAATTATGCCCACAGTCCTGTTGCATGTGAGGACGAAATGAGATAATGAAAGAAAAATAACATTATGTATGCCAGGCTCTGTACTAGACACTTTATTTCTGCATTATAGGAATGAGAGAAGTGAAACATAAATGTTATGCAAATGAAGAAACTAAGACATAAATAAAGGTCTTATGTAAAGTCATTTAGTTGATGAGACAGCTATAGAATACAAGTTTGGGGGCTAGCAAGTGGTGTAGTGGTTAAAGCACTGGACAGGGATCGACTGTGGTTCAAGTCCTGGACCTGGTGGCTTGAAACTCATGTGTGCTTGGGAGTGCATGCATGCATGCCCAAAATCCCAAGAGAAGAATGGAGAAGAAGAGATTGTGCTGTGGCCAACCCCTCCCACACAAGGGGGGTGTTTAGAGGGTTTGAGGGAGATTCTCACTTTCTCCCTCACTATCTTTCTCTGTGTCTACATTGAATACACAAGCCCTAAAGTAAAAATCTCTTAAAAAAAAAATAGAAGAAGGACCAGCAGATAGCGTAATGGTTATATCACTGGACTCCTATGTAGTCAACCATGGTTCTAGTCCCAGACCAGTGGCTTAAAGCTCACACTAGGCATGAGTGCGTGCATGCCCAAAATCCCAAGAGGAGAATGGAGGAGAAGGGATTGCAGTATGGCCATCCCCCCTAGGGAATGGTTTCTCTCTGTCTGTTTCTCCAGGGGCCCATAGCAAAAATCTCTAAAAAAATAAAAAATAAACATGCAAGTTTGACTCCAAAGCCATTCATGTAACTATCTGCTATTATATTGAAAAAGAAAGCTTTAAAGTCATTCCCTCCAGGAGCCAAAATGTACTTGAAAAGAGGAAGGAATACTTTCTTTACTGTCTGTCAGGCCTATGGAGGTGCCTGCAAAACTGCTAACTCCCACTACTGTCCACCTGAAGCTCCTCCCCCTTCCTCAGGATACAACTCAAGTATTACCTTCTTGGCCAAGAAGCTAATCTCCTCCTCAAGGGAGAGCTACACACTCCCCCCTTTAATCCTTCATCTCTACCTTATGAAGTCATCATTACCCCAATGACTGTTTATACTAGTCTACACTCTGTTCATCAATGGCAAAGACTTTTTTTAATAGTATTCTGTGTCTCAGACCTGGCATTGTAGTATATGCTCAATAAAGGCCTTAGGGTTTCTGCCTATAGTAACCATTGCACATCCTACACTTTCTCATGCTGCCCCCTTCAGTTTGAACAGCCAAAGTTATCTTCAAAGGCTCAGCTTATATGTCACCTAACTCAAGAAGGCTACTAGGGGACCAGCTGCAATGATGCAACAGGAGAGCATCTCAGCCCCATGGCTGAAGCTGCATAGGAAGCACAGGTTCCATGCCCAGTCCAGCTTAAACAGACTGAGCTCAGTGATGCGTGCCTGTTGTCTTAGCTAACTGGCAGACTGACACAGTAAAGACTCCAATATGGAGAGAGCTTGTCAAAAAAATTATATGTGTGTGTGTATGTATATGTGTATGTACATATACACATGTATATCTCCCCCTCCTACCCGGGGCTCTCTTAATTTTCTTTTTTTTTTAAGGAGGGGACCAGCAGGTGGCATGGTGTTTAAGGCACTAGACGCCCACATGGCTTACTTGGAACTGGCAGCTTGAAAATCACACCAGGCATGCGTGTATGCATGCCCAAAATCCCAAGAGGAGAATGGAGGAGAAGGGATTGCAGTGTGGTCATCTACCCTAAGGATGGTTTCTTACTTTCCCTCTCACTGCCTCTCCCTCTCTCTCTCTCTCTCTCTCTCTCTCTCTCTCTCTGATAAGTGCACATGCCCTATGGCAATAAAATAAAAGGAGAGGAAAAGGAAGCCTTCCAGAAATTCCCCACCTCCTATTACTCTTATATGACAAAATGTTCAGCCTTATTTTAAACTGTTAGTTGAGGGCTTATCTGCACTGCACTAGACTGTAAAACCCTTGAGGTCAGAGGCTCACTACATCTCCCTCAAGATTTAGTCTAACACAGAGTAGGTCTCAGTAAATAAATTTGCCTAGATTCGCTCTTCCTTCCCCAGTCATGGTGGCTTCCCATGACGGTGAACCACAACCCATCAGGCCCACACCTGTTACCATTATCATAGCAGTCCCCATTTGAGACACCAGGAGGGACAACTAAAAATCGGAAGATAGAGTTATTGTATATAAAAATATGTATTTATTTATTTATTTGAGAGTTTTTTGTTGTTGCAGAGTTTATGTGCTCACTAGAGAGACAGAGACAGAAGGCAAGAAATCACCCCCCGGGGGGATGGCCACGCCGCAATCCCTTCTCCACTCTCTTCTCGGGATCCTGGGCACGCACACACATGTGCCCAGCATGAGTTTAAGCCACCAGGTCCGGGACTCGAACCGCAGTCAACTACATGGGAGTCCAGTGACATAGCCATTATGCTAACTGCTAGTCCCTAGATGTTCATTTTTATACCCACTTCACAGATAGGAAAATCACAGAGGAGGAGCAATGTGATGTTCTGCAAAGCTGACCCACATGGGAAGTCTGGAGATCTCCCTGAACACACAGGGAACGAGTGTGCCCGTGATCTGGGGCTGGCTAAAGGTGGAGGTGGGTTGTGGCATAAGGATCCTGGTAGGGGTGACTGTCTTTCTCTCTCTTAATCTCTCTTGCTCACGGAAGAAGGAAACCAAAATTTCACAAATAACTTGTTTAAGTAAGGGTCCCTGAAAGTAGGTTTAAGTCTTAGTTAAAAATAAATAAATAAAAAGAATCAGACCCCTCCTCCCCTAATTAGGAAAGACTAGCTTAAAATCATTGTAGGTGTATTGTCCCAGGCCTTCTCCCAGATCACTAGTAATTCGTAGCAACTTCTTTCTTCATTCATGGGTTCTGGTTTAAATTAATAGCTCAAGGCTGGCCGCAATGGCAGAGAGAGCATAACACTGCAGTGCTGGAAGCCCTGGGAATGACAGATTGTTTGTAGGTTGACCTGTGTATACCAGATTTGACCAGGATCTGGACAGCTAGAAAGACTTGGGGGAGGACTGCAGTGTGAAGTGCTTGTCTTCTTCTCTCTCTGTGCCATGAAATAAATAAATAAACAAACAAACTTAAAAAAAAAAACCTTGACATGTACTGGGGCATGGGAACAAGTCTGTAGGTATGAGGGTGATGGGTCAAACTGTCAAAAAAAGTCTAAAACTTTTAAGACTGGATTTTTTTTTTTTAATGACACACCAATCACAATTTGCAATGTGTGTCCCAGATCTCATCAAAGCACTGGGTCATATCCCAAATCTATTTTAGAAAAGTAAAATGTAGTTAATGGAAAATATGTTATGATCTAATTCATTATAACAAAAATGAACTGCATGGGGCAGACCGAAAGGACTTATCTATTTTTTCTAGGGCAACTTAATGTCTCTGGGTCTCTAAGCCTCATATTCCTTTGTGGTCGGCCATGTGGGAGTCCAGCACCCTTAACCACCATACCATCTGCTGGCTCCTATCATACAGTATTTTAATTGTTGCTTATCTCTCTCTTTCTCTGGACTATGAGCTCCATGAGGACTTAGACTTGAACTTAGCTCCAAGTGAATTATGGCATACAAATTTTTTTCTAATTATTTGTTTATTTTATTTATTTATTTATTTTTAAGTTTCCATAGGACACATGTGTTCATCAGAGAGAGAGAGAGAGAGAGAGAGAGAGAGAGAGATTTTAATAGTATTATATGAGCCAAAAGTTACAGTGGAGAAAAAAGAAAATAAATAGAAAATTGATTTCATGCTTTCTATGTTTTAAAAAAAGTCATTTTTAAAAATTAATTTTCCTTTTTTTAAAAGATATACTTAATTTTATTTGTTCTTTTTTTTTTTTTAGACATTTTTTGCTACAGGGCGTGTGCGCTCACCAGACAGACAAAGAGAGACAGAGAGACAGAAAGTGAGAAATCGGCCCCCGGGGGGATGGCCACACCGCAATCCCTTCTCCTCCATTCTCCTCTTGGGATCCTGGGCACGCACGCACATGCACCTGGCGTGAGTTTAAGTCGTCAGGTCCGGAACCCGAACCATGGTCAACTACATGGGAGTCCAGTGACATAGCCATTACACCAACTGCTGGTCCCTATTATTATTATTTTTAAATTTGACCAGTTAGAAACAGAGAGAGAGAGAGAGAGAGAGAGAGAGAGAGAGAGAGAGAGAGAGCGAGAGAGCACGCCAGGACTTGAACCATGGTCAGCCGTGTGGGAGTCAGAGCCTTAACCACCATACCACCTGCCAGCCCCTTACTTATTCCTCATGTGTACATTGAATTCATGATACCTACTTGGTAGAAATGGTATAAAATTAGAGGTCATGAAGAAATGGCCTACCAAAGAGCCTAGCCTAGACTAGATGTTCAGTAATGGTAGCCATAAGATACAATTCCTCAAGATCACTGTTTAACTCGGTACCCCTCAGGCAACCCTGTTTTACAAATACATTAGTTATAAGAATAGGGGTGCCTTAAACAGCTGACGAACACACCCCTCTCATTACAAAGGTAGACATCCCCTAGGAAAATAAAGTTGTGTCTATGACTTAAATCTGAATGGTAATAACCAACAATGGCTGCTTTCATGTACATTATTTCTTTCTTTCTTTTTTTTTTTTTTTTTTTTTTTTTTGAGAGGTCTTTGCTATAGGGCGCAAGGGCTTGCCAGACAGACAGAGAGAGGCAGAAAGTGAGAAATCACCCTCTGGGGAATGGCCACACCACAATCCCTTTTCCTCCATCCTCCTCTCGGGATCTTGGGCAGGCGCACACACATGCCCAGTGTGAGTTTCAAGCCACCGGGTCCGGGACTCAAACCGTGGTCAACTATATGGGAGTCCAGCGACATAGCCATTATGCTAACTGCTGGTCTCTCTTTTCACTCTTATGACAGCCCTGTAGGGATTATTTTTTACCTCATTTTACAGAAGAGGAATTTGTCCAAATTAATAATGACAAGGCTGGAAATTATACACAGATCTTCTGACTTGAATGTGTTTTTTATAATACTAGGGTGTGTTGCTGGTGTCCTGCACACATTACTTAATTAACCACCCCCAAGAAGACTCGATAAAATGGTGCTCTTGAACATAGAAAGTGGAATGAGGTTTATAACTCTAAAGCTAAAATGAGACTGAAGACCCGTCAAAGCATGTTCAGCTTTGTCAAGGGCCATCTTTCGATTCTACTCTAACTTCACTCTTTCTCCCCAATTCACCCTTAAAGGCAATCACAACTACTTTAATTTCTTCGTCATCCAACTTTTGGAGGTGACCGCACATCCGCTCTGCATAAACACTGTACATCTGTGATGTCAACATTTAGAAAATGGAGAAATACAGGATGATTGATTGAAATTATGTGAGGAACTCTCTGAATATATAAAGAACCAGTATATTTACATGAGATTTTTGAGAAGGGCCTTCCATATAAATGGTACTAAGCTACATTAAAAAAAAAAATTACACTGCAATTGTAATGGTAATCTGCAGCTCATGCTTCCAAGCTGCTGGTTTCATAAATATAGCCTGTCATTGTTCGTGTTTGCCCAGGGCAGAAAGAGTATGTGAGCCTGCACAATAATAACAATTGTGCCTCACAAATAACTGTCCCTGTGCCAGGGACGGAGCCATGAAAAGAACAAGCAGTAAGTGATTTTTAAATGCCATACACACTCAAGGATTGATAAGACAGTTTAAAATTGCCATCATTAATGTTTAGAGCAATGGGATATCCTAAGAGCCTAGATTTGGAACGGGGAAGGCCCAGGTTGGCCCAGTCTTGGCTCTACCCTTTCTTAGTTGTGTGACATTGACAAGCCCATGCACTAAACCAAGCCATAGTTTCTTCTCCCATAAATGGAAAGTAATAGTAACACCTATTTGGCTGCTATTAATATGATGAAAAGAAGTTACATGTGAAAGTCTGATACTTGGCACATAGCAGACACTAGATACGTGTTAGCTCCTTTTTCTTCCTACTGAGAACATTTAGGGTTTAAGTAGCCAGAACACAAGATTATATCATTAGAAAACACTTTTTAAAGGTTTGCAGTGGTGAACTGGCAGGTGGTGTGGTGGTTACGGTGTTTGACTCCCACATGGCTGACAGGTTCAAGTCCCAGACCTGGCAGCTTGCTTTCTTGCTTTCTCTCTCCCACTCCATTTCTCTCTGTCTCTCTTGTGAGCACACATGCCCTATAACAAATTTAAAAATAATAATAATAAGTAAAATTAAGGAAATAATTCTTGTTATAAAAAGATTTGGAGTGGTTTTCCAAAGCCTATTCAATAGGTTTTTAAATAAAATATATTTATCCATTAGTAATATTTATTGGACCCTGCAGAGTAAAGATTATTACTTTCTTATCCCCAGAGTGCCATTGGATCTAGTGAGAAAGCAAATGCAGTTTTACACTTTTCCCTATTTCCTTTCTTTCCTCATAAAGGATCCTGGAAGCTATGAGAAAAAAAAAAATAAACAAACAAATGAAAATCATGGTAAGAAAATATTTGCACTCGAGGCGGAAGGTCCTTTCATCTGCCGATTTCAAAGCATTTTCTTCGTCAGTAATTACTAGCCCTGCTTACCATGTGTGAATGCTGAGACACCATCATATTAAGAAGCTTGCCCTAAATCACAAGGCAAGTCAGGAAGGGCCACAGACAGAACAAAGCTGTCCTGTTTGCCAGCCCTGGACTCTAAAGTAGGGCACATGAGCGTCAACAGAAGATTTCACATAATGAGGGAAAAAAAGCTTGGGAGATCCTCATTCTGTACCTTTGAATCAGTGCAGTGCCAACAGCATGGGCTTCAGTCAAATGTAACTTGCAGTCTCAGCTTAGGACATACTTACTGCATAGCCTCAGTCAAATCATAAACTACTCCTTGCTTCCCTTCTCTATAAAATGGAGATATTAATTCTTGCTTCTCAGAGTTTGGGGGCAAGTATGCATCATATGATGTGTCTTTTGTGAAAGAGTCTAGCTTGGTGTCTGGCACTTAGCGGGTGCTAATAATGTTGGTTCATGTAGTTGGGGAAAACTAAGGCATCTCTCCCCCGCCCCCCACACACATGCATAATGACAAATAGACAACTCTTTCAGTCAAAGATCTTCTAAGCCATAAACACAGTTGTGTCTCAGTTTAAACCCATGACTATGTATTGAGCATCTCACATTATAACACAAATAGAGGATGCCTTGTCCAGGCCTTCATCGCTTCCCCCGCTTGGTTCTGTGCTTTCTCTCATAATAGCCCGAGTTCAGTTCATCCACAAGTTTTGTGGGCTCAATCTTGAAAATATTCTAATTTTATTTTCCAAATATACTGAAGGGATGACAACTTACTCTCTCCACTGCCACCCACTTTCTCCTGGACCACTACTGCAGCTCCTTAACTCATCTCCCACTTCCATACTTGTGCTTATATCCAGTCTCCATATCGTAGGATGATTTTTTTTTTGGAGAGTTTTTGTTGTTGTTGTTTTTTTTTTTGTTTTGTTTTTGCTATAGGGCATGTGCATTTGCCAGAGACAGAAAGTGAGACATCACTCCCTGGGGGGATGGCCATGCCGCAATCCCTCCTCCTCCACTCTCTCGGAATCTTGGGCACGCACACACATGCACCCGGCGTGAGTTTAAGCCACGGGGTCTGGGACTCAAACAGCGGTCAACTACATGGGAGTCCAGTGACATAGCCATTACACCAACTGCTGGTCCCTAGAATAATCTTTTTAAAACTTAAATCAGATCTTAAGAAAATATGTGAATCAATAAAATGTGGGTGGAAAAAAAGGAATGGAAAACAACTGTAGACATCTAAGATAGTGTGGAAGGAGGCTGGGAAATGGCAGAGGGTGAAAAATAGGGGATATATATATATATATATATATATATATATACACACACACACACACTATATATATATATATATGACACAGAAATAGAAGACACACACACACTATATATATGTATATATACAGAAATGGAAAATTAATGATGATAACATGTATGACTAAGGCACTATGCAGTATATTTTGGATGGGAAATCACATTTTGTATGCTGTGACAATGCTCAGGGAATAAATGTAAATGAATTATCAGAAGAATATTACAGTGCATTTGTAATTAGATTCTAGCTTTGTCCATAGTTTTAGTTTAAGGTATTTTGTGAATCAATAAAATGTGTAGAATAAAACATAAATCAGATCTTATTATTTCCCTATTTAAGATCCTGCAAGGGAGACTAGCTACAGTGATGCAAGAGGTCAGACATCACTGCATGAGGCTAAGACCACATGGGAGTCCTGGGTTTGGATTCCAGAACAACCTGAATAGTTCAGGCACAGTAGTGTGCCTGTAATACTCACTAACTAGGAGGCTGGCTCCAATGATCACAATGGCAAGATCCTGTCAAAAATATCTCTCTCCCTCTCTTTCTTTCCATTGTCCTTTGCTGTCTCTGTCTCTCTCATATAAAAACAAACAAAAACAAGAAACTTATGAGACTTTTTTGTTGTCTCTTTCTCTGTCTTCATTTATTTATTGTTTTATTTGTTATAGGGCACGTGGGATCACTGGCAAGAGACAGAGAGAGAGAGAAGGAATGTGAGAAGGCACCCCCCCCACCCAGAGGGAGTGGCCATGCCACAATCCTTTCTCCTCTATTCTCCTCTTGGGATTTTGGGCATGCACACACATGTGCCCAATGTAATTTCAAGCCATTGGATCCAGGACTTGAACCACAAAGTCACAGCCATCTAGAATCCAGCTGCCTTAACCACTCCTCTACTGGCTGGCCCATTACAGGTTGGCTCATCAAACTCCTAACGTGAACTACCATAGGGTCAGATCTTTCCAGATAAAGTATGTGTCATCAAAGCACAGAACAAGTATGTTCTAGGCATGTTGAGATATTCAGTGGAATGGAACATGGGAGGAATGGAGGAGAGAGGAAGTAGCAGAGAAGTATGGAAGAGGTACTAGAAAGTACTTAGAGGGAATCATGGCTTGACCACAGAGGCTCAGAAAAGTGTGTCTCTGGAGATTCTCAGAGATGCAAAGCACCACTGGAAGCAAAGAGGACTCATTGTTTTGTGTTGATGGCATTTTTAAATCCACTGGCCTTGATTACAAAAAAAAAAAAAAAAAAAAAGAAGAAGAAGAAGAAGAAAAAAAGCCTAATCAGAAATCTATTTTATTCTTTATTCTTTTTTTTAAAAAAAATTTAAATGGTACATAAATAGAATTATTTATTGAAAACTATTATTATAAGTAAACATACATATTTTATGTTTTATTTTTAAAATGTAATATATAACTTTTTACCTTATAGACACATTGTTAAGAAAATCAATCGAAGTCTTTGACTGTTCGAGTGACTCTTTTTCCTCTTCTGAGAATTCTCTTGGATAATATTGGGTGGCAGCATTTTTGGGATATGTCCGTCTTGTCTGAGTACTTGTGTCATTCATTTTGGGGACTACTTGCATGCCAACATCTTCTTCAAGTTGTTTAAGGGTAAAAATGTGATCTGGATAGGCTGTACATTCAATGTAGGCATCTTTTACACTGGAAGCATTCTGGTCATGAAATTTAATTGGTGCACCAAATTCACTTCGTTTCCGAGAAATCATGTATGTAACCTGCTTTGTAGATCCCTTAATTGATTCATCCTCAATTTCTTTTTCACTGCCCAAAGACACCCATGGTTTAGAGACGGGTGGTTTATAAGCATATACTTCCTCAGGAACATATTCTTTAAATTCTTCCTGTTCTTCTGGTACTTCTGGGGGATTTAAATAATTTTCCTTGCCCTCTTCAGTTCCAATAAATAAAAGTTAAGTCCATATTTGAAATCTTTATCACAATCAAGTAGAAGCTCATCTCCAGGATACTCCTGGACAAGTTTTATGACTGGATGGAAATCAGATACCGCAGCTCTATTATGCAAATCTTCTAAAATGTCTTGTTTTTTGATGAGCTTATACGGTTGTTCATCTGTAACATCTTCATCTATTCGGCAATTAAATATTTCCTAGGTCTTGGTGGTTAATACTAAAGGATAGATAAATTTCTGGGTGACCCATGCTCTCCATGTTTACTGGTTCCTCTTCTTTGGTAACGGGTAATACTTGTTTTTGCCTTTTTTTGCCAGCTGATGCCTTCTTTTTGCCAGATGGGCTCTTTGGTTTCAGAGCCATGGTTCTGACTTAGGCTCAGGTATTTGCATTCTCGTTTCTTCTCCGAACTTCCCAGCGCGGGGGCTAGAGGCGTCTAGGGGGCATCCCACTCCTGTCATAGGCCTCGTCTGCAACCAGAAGGCCGAGGGAGGACGCAGGTGCAAGCTTCAGTCTCACTCTCCATGATGTCACCTTGTGTGCAAAGACAGAAGGAAGGCGGCAGACAGGATTGAGGACTCGCTTGGCGGTAGGCGCTGGGCGTCCTTTACCGCTCTTAAACCCGGCAGCCCAGCCTCCCGAGAGGAGCTGACCAGGAGAGGGTGGTCCCTGAACGGTCTGCTGCCGGGTCCCATGCTGGCCTTATTCTTTACTCTTAAAAGAAAGTTCAGGAGACTGGCAGATGGCATGGTGGTTAAGGGCACTGGACTCCCACATGGTCAACAGTAGTTCGAGTCCTGGATCTGGCTGCTTGCTTTCTCACTTCCCTCTCTCTCACTCACTCCGTCCCTGTCTGATCACATAAACAAATTAATAAATAAAGTTAAATAAAATAATTCTTTAAAAAAAATAAAAGAAAGGAAGTTTAGATTATAGGCCAGGAATCCTAACATCAGACAATAATAGAAAGAAGAATTTGGTTCGTTCATAGGTTCGTTTCCTCAGTTAACTTACACATTCTTGGAGCACACACCCATGATCCTGACTCACTGGGAAGGAACACACTCTATGGCAAAAATCTCTTTTTAAAAAAAATGTATATTCTCTCTCGGGCAATCATGCGTACCCTGAAACAAACAAACAAACCAAAAAAAAAAAAAAAAAAAAAACCCAAAACTGAAATGAGATATTGCTTTACATGCACTAAGATGGCTACAACTTTTTGTTTTGCGGGGGGAGAGGTATTTTTGCCATAGGGCACATGCGCTCACCAGACAGACAGAGAGAGACAGAGAGACAGAAAGCGAGAAATCACACACACACACACACCCCGGGGGGATGGCCACACTACGCTAACTGCTGGTTCCCCCCCCACTACAACTTTTTAAATGGACAATAATTGAATATTTATAAATAAAAGAATGAAGTTGAGGCCAGTCAGTGGTGTGGTGGTTAGGGAGACTGGATCCCACATGGCTCCACTGTGAGGTTTGAGCCCAGAATCCAGTGGCTTGAAAAACACACTGGGAACATGAGCACACATGCCCGAACTCTGGAAAGGAGGGAGAAATGGAAGAGAAGGATTGAGGCGAGATCATTTCCCATAGGAAGTGCTTTCGCACTTTCTCTCTCTCAGTCTCTCCTGCAAGCACAAAGTGCCCCTGGCAAAATTTAAAAGAGAGTGAGAGAGGAGAGTACTGTGCTGCAGTGGCTGTGGGAGCCAAAAGGAATCTGCAAGTAAATGTGGGAGTCAGATCAAAAAAGCCTCCAAAGATGAACTGAACCTCAAAATGAAGCTTGTCCAGAGCATAGCCTGAACAAATACCAAAAGTTATGCCCTGCAGAGAGTGCTCAGAAAACAGTGGCTGAAGCACAGAATAGGAACTAAGGCAGTCTCTAAGGCTAAAGAGTGGCCAGATGAGTGGTCTTTGAAAGTCAGGCTAATGCTAAGGCATTTAAAAATAAACTAGGTAAGAGTGGAGGGCCGGCAAGTGGTATGGTGGTTAAGGGTGCTGGACTCCCACATGGTTGACCACAATTTGAGTCCCAGACCTGGCAGCTTGCCTTCTCACTTTCTCTCTCTGACCCTCTCTGGTTAAATTAAAATAAATAAATAAAATGAAAAAGAATAATTAAAAAAAAAACAATAGTGAGATTAGGGGCCCTTCTGTGTAATTGAGTCTAGTTATTAGCACGCTATGGAGTCACACCAGTTTCTCTATTGTATGAGTCTAAAGTTATTGTATTCTCCATCATGTACTTAGGTCCTATTAAGGATTCTAATGTTCTGCGAGGATTTTCTGACGGATGTTTTATGATCACTTCCTCTCTCCTGCAATGATTATATTGTTTCTCTCCAAATTGTGTACTGCCACATGCCCATTTATTTTCTTTCTTGGGCTTTCAACTTCATCTCCCAGTGTTAGTAGGGAAGTCTAACATGTGATCTATCAGGAGTCTGAAGCTCCCGCCAGAAAGGAGTGGGAAGCAAGTTGGGCATGATTAGTTCTGTACTGTCCAGGGCATTAGGACAAGCTGAAGTGGATAAGAGCTAAAAGTGAATAGTTTTGTCCTCCCAGGGAGAGGAAGACACAAGAGATGCAACCTTGTGACTGAGGTGTCATAGTTTTATTTTTCAGGAACTCAGTTCAATACCAATAATGGGGTCAATCTCTCTGCAAGGTGTATTTATGATATCACTTGAAAATAACAGTGGCAGCCCATGGTCTGGTGATTAAGATGACTGGATCCCACATGGCCAACTATGTGATTTGAGTTCCAGAATCAGGAGCTTGAGAAATACACCAGGCACATGTGCACACACACCCAAAATCCTGAAAGACAGAAAAACGGAGGAGAAGGGATTACAGAGTGACCTCCTTCATAGGGTGTACTTTCTCTCTGCCTGACTCCAGCAAGCACACATGACCTCTAGCAAATTAAAAAAAATAAAAATTAAATATCAGAACGTCTGTCTTCCGAGACTAACAATGAGAGTATTAAAATGATTACTCTGGCTAACATGTCACTACAACTTTGGTCAGGCCCCTTCCCTCCTCTGGACATAAGGTCCTGCCAATAAGATGAAAGGGTTGTATTCATCTGCTAGGGTCTTTTTTGACTCTTCAGGCATTCTCTATTAAATCTATCATTCGTGCCAGCATCTTCCCAGGGTATGAGACCGTCTCACCCACTTACTCCTCTCCTCAAATTGCTGTTAGGAATTACGTTAAACTTTTCTTATCTAAAACATTTGGAGAAAGTGATGTGTCCACAGGAGCTTGATTTCACCTAGCACATTTGAGAAAAGATCATGTGAAAGGCTTTGTTTTGTTCCACCCGCAGCTGAAGCAATAAAACCACCAGAGTGGCTGTAGCATCATTTTGTACTGCCCTCAAGTGGTGGTGGCCCACATGTGTTCTCCTGGTTGCAGGCAGTGTAAGTAATAAAATGTGTTTTCTGTAGACTTGTAGTGTCTAAAGGCAGGAGAGTCACAGAGGACCTGAAGTGGAAAAGGCCTTAGAGAACCGATCTAACTCCCTCACCTTAAAAAAAAAAAAAAGGAGGAAGGGGTGGGAGCAGACTTGAGCCCCATCCTGATTCTCATCGGTGAGCAAAGCTGTTCTAGTTTCTCCTGTTTTTAAAGAGCTGTGTTATGACCCAGATTCTCACTCTGGCTCAATTTCACTTCTCTTCACGACCAGCTTTTCAAGAGTTGTCTACAGACTGTTTCTACTTCCTCATTTCCAATTTAGTTTTTAACTTTTTACTTTGAAATCTTTTCAAACTTGGAGAAGAACTGTAAGAATATTACCAAGAATTCCAGATACAGTAGAAGCTAGTAATTTACCACATGATGTGTGTGAGAGCATGCGTATATGCATATACCCAAATCCATAGTATTTTCTGAACCATTTGATTTGTAGTATTTATTCTTAAGTCCTAGGGTATTAGGTATAAATTATTGTGATTTCTAATAACAAGGGCATTCTTGTATATACCTACATACCCATCCAATACAATGATCAATTTTAGGAAATTTAATGTTATCATCCTTATATACTGTCCATATTCAAAGTTCACTGATAGCAGGGACCAGCAGGTGGTATGGTAGTTAAGCCACTGAACTTCCACGTGGTCAAGCATGTTTCGAGGCCCAGACCTATGTCTTGAAAATCTCTTGGGTTTCTGTAGATGCGTGCCCAAAATCTCAAGAGAGGAGATGGGAAGAGAAGGGATTGTGCCATGGCCATCCCCAAGGTAGATGATTTTTCACTTTCTCTCTTACTGTCTCCCTATCTCTCTCGTGAGCACATGTGCCCTATGGTCAAACTTTTAAAAAATTTTAAAAAACCCAGAAGTCAGATCTTTAGTTCAGAGAAAGTCTATAATGGAAAAAAAAAAAAAAAGAGGGGCTGGCAGGTGGTTTGGTGATTATGAACGCTAGACTCCCACATGGCTGACCATGGTTCCTGTCGTGGACCTGGCGGCTTGCTTTCTCACTTTCCTTCTTTCTCTCACTCTCTCTCTGTCCCTCTCTGGTTAAATTAAAATAAATAAATTAAATGAATAAACTTCAATAAAATAATTCTTAAAAAAAAAGTTTACTGATGGCCTGGGACCAACAGGTGGAGTGGTGGTTAATGGCACTGAACTCCCACATGGCCAACTGTGGTTCAAGTCCTGAATCTGGTGGTTTGCTTCCTTACTTTCCGTCTCTCTGATCAAACTGGAAAATAATAATTAATAGTAACAATAATAATAAATAAAGCTAAATAAAATAACTCTTATAAAAAGGAAGTTCACTGATGGCCCAATTAAGTCTCATCCAGCAATTTTTCCTCTAATCCAGGGTCTAACCCTGTGCCTAATCCAGGTAATCCATCATGTTTAACTGTCATACCTTTAATCTAAAATAGTTCCCCAGTCTGTCAATGTTGTTCATAATATTCTTTTTTTTCTTTTTAAAGGTTTTTGCCATAGGTATGTGTACTCACTTGAGAGAGATAGTGAGAGGGAAAATGAGAAATCACCTCCCAGGGGGGATGGCCATCCTACAATCCCTTCTCCTCCATTTTTCTCCTGGGATTTTGAGTATGCACGTACACATGCCCAGTGTGATGTTCAAGCCTCCAGGCATGGAACTCGAACTGTGGTCAGGCACAAGGGACTCCAGCACCTTAACCAACCACGCCATCTGCTGACCCATACTGTTTATATTTTTAAAGAGTACATTGGTTAAGTTTTCTGTAGAATTTCCCCGTTTGAGTTTGTCTCATGTTTCCTCATGATTAGATTAGTTTTTTTTTGGGGGGGGGAGGGGGTGATAGAGTTACTACCAGTGTATGCTGTGCCCTTCTCAGTGCATCACATGAGGAGAAACTTATGTCATATGGTTCCATACTGATGGTGTTCTCTTTCAACAGCTGATTATGTATATACATATATATAGAATTCTTTATTTAATTTTATTTATTCATTTTAATTTGATCAGAGACAGAGAGAGGAAAAGTCAGAAAATAAGCCACCAGGTCCAGGACTTGCACCGTGGTTAGCTATGTGGGAGTGTCCAGTGCCTTAAACTCACGCCAGGCACATATGTGTGCGTGCCCAAGATCCCGAGAGGAGAATGGAGGAGAAGGGATTGCAGCACGGCCATCCCCCCGGGGAGGGTGATTTCTTGCTTTCTGTCTCTGTCTCTCTCTGTCTTTCTGGTGAGCACACGTGCCCTATAGCAAAAACCTCTAAAAAAATTATAATAAATAAAGTTAAATAAAAGTAATTCTTTAAAAATTTAAAAAAAAAAAGGGGACCAGCAGGTGGCGTGGTCTCTCCCTTTCTATTTCTGTCTGGTGACCACCTGTGCCCTATAGCAACTTAAAATAACAATAATATAATAACAAATAAAACTAAATAAATAATTCTTTAAAAAGAAAAAAATGTGGTATCCGCTAGGTTTCTTCCCTGTAAAGTTAACATTTTTTTCTATGTAAGTAATGAGTACTTTGAGATTATGTAACTATCTTGCTCCTCTTCAAACGTTTGCCTGATGTCCTTAACATTGATTATTCTTGTCTGAATCAATTACTCTGCTAGAGTAGTCTCCCTCTATCTGTGGAGAATACATCTAAGACCCATCCTGGTCGATGCTTGAAATCACAAATAATACCAGATCCAATCTCTCTCTCTCTCTCTCTCTCTTTCTGGTCCAATAACCAAGGTGGCTACTAAGTGACTAATAGGGGAGTAACACTGTGGATGCACTTGATGTGTTCGAGTTCAGGGCAGGAGGGGAAAGGATAGTATGAGATTTAATTATGATACTCAGTGCAGGAGCAATTTAAAATGTGCATTGTTTATTTCTGAAATTTTCCATTTAATAAAAACTACACATAAGGGAAGACCACTGTAGTTGCAAAATGGTGATTTTCTAACGCCGTCATTCCATCTATATCTCTTAGTTAGCATTCTACTATAAGCACAATTTTTCCCTTCGCTCTTATTTATTTACATATTTAATTATTGTCAGTATAAATGCGTAGATTCATATTTTATTTAATAAGTTATAATCCTATTAAATAGGATTTAATGTGCCCGTACATATGTGCATGTAAGTTTTGGCTATAGGACTCATGTACTCCCCAGAAAAAGGCAGAAAGAAAGCGAGAAATCACCCCTCAGGGAAGATGGTCATGCCACAGTCCTTTCTCTTCCATTCTCCTCTTGGGATTTTGGGAACACATGCACAAATCTGCCCTATGTACTTCTAAAGCTTCGGGATCTGGGACTCACACCATGGAGTTGGCCATGTCCTATCCACCTGCCGGCCCCAGAGAGAGCCTCTTTGAGCTGGCTTCTGTGTCTTTTTAACATGTCCCTATCATCTGTTTTTTGTTGGTTTAGTGCTTCCTTGCTTCTGGTGTGAGATGTTCCAGGCTTTCTCTTGTACTTTTCCTGCCTAGCCCTTGAAATCAGCCATTTGGCCAAAGAACACTTCTTTTAGTGGGAAATAGTATTTAGAAACCAAGATCTGGGCACCAAATATGCTCATTACTACTGGGTGTAATTGCTTTAATGCCCTCTTGGAAAACAGAGCTGGTGGGGAGGTGTTTGGGGGGATGGTAATTTAATTCAGTTAAACTAGTTTTTTTAATCATGAATTCATTACTGATATCTTGAATTCCAATTCAACACCACAAGGTTCTTTCTTCCATTCCTTATTTGCATCTCTCTCTCCTCACAGTGAGAACTCTGGCTCCTAATCAAATCGATGTCTTTATTCATTTACTCAATGCTATGATACACACAAAATGATTTCAGAATTGCTCAATCCATTCCACTACCAAGAACAACCTGCTAACTGAGGTTCAAGATTGCTTGCAGTTGTGTTTAGAGACTAAAGGTGTATATTCCAAGTCCTAGGTTCAAAAATATTTAGATTAGTTTTTCTTCAAAGTGGTTACATTATTGATTTAAGCATAGATTCATTTGTTTCTGTGATATTCAGTTCTACAATCTCTTCCATTCTCATTGATTTCACTTTCTTTTTGAATGTGTAAAAGTTAACATTGTCCCCAAATTCAAATCCGAACCAAAAGGATTAGGGATGCTTCACAGATTTGTGTGTCATCTATGTGGAGGGGTCATGCTCATTTTTTCTGTATTGTTCCACTTTTAGTTTAAGTGCTATCAGAGTGAACACTTCTCTATTTTCTTCTTCAGCCTATATGGTTCTTACTTAGGCTCTCAACCTCACTGAAAGTACTCCTATCAAGGTCATCAGGGATCAATTTGTTTTCCTTTGTGTGTATGGATGTGTATTATTGCCAAAGAGCACGTATGTTTACCAGAGAGAGAACACGCCCCCCAGTGAGGCGTGGTCATGCTGAAATACTTTTTTCTCCATTCTTCCTTCATGGCAGGATTTTAGGCACAGAAGCACATATACCTGGCATGTTTTTCACATCGCTGTGGCCATGATTTGAACCATGGTTGGCCACGGGGGATCTGGTTTCTAAGGCACAGCACCTAGCCACTGTGATATGGAGCCAGCCCTTTGTTTCCTTTTTTCTTTTCTTTCTTTTTTTCTTATTTTTTGATAGAGAGTATGCACGCGTGCTGGTGTGTATGTGAGAGAGAGAAATCATCCTTGAAAGGATCTCGTCATGCCATGATCCTCTTTCCCGAGCCCTCTAGCTCCTCAGGATCTTGAATGTGTGCACGCACATGCCCCGTGTGTTTTCAGGCCATCTGAGGGATCCAAACCTGTGGTCTTCATGTGGCTTCCAGCACTGCAGTCCAGTACCCAAGGGACTATGCCATCTAGGCTGGGCCACAGTAACCACTATTTTTCTATTCTTGTCTTATGTGATCTTTCCACACTCAGCTGATCTAATTTTCTTTTTTTTTTTTTTTGGAGAGGTTTTTGCTATAGGGCACGTGCGCTTGCCAGACACAGAGAGAGACAGAGAGACAGAAAGCAAAAAATCCCCCCCCCCCCGGGGGCGATGGTCACGCCACAATCCCTTCTCTTCCATTCTCCTCTCAGGATCTTGGGCACGCACACACATGCACCCGGCGTGAGTTTTAAGCCACCGGGTCTAGGACGCAAACCGTGATCGACTACGTGGGAGACCAGTGACATAGCCATTACACCAACTGCTGGTCCCCCTAATTTTCTTGAAATGCTCTCCTTTCTTGGTTTCAAGGATATCACACTGTTCTGGATTGGCTCTCTCTTCACAGGCTTCTCCTCATTCTCCTTTCCTATCCAACCAACCTGGAACTCACTTCTCAGCACTCTTCTTGCCTCTCTTCATTTCTTTCTGTGTACTCTCTTTTTAGGAGATCTCAACTGTGTCTATGTTTTCAAGTGCCGATTATTCTAATGACTTTGAAATTCATAGCTTCATCCCAGACTTTTCTGGTCTCCAAACATAACCAACTCTTTAATTGACATCCTTTTGGATATCACACAGACATCTCAAGTTCAACATGTCTAAAATAGAACTCCTAATTTCCCTGCCAAACTTGCTCCTCTTGAGCTCCTCCTTCTAAGTAAATGTCACCACCATTGACTGGGTTGGTCTAGCCTCTGAGCTCATCTACCACCCTATGCTGGACTGTCACTGTCCAGAGTCAGATTCATCAATAGCTTTTCACTACACTGGACTAAATTTTCACGTCCTTCCCAGGCCTGCTGGGGCCTATGTGTCATGCCTCCTATTTACCCCTCCAAACTAATTTCAGGTTTCTCTTTGCTTTTTTTCCCTCGTGTAGCTTTGTTTTTTGTTTTCTTTCTTTCTTTCTTTCTTCTTCTTTTTTTAAATTTATTTAGAGAGAGATTTTTGCTGTAATGCATGTGCGCTTGCCAGAGAGACAGAAAGTGAGAACTCACCCTGGGGATGCCCACCACTATCTCTTCTCCATTCTCATCTCAGGATTTTGGATACGCAGGCACATGCGCCTGGCATGAGATTTAAGCTGTCGGGTGTGGGACTTCAGCCTTAGTCGACATGAGAGTCCAGTGACATAACCATTACACTCTCTGCTGGTCCCATGGCTCTTTTTCTTTTCCAGCTTCTTTGAACATAATAAGCTCTTTCTTTTGCTGGGAGGCATTACACTCCTATACCTCAAATATTCTCACTGATATTGCCATGCAGCCTCCTTCTTAATCTTTAGGTCTCATTTTAATTTTTCTGTTCAGAGAGACTTTATCTCACTTGCTATTTTTTAAATAGGTCCTTTCCTGGCATATTCTGTCTCAGCCTCACATTTGTCTTTTCCATCTGTGAAACAATTTGTAGTTATTTATTTGTTGTATTGTTTTGTCTCTCCAAGTGCTGCTAAGGCAGTCTGCATCTGAGTCTCCTTTGTCTATTCAAAGCCAAACGCAGTTTCCAGTTCAGAGAAAGAACTCTAGAGGATGACGTAGGTGTTAGGGCACTGGAATCCCATATGGCTGATTGTGGTTCAAGTCCCAGACCTGAGGGGTCGAAATTCACTCTGGACGCTTGTGTGTGTGTGTCCCAAATCCCGAGACAGGAGAATAGAGAAGGATTGTGGCATGGCCATCCCCCTGGGGTGTGATTTCTCGTTTACTGCTTCTCTGTATTTCACTTGCCCACTCTCTGTATCTCTATGGCACAAACCTAAAAAATAAAAAGAAAGAACTCTAGAAATATTTGTTGTATAAGCACATAGTACCGTTTTCTGCTTTGTAGCTTCTGTTTATTCATAACTTCTGCTTCTTCATCACTTGATTTGTTACATTCCAGACTCCATCTCCTCCCACATTCACCCCTACTCAACCTCATGGCCTCCCTCTTTCATCCTGTTCATCATAGTTTTTATTGCTGCTCATTGCCTCAATCACTTCATCAAGTTTCCCAACTCAAATTTCTGAGAGAGAAATACTGATTTGTCCAACTCATTTTATAGGAATATGGCCACATTTATAGATCCTTGGAAAGCCCAGGGGTCTCTTGCCTGTGGGTTATATTCCTGGTCCTAGTCCAAGCAGCTGTTTAGGGCAGGGCATATGTGAGGATGGTCTGCACAGGGCTGCCTTTTCGTGAGAATGAAAGATTAATAGACACAGTGATTGATATCTGAGCGCACGTTGTTGCAGCAGCAGCAACCCATAGTTAACCAGGCCTTAGGTAAGGGTTAAGTTCCCCAACAGCTGCTCTCCAGAAGGCAGGTCTCAGGTTATCACTGATTCCACTTTTACTGTGGGGAAGACAGTAACATTTAAATATTTAAATAGCATTTCTAAAACTGCAGCAAGAGTGTTTGCATACATTGGCATTTATCCTCCAGCAGCCCTGCGCTTGCCAGACACAGAGAGAGACAGAGAGACAGAGAGCAAGAAATCACCCCCCCCCGGGGGCGATGGTCACGCCACAATCCCTTCTCTTCCATTCTCCTCTCAGGATCTTGGGCACGCACACACATGCACCCGGCGTGAGTTTTAAGCCACCGGGTCTAGGACGCAAACCGTGATCGACTACGTGGGAGACCAGTGACATAGCCATTACACCAACTGCTGGTCCCCCTAATTTTCTTGAAATGCTCTCCTTTCTTGGTTTCAAGGATATCACACTGTTCTGGATTGGCTCTCTCTTCACAGGCTTCTCCTCATTCTCCTTTCCTATCCAACCAACCTGGAACTCACTTCTCAGCACTCTTCTTGCCTCTCTTCATTTCTTTCTGTGTACTCTCTTTTTAGGAGATCTCAACTGTGTCTATGTTTTCAAGTGCCGATTATTCTAATGACTTTGAAATTCATAGCTTCATCCCAGACTTTTCTGGTCTCCAAACATAACCAACTCTTTAATTGACATCCTTTTGGATATCACACAGACATCTCAAGTTCAACATGTCTAAAATAGAACTCCTAATTTCCCTGCCAAACTTGCTCCTCTTGAGCTCCTCCTTCTAAGTAAATGTCACCACCATTGACTGGGTTGGTCTAGCCTCTGAGCTCATCTACCACCCTATGCTGGACTGTCACTGTCCAGAGTCAGATTCATCAATAGCTTTTCACTACACTGGACTAAATTTTCACGTCCTTCCCAGGCCTGCTGGGGCCTATGTGTCATGCCTCCTATTTACCCCTCCAAACTAATTTCAGGTTTCTCTTTGCTTTTTTTCCCTCGTGTAGCTTTGTTTTTTGTTTTCTTTCTTTCTTTCTTTCTTCTTCTTTTTTTAAATTTATTTAGAGAGAGATTTTTGCTGTAATGCATGTGCGCTTGCCAGAGAGACAGAAAGTGAGAACTCACCCTGGGGATGCCCACCACTATCTCTTCTCCATTCTCATCTCAGGATTTTGGATACGCAGGCACATGCGCCTGGCATGAGATTTAAGCTGTCGGGTGTGGGACTTCAGCCTTAGTCGACATGAGAGTCCAGTGACATAACCATTACACTCTCTGCTGGTCCCATGGCTCTTTTTCTTTTCCAGCTTCTTTGAACATAATAAGCTCTTTCTTTTGCTGGGAGGCATTACACTCCTATACCTCAAATATTCTCACTGATATTGCCATGCAGCCTCCTTCTTAATCTTTAGGTCTCATTTTAATTTTTCTGTTCAGAGAGACTTTATCTCACTTGCTATTTTTTAAATAGGTCCTTTCCTGGCATATTCTGTCTCAGCCTCACATTTGTCTTTTCCATCTGTGAAACAATTTGTAGTTATTTATTTGTTGTATTGTTTTGTCTCTCCAAGTGCTGCTAAGGCAGTCTGCATCTGAGTCTCCTTTGTCTATTCAAAGCCAAACGCAGTTTCCAGTTCAGAGAAAGAACTCTAGAGGATGACGTAGGTGTTAGGGCACTGGAATCCCATATGGCTGATTGTGGTTCAAGTCCCAGACCTGAGGGGTCGAAATTCACTCTGGACGCTTGTGTGTGTGTGTCCCAAATCCCGAGACAGGAGAATAGAGAAGGATTGTGGCATGGCCATCCCCCTGGGGTGTGATTTCTCGTTTACTGCTTCTCTGTATTTCACTTGCCCACTCTCTGTATCTCTATGGCACAAACCTAAAAAATAAAAAGAAAGAACTCTAGAAATATTTGTTGTATAAGCACATAGTACCGTTTTCTGCTTTGTAGCTTCTGTTTATTCATAACTTCTGCTTCTTCATCACTTGATTTGTTACATTCCAGACTCCATCTCCTCCCACATTCACCCCTACTCAACCTCATGGCCTCCCTCTTTCATCCTGTTCATCATAGTTTTTATTGCTGCTCATTGCCTCAATCACTTCATCAAGTTTCCCAACTCAAATTTCTGAGAGAGAAATACTGATTTGTCCAACTCATTTTATAGGAATATGGCCACATTTATAGATCCTTGGAAAGCCCAGGGGTCTCTTGCCTGTGGGTTATATTCCTGGTCCTAGTCCAAGCAGCTGTTTAGGGCAGGGCATATGTGAGGATGGTCTGCACAGGGCTGCCTTTTCGTGAGAATGAAAGATTAATAGACACAGTGATTGATATCTGAGCGCACGTTGTTGCAGCAGCAGCAACCCATAGTTAACCAGGCCTTAGGTAAGGGTTAAGTTCCCCAACAGCTGCTCTCCAGAAGGCAGGTCTCAGGTTATCACTGATTCCACTTTTACTGTGGGGAAGACAGTAACATTTAAATATTTAAATAGCATTTCTAAAACTGCAGCAAGAGTGTTTGCATACATTGGCATTTATCCTCCAGCAGCCCTGTGAGGTAAAGAATATTGTCCTCATCTAATGAATAAGAAAACAGAAGCTCAGGGAGGTAGAATGCTGTGCCCAAGGTCCCACACACACTAAATAAGGGCCAGCAACCAAGCCCAGGTCTAGAGAAGTAGAAGTCACGTGCAGTTATAACACAACCGGACCCACCTGAGAAAAGTCTTAGGCTTGTGTCTCAGGACTTGTCTACACGCATGGATGCCTGTAACTGATCCATGCTGGCTGGAACTGGGGATGGATCACAGCGTGGGAGCCCTGAAGGGAGTGCCTCTTTCTTCTCTCTCATGGAATAAATAATAAATAAATTAAAAGCAAATAAGGTCAGACTAAAATCTATCATGTATTTATAAAAGAAACAACAAGCAAACATAGACACAATAGGCAAAACGTACAGCTGCACCCAATCATGTGGTCTTCAAATACACAGAACTGCAAGGAGCAATATAGACACGCTTGGCTGTAGCTGAAGACTTAGTATCTCCCTCTCAGAAACTGATATACCAAGGCTTGAAGCGCTTAATTACTATAGCTCAACAATTCTGCATCTTACACAAGGGTAGACTTTATGAGGATTAAAGATATCACTGTATAGCATAACGTGAAAAGTACAATTAGAAAGAAAATTATAGGAGACTATTATAGTTTGTGACCGAGGAGAAGGGAATGGGAAAACTTCAAAAGCACAAATATTTATGAATATAATGACACCAAAATTAACGATTTCTATTCTATGAAAGACACTGTGGACAAAGTAGATAAGAAAGTGGGAAAATATATTTGAAACACCGAATTCACAAAACTCTTGTAAATAACTAAGAAGGCATCAACCCCTAGGGGAAAAAAAAATAGTAAGCAAAAGACAGTAACAAAGAGGAAATCTAAAAATCAAAAGGCATACGAAAAGAGGCTCATAAATAACAGAGAAATGGTAATTAAAAGAGTAATATACTAACACTATATCCATTGAACAGTAGAAACTGGAATGTTTGAGAATGCCAGCTGGTGGGGTGGTGGGGATGGACTCGGATAGCAACTGTGGGCTGTAATCCAACATAAAATATGCAAATTAAGAACTCACATGACACCACATTTCCACTCTATATCCCAAAGAAATTCTTATGCAGTCACATAAGAGGTTGTGCATTAAAATATTAATTGTGTGTTATTTATGGTGATGGGGATTTGGAGGCAATCTGGCTGTCTATCATGGGGAAAGTAGATAGCTAAAATGTGGCAGGCGTTACATTATGAAATAGTATGCTGTGATCAGAAGCAATGGCTTAGATGTATAAACAGCATCACGAATGCTGAGTTCACATGATTGTAAACACATAGTGTTTCGTGAAAAATATAAAGAAACAAAGTGAGATTCAAGCAATATGTCATTTACTTAAAATAGAAATACATTCACACAAAACAAAATTCACATTATGTAAGGACATATAAAAACAAAAAGACACATGTTAAATATATACAAACAAAAAGATATGTGTTACATAGAACCTGGTTGTCTAAATGGGGAAGGGAAAAAGAATAAAAGAGAAAAATAAACAAATAATGGGCCAGCAGGTGGCATGGTGGTTAAGGCATTGAACTCCCACATGGTGGATTATTGTTTGAGTCCCTGACCAGGCAACTTGCTTTCTCATCCCCCACCACCACCTCCCAATCTCTCTCTGCTGGGTGCACATGCCCTATAACAAATTTTTAAAATAAAATAATAATAAATTAAATTAATAATTCTGTTAAAATATAACATTTAAAAGTGACATTATCATTGATCAGAGACCATAAAGTGCCATCTACTAAAGAATGTGATTAATTAAAACCTCTGCACCCACAGTTAAACCAAGCAATCAACAAATGAACACAAAACTAAAGAAAATACAATAAATAGGGACCAGCAGTTAGCATAATGGCTATGTCGCTGGACTCCCATGTAGTTGACCGCAGTTCGAGTCCCGGATCTGGCGGCTTAAACACACGCCAGGCGTGCGTGCCCAAGATCCCAAGAGGAGAATGGAGGAGAAGGGATTGCGGCGTGGCCATCCCCCCGGGGGAGGTGATTTCTCGCTTTCTGTCTCTGTGTCTCTCTCTGTCTTTTCTGGCGAGTGCACTTGCCTAATAGCAAAAACCTCTCAAAAAAAAAAAAAAAACAATAAATATTGCACAGTTATCCCTGGATTTGTAGATATTGAGAATTTTTGACTTTTTTCCAGCATTTACTGACTTCATTTTTTTTATGCTGAATATCTCTTACTTTTTAAAAAAAGAATTGTTTATTTAATTGTATTTATTCATTCTTTTTTTTTTTTTTTTTTTTGGTGGGTTTTTTTCACAGAGAAACAGAGGGAGAGAGAAAGTGAAAAAGAAAGCCACCAGGTACAGAGAGACAGAAAGTGAGAAATCAACCCCGGGGGGATGGCCATGCTGCAGTTCCTTCTCCTCCATTCTCCTCTCGGGATCCTGGGCACGCATCCACATGTACCCAGCGTGGGTTTAAGCCACCGGGTCCGGAAATCTAACCACAGTGGACTACATGGGAGTCCAGCAACTTAGCCATTACACTAACTTCTGGTCCCCATTCATTTATTTTTAATTTGACAGAGACACACATGTACACATAGAGAGAGAGAGGAAGTGGGAAAGCAAATCACCAGGTCCAGGACTCAAACTGTGGTCAGCCATGTGGGAGTGTCCAGCGCCTGGTCCTAATACCTCTTACTTTTTAAAATTAAATATAAAATCAGGGTTGGCTCCGTGATCTAGTGGTTGGGGCAGCCAGATCACTCATGGCCAATGCATGGTTCAAATCTGAGATCTGGTGGCTTGAGAATCACACTGGGTATGTGTTATGTGTGTGCCCAAAATCCCAAAAGGAGGGAGAGATGGAGAAAGAATTGCAGTAGGACTGTTTCCCATAAGAGGTGCTTTCTCTTCTCCCTCCCTGTCTCTCTCTTTGTCTCTCTGTGGCAAGCACACATACATACATATAAAATCAGAAGCTAAAAAAAAAATTATCTGGATGAGTGGCAGTGTTGCAGAACAGTGATGTTCAAAAGATAAGTCCTTGGGACCAGCAGGTGGCATAGTGGTTAAAGTGCTGGACATTCCCACATAGCTGACCATGGCTTGAGTCCTGGACCTGGTGGTTTGTTTTCTTACTTTCTCTCTCTCTCTCTCTCTCTCTCTCTCTCTCTTTTCTCTCTCTCTCTCTCTCTCT
>NW_006159682.1:757253-768040 GCF_000334495.1 Tupaia belangeri chinensis | reverse complement strand
GTGTGTCTCTCTCTGGTCAAATTAAAATAAATGAATTAATAAATAAAATTAAATTAAAATATTTTTTTAAAAAAAGTCCTTGAAGGAAACAAACATTTTCAAAATCTGTATGTAGAATGAGTGAAACTATGCATGTATTTTTTTTCTTGTTAAAAGTACCACAATTTTGGGGACCAGCAGTTGTCATAGTGGCTATGTCACTGGACTCCCAATGTAGTCAAGTACAGTTCGAGTCCTGGACCCGGTGGCTTAAACTCACGCCGGGTGTGTGTGCGTGCATGACCAAGATCCCGAGAGGAGAATGGAGAAGGGATTGCAGCGTGGCCATCCCCCCTGGGGGGTGATTTCTCACTTTTTGTCTCTCTGTCTCTCTCTTTCTAGAGAGCACACACACCCTATAGCAAAAAACCTCTCCAAAAAAAAGTACCACAATTTTTGAAATAGTTTGCTTAATCAATCATAATAAAAGAAAATTTCCCAAATGTGAAAGCAGCAGCTTTAAAAAAAATACTTAAATGAATCCTATTGCTTACTTTTCTCCCATAATCCTGCATGAAAATTAGCTTCTTTATCCTGTGATACTAAAAATATGTAACAAATGGTAGAGCATACACTGACCCATCAGCGCTGACAATTGTAATAAGCAACGCTCACATTAGACTGGCATCCTTAAAATATAGGTCACCACATGCACCAGCCCTCCAACCCTAACACAAAACGCTCAGACTCAGCACCTGAAGCCTTGCTCTTTTGCACCATGGGAAGAATCTTATGCTATCGAAATAGGTGGAAAGTCAAGTTTTCTAAACAAGAATATTCCAAAGACTCTAAGGTCCAGAAACCACACCAGGCATCAGCCTACAGGAAGGAAGGAAGAAGTTCATGACTTCAGCATCCCACGTCCTGCCATCTGAGCACCTTCCTCTTTGACTCTGAAATCTGGTCCATACACCTGCTTCTCCATCAGACAGATGTGTCCATATTTTAAGCTCTTGGGACCAGCAGATGGTGTAATGGTTACAGTGCTGGCCTCGCACACAGTCGACTATGGTTTGATTCATGGTCCCAGCAGCTTAAAACTCACACCAGGTGTGTGTGCATGTGAGCCCAAAATCCTGAGAGGAAACCGAAAAAGAAGGAATTGAGGCATGGCTATCCCACCCTGGAGGATAATTCTTCACTTTCTATCTTTGTCTCTCTCTACCTCTCCAGTGAGTGCATGCACCCTAAGGCAAAAATCTCAAAAAAAATTTTTTAAAAGATCTGGCTAAAATGTCACTTTGTAGGCTGGATGATGGCATGGCAGTAACACAGACCTCTGAGACTGGCTCACAGAAGGTTCTGGTTTTGCGTATGGAAACTTCCCAGGACATGGAGGGTGCTCTTGTGCTCATCATCTGGGGATGGCTGGAGCTGGGAGTGGACTATGTCACTAAGACCCTGTTGGGGCATCTGTTTGTCTCTCTTGCTTATGAAAGAAAAACAATAAATATTCTTAAAAAAAATCACTTTCTTCATAAAGTCTTACCTGAAATCAAATGCATATTTGTAACCCTAGGCTATCATTTACTAAACTGTTGGACAGGTATGTTTGGAACTAATTCCTTAGCTGTTTGGATGAAATTAACATTTTTTAAAAATGACACTGGGGCCGGCAGGTGGTGTGATGATTAAGGGCACTGGATTCCCATACAGCTGACTGAGGTTCAAATCCCGGACCTGGCAGCTTGCTCTCTCACTTTCTCTCTCTTTCTCTGGTCAAATTAAAAAATAATAATGAATAAAGTTGAATAAAATAATTCTAAAAAAATATTTTAAAACTAAATCCATAAAAAAATGACACTTAAAAGGGTATTTCTTCCATGAGGATGTCTATCCTGTGTATGAAACAGTAATAGATATTGACTCACTCGTTCAACGGTCTGGTGCACTGAAAGGATAAGCTTTGAAAGAAGATGAACCAGAGTTCAGATACTGGCCCTGCCCCTTGCTAGCAGTTTGATCCAGAATGAGTGACTTACCCACCTCGGGCAGTTTCTCCATCTGTAAAATGAAGATAATAATAGCAACCTCTACAATGGCTGCTATGAGGATTAAATGAACACACTGCAGAAGCGCCATCAATTTATGAGAAAGTGCTTTCTAATCTGTCAAGAGTTACAGGAAGGCACACGATAATGATGTGGTAAGCAAGTGGTACAGAAAAGATAAATGTCAAGATCAGCAAACTTGCAAACAAGTAACAATTATTTAAAAATTAGGTAGGGTACAAAACAGCACAGAAGCAGGTCTTTCACAGAGTATTTTTCCTAATGTTAGGAGGAGGAAGTCTTATTTTGTTTTTAAGTACTTGATACATCAGCCAGAGGAAAACGTCAAGAATATTCCAAAGACTCTAAGGTCCAGAAACCACACCAGGCATCAGCCTACAGGAAGGAAGGAAGAAGTTCATGACTTCAGCATCCCACGTCCTGCCATCTGAGCACCTTCCTCTTTGACTCTGAAATCTGGTCCATACACCTGCTTCTCCATCAGACAGATGTGTCCATATTTTAAGCTCTTGGGACCAGCAGATGGTGTAATGGTTACAGTGCTGGCCTCGCACACAGTCGACTATGGTTTGATTCATGGTCCCAGCAGCTTAAAACTCACACCAGGTGTGTGTGCATGTGAGCCCAAAATCCTGAGAGGAAACCGAAAAAGAAGGAATTGAGGCATGGCTATCCCACCCTGGAGGATAATTCTTCACTTTCTATCTTTGTCTCTCTCTACCTCTCCAGTGAGTGCATGCACCCTAAGGCAAAAATCTCAAAAAAAATTTTTTAAAAGATCTGGCTAAAATGTCACTTTGTAGGCTGGATGATGGCATGGCAGTAACACAGACCTCTGAGACTGGCTCACAGAAGGTTCTGGTTTTGCGTATGGAAACTTCCCAGGACATGGAGGGTGCTCTTGTGCTCATCATCTGGGGATGGCTGGAGCTGGGAGTGGACTATGTCACTAAGACCCTGTTGGGGCATCTGTTTGTCTCTCTTGCTTATGAAAGAAAAACAATAAATATTCTTAAAAAAAATCACTTTCTTCATAAAGTCTTACCTGAAATCAAATGCATATTTGTAACCCTAGGCTATCATTTACTAAACTGTTGGACAGGTATGTTTGGAACTAATTCCTTAGCTGTTTGGATGAAATTAACATTTTTTAAAAATGACACTGGGGCCGGCAGGTGGTGTGATGATTAAGGGCACTGGATTCCCATACAGCTGACTGAGGTTCAAATCCCGGACCTGGCAGCTTGCTCTCTCACTTTCTCTCTCTTTCTCTGGTCAAATTAAAAAATAATAATGAATAAAGTTGAATAAAATAATTCTAAAAAAATATTTTAAAACTAAATCCATAAAAAAATGACACTTAAAAGGGTATTTCTTCCATGAGGATGTCTATCCTGTGTATGAAACAGTAATAGATATTGACTCACTCGTTCAACGGTCTGGTGCACTGAAAGGATAAGCTTTGAAAGAAGATGAACCAGAGTTCAGATACTGGCCCTGCCCCTTGCTAGCAGTTTGATCCAGAATGAGTGACTTACCCACCTCGGGCAGTTTCTCCATCTGTAAAATGAAGATAATAATAGCAACCTCTACAATGGCTGCTATGAGGATTAAATGAACACACTGCAGAAGCGCCATCAATTTATGAGAAAGTGCTTTCTAATCTGTCAAGAGTTACAGGAAGGCACACGATAATGATGTGGTAAGCAAGTGGTACAGAAAAGATAAATGTCAAGATCAGCAAACTTGCAAACAAGTAACAATTATTTAAAAATTAGGTAGGGTACAAAACAGCACAGAAGCAGGTCTTTCACAGAGTATTTTTCCTAATGTTAGGAGGAGGAAGTCTTATTTTGTTTTTAAGTACTTGATACATCAGCCAGAGGAAAACGTCGTGGGACAGGTACCACCATCAGCGCTGCTCGGTAAATTCTAGGTAATACAGATATTTAAATAAAATAAAATTCCCCATGTGTACTGAAATAAATGAAAGGTGAGGATCAAGTTTATACAGAAACTCGTTTACCAAAAATTAACTTCCTAATTTCAATATAATAATAGAAGTTATAGCTACTATTTATTTATTTATTTAAATTTTTTGCTACAACACACATGCATTTGCCAGAGAGAAACAGAAAGACAGTGAGAGAGGGAGAGGGAGAAATTATCCCCCAGGGACAGCTACTCTGCTGTCTCTTCTCCTCCAGTCTCTTCTCAGGAGTTTGGGGATGCATGCACATGTGCCTGGTGTGTTTTTCAAGCCTCCAAGTCCAAGACTTGAACCACAGAATCAGCCATGTGGGATCCAATGCCTTAGCCTAGCCACCATGTCGCCCGCTGGCCCCTTTGCTGTTTTTTTGTTTTTTTTTTTTTCCTTTTTAATCAGGCACTTTATACACATTAGCTCACTCAATCCCTGCAAAAACCTCATGAATTAGAAATTACCATTTCCTGGGGCTGGCAGGTGGCTTGGTGGTTAAGGGTGCTAGACTCCCATGTGGCTGACTACGGTTCGAGTCCTGGACCTGGCAGCTCGCTCTCTCTCTCTATCCCTCTCTGGTCAAATTGAAATAAATAAATGAATAAATAAATAAAGTTAAATAAAATATTAAAAAAAAAGAAATTACCATTTCCTTTACACTAATAAAGACGTAGTAATCCCAAGAGGTGATAAGATTTTCCCCAGGTCCTAAAGGGCAAAGGAAGTGGGTTAGATATACAAATCTAAAGTTTATTCAAAAAGAGCAAGTTGGGACCAGCAGATGGTATAATGGTTACATCACTGGACTCCCACAGGGCCAATAATGGTTCAAGTCCCAGATCAGGTGACTCAAAACTCATGCCAGATGCATGTATGTGTGTGCCCAAGATCCCGAGAAGAGCGTGTAGGAGAAGGGATTGTGGCATGGCCATTCCCCCTGGGAAGTGATTTCTCGCTTTCTGTCTCTCTGACGAGGACATGTGCTGTAGAGTAAAAAAAATCTCTCTAAAAAAAAAAAAGCAAGTTATTTTGCACCCTGAATTTTGCCATCCTCATGGATATTTCTCCGAAGAAACACCATTTGTCTCTGAGTGTAATCCTCTTTTTCCTAGCTACAGTTCATCTTTCTGGTCAACAGCAACTTTTTCATTTTCACGTACAGGTACACTTTCAGCATCATCGTCCTGCATCTGCCCATCATTTTCTGGTTCCTCATCAGAATCCTCTTCAGTTTCCTCTTCTTCAATCCCCCAGAAATCATCTTCTCTTGCCTCCTCCTTTTCTCTTTTCTTCTCAGCTTCTGCTTCCTCTTTTCTTTTTTCCATTTCTTCAAAAAGTTCTCTCCAATGCTTCTCTATGTCCTATTTAGAATACAACATTTCAAAATAATTTGTAGGTATAAAGGAAATTCACCCTTTTTAAAGTGTCTAGCATCTTGGGGCCAGCAGATGACTTAGTGGTTACATCACTAGACTTCCACGTGGGCGACTGCCGTTTGAATCCCAGACCTAGTGCTTGAAACTTAACACAGGGCATGTGTGGGTGCGTGTCCAAGATCCCAGGAGGAGAATGGAGAAGAAGGGATTGTGGCATGGCCATCCTCCCTGTGGGGTAATTTCTCATTTTCCCTCTCACTGTCTCTGTTTCTCTTTCTCTCCCATGAGCACACATGCCGTAAGGCAAAAACTTCCAAAAAAAAAAAAAAAGTCTGTCATCTCTGTGGGTTTCTAAAGATTTCTAGGATGGTGCTCATTTACACACAAATTTTCAGTATGTATGGGGTGGAGGGACGTGTGTATGTATGTGTATGTGTGTGATTTGTTTGTAAATGAAATTGGTTCATATTCAAAGAACATTTGATGAACACCTAGTACATTGCTAAACATGGTGTCAGATAATCTATATATACTCTTTTTTTTTTTACACTCTTTGTATTCCTCATAGCAACGTATGACGTAGGTGTTCCTAGCCCTACTTCCTGGGTAAGGGACCCGTGGTTCGGACTTCTTCATATGTTTCTTGTTGTTCTCCCCAAACTGAAATTCCATAAGGGCAGAAACTTGTCTATTTTGGGACCGGCAGGTGGCATGGTGACTAGAGGTGCTGGACTCCCACATGGCCGACTGTGGTTCGGGTCTCGGACCTGATGGCTTGCCTTATCACTTTCTTTCTCTTTCTCACTCTGTCCCTCTTTGGTCAAATTAAAATAAATAAGTAGATAAAGTTAAATAAAATAATTCTTTAAAAAAGAAAGAAAGAAACCTGTCTGTTTTATTTCACAGCTACATCCCCAGAAACTAGAATAGTGTGTTGAACAGGCACTCACCAAATACTTGTCAACTGACTGGCTTAACAATGACAGCTACCATGTAGTGAGCACTTACTATATGCCAGGAGCCTGTAAGAGAGTTTGCTATCGTTATCCCCTCCCTGTTGATGAAAAAAGGTTAATAACTTGCCGGAGCTCATACATCTAGTGAATAAAGAAGCCTGTATGGGAACCTGAGCAGTCTAGCTCCCAAACTCATACTCCTGATCAATTTGTGATAGTGCTGCAACAAAGCAGTATTAGGTGATAACCTCAAAGAAAAACAGGACAAAATAAGACTAAAAAGTATTTCGAAACTCTAATTTTTCGCCATAACGACTACTTCAATGAGTTTATGGAGATACCAAAGTTCTACACACTTAACAAACTGGTTTTGGTGCCCGTGCTTTGCTACTACCCTAAGCATACGCTTAATTTGCCTGTGGGATAATCAGGTACTAGCCACAAACCTGCTTGAATGGCCCTTCTTGCAGAACCAGGAGATTTGAATGTCACCCTCCTGAAGCCATTGTCCCAAGTATTGCTCCACCCAGAAGATACTTCTGAGAGGGCAGGGTAGATGGTAAACAGCACCGTAACCTTCCTTCTTCCTCCCTGAGAAGTGGACTCACAGCTCCCTTCTGGACCACTGTACTGCGAGCAGGCCATGTGATACACAGAAGGAGCACCAGCTCAGGTTCGGATCTGTTTTTGACCTTGGGCAGTTTATACTCTGAATCTCAGTTCTGACCTCTAAACTATCAGAGTAATAATCTCGCTCTTGCTGGGTTGTTTTAAGGGATAAGTGAGATTAGTTCTTGAAAAGTGCTCACTGAGTCAAATACCAAGTTGTAGATATCCAATGAATGTGAATTCTTGCCCCAGCCTCTCAGGGTCATGTGATCAGAAATTAGACAATGACTATGAAGCTGCTTTTTAAAATGCAAAGGACAGGGGCTGGCAGGTGGCATAGTGGTTAAAGGCCCTGAACTCTCACATGGTTGACCATGGTTTGGGTCCTGGACCTGGTGGCTTGGTTTCTTACTTTCCCTCTCTCTGGTCAAAAAAAAAAATTTTTTTGAGAGGTTTTTGCTGTAGGGCGCGTGTGCTCCCCAGAAAGACAGAGAGAGACAGAGAGACAGAAAGCGAGAAATCACCCTGGGGGGAGGACTGCACTGCAATCCCTTCTCCATTCTCCTCTTGGGATCTTGGGTATGCATGCAGAAGCACCTGGCATGAATTTAAGCCACCGGGTCCAGGACTAGAACCGCAGTCAACTACATGGGAGTCCAGTGTCATAGCCATTACGCCAACTGCTGGTCCCTCTGGTCAAATTTTTAAAAAATACTAATAAATAAAGTAAATTAAAATAAATTAAGTTAAATAAAATAATTCTAAAAAAAAAAATAAAGCAAAGAACAGTGCACAAGTAAGGGGTCAAACATCTGGAATATAGGGTGGGAGAACCTTACTTTTCTCCTTCCCCAGGTCTTATTTCCAACCTCTTCAGCAAACTCTTCATCATTCGTAAGGAGGAAATTGTCAAAGATGCTGCCTGATTTTACCTATTGAAATGAAAACAATGGAATTATTAGAACTAGAAACCTAAACATCAAAGGGCTTAAAAGTCACTGGAGGGGCCCTGCTAACTACAGATTCTCAGGCCACAGGCCTAGAGATTTTAATCCATAATAGAAGCTGGGCCAGCCTAGTTGGCATATTGGACTGCAGTGCTGGAAGCCACCGTTGCAGATCCCAAGGTTAGCCTGAAAGCACAGCAGGTCATGCATGGGTGCCCAAGATCCTGACCAGCTTGGGCTGGGGAAAAGGGATCACGGTATGGGAAGACCCTATCGAAAGTGCTTCTCTCTCCCGCACCTGCTATCATTAAAAAATAGTAACTGAGCTTGGGTGATGAAATAGAAGTGTATTAGTAATGCAGAAGGCCCAGAGTGCGGTGTTGCCCTAGCTGATCTGCTCCAGAGAGAACTTAATTTTCTGCTTCCCAAGGTTCTGTGCTCCTCAAATGTCTGAAGGCTATTTTAGAAGGTTGTGAAGACACTTTCATACTCTGTTAGCCTTCAAACCGGTGCCAGCGGAGCTCGTCTCAGCTCCTACTGACAGTGCCTTCCTCTGACGCTGCTTTCCTATAGATGCCCCTGCTTAAAGTTTCTCCCCTTAATAAAAAGAAAACTGAATGGGAAAAGAAAAAGTTTGACAAGATATGCAAGCGGAATTTAGATTCTCTACAGTTTAGACACAGTACCACATTCTCTATTTTTTTTTTTTTGGAGAGATTTTCACTGTAGGGCGCATGCGCTCGCCAGACAGACAGAGAGAGACATAGAGACAGAAAGCGAGAAATCACCCCCCAGGGGGGATGGTCACGCCACAATCCCTTCTCCTCCATTCTCCTCTCGGGATCTTGGGCACGCACGCACACACGCCCGGCGTGAGTTTTAAGCCACCGGGTCCGGGACACGAACCGCGGTTGACTACGTGGGAGTCCAGCGACATAGCCATTACGCTAACTGCTGGTTCCCCTATTTTCTTTTTTAAAAAGTTTTTTAAATAGTGATTTTATTTTATTTAACTTTATTTATTTATTTATTTATTTTAATTTGACCACAGAGGGACAGAATGAGAGAGAGAGGGAAACGAGAAAGCAAGCTGCCAGGTCCAGGACTCAAACCATGGTCACCCATGTGTGAGTCCAGTGCCCTTAACCACCATGCCACCTGCTGGTCCCTCTCTATTTTCTTAAAATATGGGGTGTTGGAAAAGCCATGATGTACTTTTCTGGTTTTCTAACGAAAAAAAGTGTCATGACTTTTCTGATGACCTAGTAACATTTTTAGTGTTTACAATTAAAGGGAAAGATTAGTTAAATCCATGGTATATAGCAGTTTCAGTGTTTGTTTATTTAATGATAAAGAAACTAAATAGAAAGAGCACAAGGCATGGAATCAGACAGACCAGCTTAACCACATACTAGCTGTGTGACCTTGGAAAGGGTCAAGCCCTGTGGGTCTATTTCCTTATAAGTGAAATAGGGAAGATAACAACTTCCTGCCAGTAGTATCCTGAGAATTAGAGATAACATAGGTAAAGCCTAATGTCTAGCAGATAGTAGTCACACGATAAACAATAGTTTAGTAATAGCTACTATCATAACTTTTTGGCATCTAGATATGTTTCAAAAGGAGATTCATTCTGTAATTATTTACTTTAGCAATATATTTTTTCTTTTTTGGAGAGATTTTCACGGTAGGGCGCGTGTGCTCGCCAGACAGACAGAGAGAGACATAGAGACAGAAAGCGAGAAATCACCCCCCAGGGGGGATGGTCACGCCGCAATCCCTTCTCCTCCATTCTCCTCTCGGGATCTTGGGCACGCACGCACACGCGCCCGGCATGAGTTTTAAGCCACCGGGTCTGGGACACGAACCGCGGTCGACTACGTGGGAGTCCAGTGACATAGCCATTACGCTAACTGCTGGTTCCCAGCAATATTTTAAATAAATCATCAAATCAGTTTCCTGGGAGAAAGACAAAGTTTGAATTGTGAGTTTTTTTGAGTTATGCTGTGTCCCTCCCCCAGGCTTTGAAAAACCCCTACTTTTATCTTTCGTGGCCACAATTTTCTTTTGTTTTTAATAAGAAAGACTTTTATTTGATTGCGTCACCTCACCAATCCTGCCTCCAATGGAAAAATAAGTGACAACGTAGCCATTTTGAACGAAGATGGTTATCTTGCTCTATCATTTTTAAATGGATTTTTTAAAAGAATGATTTATTCCATTTTATTTATTCATTCATTTATTTTAACTTGACCAGAGAGAGACAGAGAGAAAGAGAGAGAGAGGAAGGAAAGTGGGAAGCAGGCCACTAGACCCAGGACTTGAACTGTGGTCAGCCATGCGGAAGAGTCCAGAGCCTTAACCACCACAGCACCTGCTGGTCCTCTCAAATGGATTTTTAGAATTCTTTTTGCAACTGAAGATATTTTCTTATCTTTTTTTTTATCTTTCAAGTTGTCATGAGTCTTGCTTAGAGAACTACCTATTTATTGGTTCTCCCATTTCCCAGCTTCTAGGAGAAAGGTCCTAACTTCCTCTGTCCTCATTAGTACCCTCTTGCCTCATCCTCTTTACCTTAACCTCATGGGTTATAAGGACACCAGTCTTGTTTCTTAAAATGTACTAGTGGAGCGACCTTGATCAATTCATATCCTCTCTGAGTTGATGTGATTTCCTCTGTGGACTGGTGAAATGACAGAAAATGTACCTTCCCTGCTTTCTTCATAGAGTTGTTCAAGAGAAAAGAACATACGAGAAAGAGATTTGTTTGACTGTAAAGGCTAAAGGTCAAAGGGATGTCTAAAAGCTGACTCCTGTAAGTTACCTGGTTTCCAGTGATATCCTACTTGAATCGTAAAATGGAAAGA
>NW_006159682.1:705445-757222 GCF_000334495.1 Tupaia belangeri chinensis | reverse complement strand
TGTAACAGAGGGCCCTTATTAGCTATGAGACCTCAGCAAGTAAGTAAGCTCTCGAGCCCTTGGTTTTCTCACTCATAAAATGCAAACGCTAAGTGCGACCCTCCTAGCCTCACAGGGCTGCGGCAGGACCTTACCATGTAAGGGAAGGGCTATCAGTGTACTTTGCATCACGGCCAGGCTAGCCTCTCACTACACATGAAGTCCCACAGGTAAGAAGAATTTTCTTTTTCTCTGTCACCTCTCTCCCAGGCTCTGTCCTAACCAAAGAAAGCAATCATTTCCACCTAAAGCTTTTTTAAAATTAATTAGTTAATTTCTGAAAGATTTTTAAAAATTAATTTACATTCATTCCCTAAGCATGGTCGCAGCATACAAAATGTGATCTCCCATCCAGAATATACTGCAGATGGCTTAATCATGCATGTTATCATCAGTAATTTTCCATTTCCAATTATATATATATATATAAATATATATATATTTGTTACCCCTATTTCTGACCCTCTACCCTTTCCCACCCTCTTCCCACACTATTTCTGGTGTCTACAGTTGTCTTCCATCCTTTTTTCCCTCACATTTTATTGATTACACAATTTCTTAAGTAATCTAACTACTTTCAATAGCAAGTTCTGCTGGTAATTTCAAGAAAAGCAGTTTTAACTTTAATAAATCAAAGAAATGCTAAAGAACTTTGCTTAAAACGTAAAGCCAGGAAACAGGTTAGAGTTCTGTTCAAATAGTAGGTACATGAACCTATTGACAACTCAAGACAGGACAAAAATTAAAGTTTTTTTTTTTTTCTTTTAAAAAGTATAGGGGTCAGCAGGTGGTATGGTGGTTACAACGCTAACCCCCCTCTTGACTTGAGAATCACCCTGGGCACTTGAGCATGCATGCCCAAGAATCCTGAGAGAAGGGGTTGTGTCATGGCCATCTCCCCTGGGGGCTAGTTCTCATTTTTCCTCTCACTGTCTCTCTCTGTCTCTCTCTGGCAAGCACATGTGGTCTGGTAAAAACCTCTTTAAAAAAAAAAAGTATATCTGCAATATGGTGGTAATATGCTGCTCTAAAGAAGTTGATCTCACACAGCGCCCAAAGTCTGAATCCTCAGGTAATGGGTTCGAAGCACACCGGGGTGAAGCACACGTGAGCGCTGAAGATCTAATGGGCTAGAGGCCTGGAGGTGCCCAGACCTTGTAGAGCGAGGTGCTCATCTCCCTCTTTCACATGCATGTGCAAGCACTCTATCAGGAAGAAATTTTTAAAACATGGAGAAAAAAAACACAGGTAAAGTTATTTGTAGGTATCAAAACAGAGAAGAGGAGGGGTAGGGACTATGTAGGAAACTTAACCAGTTTTCTAGACTGGGTCGCGAAGGGACAGGAAGGGCAGCTAGATCCCCAGAGCATCTGAGGGCTGGAGAGAGGGGGTTTGGAGCAGGGTAGGTCAGGGGATTCCTACCCATCTCCATGGGAGTCACTTGGCTTTTGCAAGGAGGGCAGAGGCCCTGTGGCAAACTGGATGTTCCAGGTGACTGATGGGGAGGGTGGAGTCAGAGCTATGAATGCCAGCCCATTTAGAAGTTAGAAGGAAAGAAAGTCTGCAATGACGGTGACGGCGGCATGGTGCAGAATTGTGCCACAACAGCCAAACTGAACCAAATCAAAAGCGTCCCCCACCCCCTCCAAGGTCATGAAATGATGTTGGAGTTTCAGATATGTAGTCTCTAGGGCTTCGTCTTAGACCTGCTGGATCATTATCTACGTTTTAATAAGATCCCCAGGTGACCCGTAGGTACATTAAAGTTTGAGGAGTGCTCATCCATCATTGTTTTAATTCTTCTAACACAATGGTTGGCCTACTTACAGAGGATCATAGAACCCAGAGCAATTAGTGCCAAATAATGTTTTATTTTGTTAGTGAACAACGATAGAGTTAAAAATGTGTCCCTTAATATTTCCACTAGGTGGAAGGCTGCATTTTAAAGACATTAAGGAGAATAGATATGTTAATATAATCACTATGTTTACAAGATGTAAAAATTTCCTGTTGTGGGCCTGGCCACAAGGGGCTCAGTCAGGAGGGGTGGCTGAGGTCTCATGGGAGCCTTGTGTTCGATTCTGGCCCGACTTCAACGTGCTGGGTGCTGTGGTGAGTACCTGTCATGCTAATTTACTGGGGCACTCAGGCAGGAAGATTGCAACCTGGTGCCACCCATCCAAAACACCTTTGTCTCCCTGCCATACACACACACACACACACTCTCTCATGAAAGGCGAGAAACAAAGAGAAAATTGCCTATTATGTATGAAAAAGGAACAACTGGAAAAAAGGGAACAACATGCACTCGTGCAAATTTGTCCACATTCTTCAGATACCAGGAAGGAAAGGATACGATGTGTGCCTTTCCCTTTCCCTCCCTCCTCTCATCCCTTCTCTTCTGAACCTCTGCCATGCACCCGTGACAGATGCCACTTCCCTGCTCTCCTGTGTGGATCTCCCTGAGCCAGGAAGCCAAGAAAGTGGAATTAAAGTGGGAAATAAGTAAACCAAGAAAGTGTCAAATACGGAAAGTCTGTCCCAGAGGCCTTCGGTGGCACTGAATTATGGAAATCCATGGCAGAGACACAGATTTCCATGCCTTCGAGGACGCAGTCGAGGCGCAGCGGCTGTGTTTTCTGGGGCTCTCCTGTACAGTGTGTGTAGTCATTGCAGCAAAGGCTTTAGAGGCTGACAGACCTGTTTGAATTTTGTCTCTACTGTGTCCAGGCTATGTGTTCGAGGCCATGTCACTTGACTTTTCATAGTCTCAATTCTCTCAAATGTAAAACAGTAATAAGAAAGGATCCTGGGGCCATCAGGTGGTATAGTAGTTAAGGTGCTGGACTCCCACGTGGACAACTGTGGTTCAGATCCCAGACCTGGTGGTTTGCTTTTTCACTTTCTCTCTCTCTCTCTTTATCTCTCTCTCTTTCTCTCTGGCGACTGAACGTGCTCTGTTGCAAATAAAAAATAATAATAACAAATAAAAGTAAATAAACAGTTCTTTAAAAAAATAAGAAAGGATATTACTGGGGCCAGCAAGTAGCGTGGTGGTTAAGGTATTGAACTCCCACACAGCTGACAGCAGATCAAATTCCAGACCTGGTGGCTTGAAAATAATGCCGGGCACAAGTGCATGTGTACCCAAAATCCCAGGAGAAGAAGGGATTGCAGCATGGCCATTCCCCCAGGGGGTGATTTTTCACTTTCCCTCTCACTGTTTCTGTCTCTCTCTGGAGAGCCTAAAAAAAGAGAAAGGATACTGGTACGTACCTTACCAAGTTACAAGAATTAAGGGCTATAACATAGATAAAACACTGATTCTAGTCAGTGTTAACCCAAAAGGAAGCTCCCTTCCTCCACAGGGGAATTCTTCCAGGACTACGTACACTGCATTTTCTACAGGGTTCTCCAGGTAGGTATCAGGGCAAGGCCCAGATGGTGTGGTGATTAGGGTGCTGGACTCCCACTATGGCTGACCACAGTTCAAGTCCTGGATCTGGTGGCTTGCTCACATTCTCTCTCTTTCTTTGTCTCCTTCTCTCATCAAATTAATAATAATAAAAAAGAATAAATAAATATTTTTAAAAGGTTTTAAAAAAGAAGAAATAGATTTCACAGTGAAAATTAAATAGCATGTGCAAAGTCTTTACAGTGTTCGTTACATGGTAAGGACTCACTGTACTTTAGCTACAATCATTATTAGGATGAAGGTGATTATATGCAGTTTGAGGCTAGACAGGTCAAGACTGTTTCAAATCTTTGATTTCCAGCTTAGGGCTCTGCCCACTTTGTGAAAACTAGGGCCAACAAGTGGCATGGTAGTTAAGGCCACTGAATCCCACATGGCCTCTGCACTATTTGACTTCCAGAACTGGAAGCTTGAAAAACCACACTGGGTACAAGTACACGGGTGCCCAAAATCCCCAAAGAAGAGAGAAATGGAGGAGAAGGGATGGTGAAGGACCATTCCCCGTGGGGGGAGTCCCTTCTCTCTTTCCTTCTCTCTCTTGCTGTCTCTCTCCAGTGAGTTCATGCACACTCTGAAAAAAAAAATTAAAAAGAAACTAGGACTGTTGATTAGAGGCTCTGAGTCCAGAGTTTTTTACCTGCCAAAGGTCCAGGCCGAGGACACTGATGTTATAATAGTGACAAATGGTGGGGTCAGGCTTATATTTAGGGTTGTCTATCTCTGGATGAATCCACTCTCCCTGGTAATTGGGATTGTCAATGATCCGAGGTTTCCATTGTCCCTAAGCAAAGAACCAAGGCATAAACATGGCATTAGTACTTTTCTATTCTTCTGATATCATGCGATCAGAAAAGCTAATCAAGTTATAAAGGCAGTTGTATATTAGACATAAAGATTCGGAACTGAATTCTTTCCACTTCTTTGAGTTAATGCACAAGACTCTTTTAAGTTCACATTTTTTCCCAGAAGAAGCCAAACAAGGCAGCGGGGATCCATTCTGAACGCAGCCCTACCTCTCTGCACAAGGTCATTCACAAACTTAAGAAAATGTCGTTTCTCAGAGACCTTCATGTAAGTATGCTGGCACTAGGGGTCATTCTCTTCCTGGTGTGTAGCAAAGGAAACTGTGGCCAAGTAAAATCATGCTTGCTTCAGTCTGTTTTACCTCTGGACATTTGACAGCTTTAGTTCTTCTTGCTTTTGGTACAAGTTAGAGTTAGCCCTTAAAAAGAAATTCTGGGGACCAGCAGACGGCACATTGGCTATGTCGCTGGACTCCCACGTAGTCGACTGTGGTTCGAGTCCTGGACCCAGTGGCTTAAACTCATGCCAGGCATGTGTGTGTGCATGCCCAAGATCCCGAGAGGAGAATGGAGGAGAAGGGATTGCAGCGTGGCCCATCCCCTCAGGAGGTGATTTCTCGCTTTCTGTCTCTCTGTCTCTCTCTGTCTTTCTGGCAAGTGCACATGCCCTATAGCAAAAACCTCTCCCCCAAAAAAGAAAGAAATTCTGGAACTGAATCCATTGCCTGGTCATTAAGGTAGCAGAATTCCATATGGCTGACCACATAGTTCAAATCCCAGACCCAGTGGCTTAAGAAACATGCTGGAGGACCAGCACATATAATGGTTACATCACTGGACTCCCAAATAGTCGAATGTGGTTCAAGTCCTAGACCAGGTGGCTTAAAACTCATACTGGGTGGGTGTGTGCATGTGCCCAAGATCCTGGGAGGAGAAGAGAAGGCATTGCAGCATGGCCATCCCCCTTGGGGGGTGATTTCTCGCTTTCTGTCTCTCTGTCTCTCCGGTGAGCACACATGCCCCATAGCAAAAATCTCTCTCAAAAAAAAGAAAAGAAACACACTGAGCCTAAAATCCTGAAAGGAGGTTGAGATGTGGTGTACTTTCTCTTCTCTCCGTCTCTCTCTCTGCTGAGCATATGAGCCATCTAGGAAAAAATAGCTAAGCCACCCCAACACCTTTAGCTCATTTGTGTTATACACTTTCCCTCTCTGGCCCAACTCTGAGACACTTCCCCTAAATCTCTAGATACTTTTCCTGTTTTGACCATGTTCCTTTGACTGGCTACTTCTTGTGTATGTGTGTGCTATAGGACATGTGCACTTGCCAACGAGAGAGAGAAAAAGAAATCACTCTCCACCATGGTGGGGAGATGGCCACGACACAGTCCCTTCCTCCTTTCCTCCATCCTCCTATTGAGATTTTGGGCATGCACACACCCAGGCTCGATGTGTTCTTTTCAAGCCGTCAGGTTTGAGTGGGACTCAGACCACTCAATCGTCCATGTGGGATCCAGCCGCCTTAACCACCAAGCCACCTGGCTGGCCCTAACTGGGGGGTTCCCAGGTTTGCTTGGCCCACTGCCTCTCAGCATTGGCCTTTACCAGTTCACTCTCTCAAGTAGGCCAAGCCCTGAGGCTACAGTCTTATCTGGGATGGGGAGGAGAGGACAGATGACCACAGGATCTCAGAGTTCCTGTTTTGTAATTAGATTTTCCATCTCTTCTGTTTTATTTCTCATACCCATTGGCAAGAGAGACCATCTCACCTTATATTTTGTGTTCAATATCAGGGGCCCTTCCCACTCGCCGTCTATCGCCTCATTCCAGTCTTCTGGCTTCTTGGCCTCTGGGTCTGGGATGTACTCAAAGTCCTCCCAGTCCTAAAACAAAATGGTTGTTTTGGTAAGGGAAGACATACCTGTGCTGGGATGAAACCAGAGCCCAGAGTGCTATCAGGCTGTACCTTATTCCCTACTCCCAGTAACCTCCTGCCCTCACCTGTAAGAAGGCCCAGCTCAGGACTCTGCAAACAAGCATACAGCAGGAGACAAAAAGCATTTAAGCAACTCCGGCCCCTACTCTGGATTTATTATCACTCTGTCTTATTTGAGCTTAAAGTACCCTTGAGTACTTTAAGCTCAAATAAGATAAAAATGGCCCTCATCTTTAACCTCTTCCCCATATCAGTAACTTTGGCGTCAATGAGATTTAGGTTCAAACCTTGGTTCTAAGGTGTGTTGCTTGGGCAGGTCACTTCATTTTCTGAGTATCTTTTATCCATAAAAGAGGAATCATAACACTGTACTCACAGATGCTGCCAGAGGAGTCACTAGGTCATCAACAAATGTAGGTTGCTGCCCTTATCCCTCAAGTCGACTTCTTTGGGTACTAAGAGTAGGTTGCACACTTCCTCGAGGGTTGAACCCCCCCAGTCTCTACTCCATCATCCCAACCTCTTTCTCCTATCCTCAGGGGTGAGATCCCACATGCTTCCCAACCAAACCCTTCTGACCTCAGGTTTCTTATCTTCAGGATCCTCTATTTGCAGACGTTCATCCCATTTCCTTGGTTTCCGGGCATAAGGGTCTTTTATTTTTCTGGGAGGCAAAAAACTCCAGTCATCCTCCAGATTCCCAGCTGCCATTTGCATGTTGTCAATTTTGACTTCATAGGTAGCATTGGGGCGAATAATCAGAGTATACAGATGAGTGTCTTTATTGATCTGTAAAAGGAATGGGAAATATTTTAGTTCCACATTGAACATCTTTAGATCTCAGGCAGTAAATGCATTAGACCTTCAATTCCTTGGATAACACCTCCTACGTATTCACAAACACTTTGTCCATATCCCTCATCCCATTTCTCTGCTGAATGATGTGGCAGATTCTGGGTCTTATTCTCTGAATAGACACTCCCCTGGTCTCCTCTAGCCCCATTCCTCCTTCCACTGTAGCACTGATTATTCTCTGATCTTTTTTGTTTTTCTTCTGCACACTAGGCTGTGAGCCTCTCAACAGCAAGGATCACACATGATTCATCTGTTGTGCCTTCAGCATCCAGCACAAGGCCTGTCCCAGAGGAGGCCCTCAGAGAACTCCTACATGTACAACCTCTGTACAGTCCTGCCAAGGAAGGTCTTGGGCCTGAACACAAGTTCTCTGATGACCTAGGCCCTATGTATGGGTGTCTCTAGATTTGGTTTCTGCTTCTCCTCATATCTAAGCAATGCCAAACATTTTGCCTCTCTTTCTCAAGTCACCTAACTACCTCTTTCAGAAAGTCAGTCCTCCCTAAAATTGTCACACTCATTCACAGGACCAAGTCACATTCACTTTTCTAAATTTAGCACAAGGGAGACTTTCTTTCTTTCTTTCTTTTTTTTTTTTTTTTTGGAGAGGTTTTTGCTATAGGGCTTATGTGTTCACCAGAGAGACAGAAAGTAAGAAATCACCCCCCAGGGGGGTTGGCCCATGCCGCAATCCCTTCTCCTCCATTCTCCTCTCGGCATCTTGTACACACACGCACATGCGCCCGGCATGAGTTTAAGCCACAAGGTCTGGGACTCGAACCATGGTCAACTACATGGTAGTCCAGCAACATAGCTATTACACTAACTGCTGGTCCCGGCACAAGGGAGACTTTCTGTAGGAAGCATTTCCTAAGCCTCCAGGTTGGACTGGGAGACTTTGCTGTGCAGCAATAGACTGGGATTATACCCGTTAGTCGCTTTTCTAACTCTTACCTTCAGTCGACTGTGAGTTCTGTGAAGTCAGGGGCCTTGTTTAGCTCACTCTATCCCCAGCCCAAGGCCCAGCACAGAGTTAACATTCAGTAAATGCCTACTGAGTTGATGATAAAATCTGCCTATTAGGTTGTCTACTCTTTAGACAACCTAGGCTTCTCCGACCTGGTGTGAATAAATTACCCCCCACCTCTTCTAAACCCAACATTCCCTAGCTCCCCCATCCTCTCCAATATCCAGCAGCAGGGAAAAGGGTCACATCAAGCACAGCACTGTTTCAAGATAGGACTTTATATATAACTTTCTAGGCTCTTGGATCAGCTGCTTCTTTGTGAACTTGTATGATTTAAAGTACTTTTCTAGGCCTACTCTATAATTTGTACAATGGAGGTGGTAATATTTAATTTATAGGGTTCTCATAAGTATTAAATAGATAACATGCATAAAATGCTTACCCTTCCCCTTAGGCTAAGAACCAGCCCGCCCACTCACCCTGCACTTGATGGTCTTGTTGTTCTCATGGTATTTTCCTTGGTAATAAAGGATGACCTGTACTTTGTTGTTGCCAAAGCCACAGATGTCAGGACCTGGAAATTAAATCCCAAAGCATAATTTTGTCACTTCTAGATAGTTTGTCTGGTTTGAGGCCAAGTCCTAAGACAAACATAACTTTTGTATTAATAAGGGTCTCGGCAGAAAATAGATGGTATACTCAAAGCTAGGATTATTTCAGAAGGATTTAATAAAGTGACTGTTTACAAAGGTGGGGACAGGACATTGAGAAAACATAAGGTATAGTATTGGGTTTAGGGCTAACAGTGGGGCTAGCCCCACCATTACACCTGAGGGGTGAGGCTAAGGTGTGGTTATCAGAGCTCCAGAAAGAGTTCTAGGGAGAGGGCTGCCAGGAGGAAGCTGACTTTCTTTTTTTAAAAATTATATTTATTTTATTTTATTATTTATTATTATTATTTTAACCTGTTTTTTGGGCACAAGCACTCACCAGAGAGAGACAGAGAGAGAGAGAAAAAAAAAAGAGTGAGAAAGTGAGAAAGCAAGTTGCCTGGTCCGAGACTTGAACCACAATCAACCATGTGGACTCCCAGCACCTTAACAATCACACCACCTGCTGGCCCCAAGAAGTTGATTTTCATCTGAGAGGCACGACTCTCTTCTTTCCTTCTCATTTCCTGCCAAGGCTTGCACCGATGAAACTTATCAGGCAGCTCTTCCTAAGCTAGGCATTTTATATGGTGGAATTCTCATAAGTAGGTGGGACTATCCTTCTAGTTGGGAAAACTTAGGCTCAGAAAAGTTGAGCAGCTTGCCCCATATAATAAGTACCATTGCTGGAATTCAAACCCAAGCTCACCTGCGACCCTTTCTGCTTTGTGAAAACTCTAGAGGGAACAATTTTTTTTTCTTTTCTTTTTTTTGGAGAGGTTTTTGCTAAGAGGGCACGTGCGCTCTCCAGACAGACAGAGACAGAGAGATAGAAAGCGAGAAATCACCCCTACCCCCCCCCGAGGGGATGGCCATGCCACAACCCCTTCTCCTCCATTGTCCTCTTGGGATCTTGGGCACACACACATACACACGCCCAGCATCAGTTTAAGCCACTGGGTCCAGCACTCGAACCGTGGTCGACGACATGGGAGTCCAGCGACATAGCTGTTACGCTAATTGCTGGTCCCATGCATAAACACTTTCAAACTCCTTGTGAGAAGGATAGATTCTGGGGAAACTAGCAAGGTGGGCAAAGACACACATTTTCCATACCCAAAGTGATATATTGCTCTTCATCAGAAAGGAATTGAGAAATAAGACAGAAAGAAAGAGAGAAAGAGCAAAAGTGGAGAGGATGCAGACAGAAAAAGGGCCAAGAAGCTGAAAAGGAAGATCTTGGTGAAGGCTTTGAAAAAGAGATCTGATATGCCCTGGGAAATGAAAGGAATTAGAATCCTAAGGAAATTCTGTCGTATCAAATGTAATGTAACCTTTCCTCTGGCTTTGGATAAAACATTCACTAAAATCCACATTCTCCATCTCTGCTTTGGGAATTTGATTGTTGGTTTTTTAATATCTCCAGTGTTGAAACTAGATTTAAATTTGGAGCTAAGTAGGAGTTGGACTGCCCTGAAGAGGCCTATTTTCATATTTAGGTTGCAAATGCAACACTCTGGTCACATTACAGATGCTTAGTAAAGGTCATCTCCCTGACCTCCTGTGCCTTTCTCACACGGGGCCTTACTGCAATAGGTACATTTGAGAGTGTGTGCACAGCTTATGGCCACGTCTCCTTCTCTGAGAACTGGGCAATGTTGATTTGTTGATACCATGTGCCTTCCCACCTCTTTGATCTATTTATACTTTTCTTTTTCTTTTTTTCTTTTATTATTTTTTTCTTTTTATTTTTTTACAGTTTAGTTCTTCCATCAGAGAGACAGGCTCTCCAACAGGGTCTTTGCACTGCAGTCCTCCCTGAGTCTCCGCCGGCCCAATGCACTGGCATACATGAAGGTGCTCCGCTCCGTGTGCTACCAGAAGTCCCGGGATGCAAACCCAGGACCTTTCCCATGTGGGTCCAGTGGCACTACCACTTCACCACTTCTGGCCCCTGATCTATTTATATTAACACTTAGGCTTAGAGTTTCTTTTTTCAGGTCTTTAAAGAGTCCTGCTGCATATTGGAGGTGGAGCGATTGCAGACACTTTTCTGTACCAGCTCCATCTGAACCTTTTCAAAGATTGTGGCTGTCATCAGGACGTTGTGGGGCTGACGGCAACTGCTGTCAGAGAGCTTACCAAACATGATGTAATACGCAGAATCCGAATGCATATCCTCCTGGTTCAGAGTGTCAGGAAAGAGTTTCACATACCCGCCACCACAATCGATACCTTGCTCATGTTTTACTGAAAACTGAACCACCAAGGTCTCATTCACATTGCTGAACGGCTTAAACCTGGTTGATAGGGCATAAAACTTAGCATCTTCACTGGTCTGGAGACCTGGGGGCAGAGAGTACAGAATCTTCAGGCTTACACAGTCCAAAACTGGTCATAGCAATCCCACACTTGACCTGATCAACTTCTGATATTTTCTTGCACACCTACTGTGTGCCAGGTGCTGTGCTGGAAGCTTCACACACGTTAGTTCATTCAAGCCTCAGAGCAGTCTAGCAAACTTATATTACCCACACTTTACAAAGTAGAGGGCTGAGTCATGGAGAGGTGAAATGATCTGCCTAAGGCCACAGGCCTGGTAAGAAGCCAAGCTGGAATGTTAAGCCATGCTTGTTTGACCTTTTCTTTCCCCTACAATATGGTACCTCTGATTTCTGTCTCTCCTTCCTTCCTTTTATTTCTTTCTCTTTCTTTTTTGTTTAATTTATCAGAGGGCACATGTACTCTCTGGAAAGATGGCGGGGGTTGGGGAGTGAGAAAACATCACCCCATAGGGGATGGTCATGCCACAATTCCTTCTCCTCCATGTCTCCCACCTTTTGGGATTATGGGGATGCACTCACATGCATCTGGCATGTTTCTTGAGCCATGAGGCTCAGAACTTGCTTTTGAGATCTAGCCACTTTAACCATCATGCCATTGGCTGGCTTGGCCTCTGTTTTTCATTGTTTGTTTTTTAAGTTTTGCTATAGGGTGCACGCACTCACCAAAGAGAGACAAAGAGAGAAACAGAAAGAGGGAAAGTGAGAAATTACCCCCAAAGGGGGATGGCCATGCCACAGTTCCTTCTCCTCCATTCTCCTTTTGGGATTTTGGGCACGCACATACATGTGTGTGGCATATTTTTCAAGTCGATGGTCTGGACTTGAGCCGCACAATCAGCTGCCTTATCCTCCACACCACCTGTTGGCCCCAGGTATCTCTGGTTTTTAAGTGACATTTTAGTCATATTCTGCTACTTTATAAAACAAAGTCCTGGGGCCGGCAGGTGGCATGGTGTTAAAGGGGCTGGATTCCCACATGGCTGACTGTGGTTTGAGTCCTGACCTGGTGGCTTGCTTTCTCCCTTTCCCTCTCTCTCTCTCTCTCTCTCTCTCTCTCTCTGGTCAAATTAAAAAATAACAAATAGAAATATATAAATATATAATTCTAAAAAAAAAAAGCCCTGTTTTCTGAGGTCCCTCGAGTGGCCAGAATGAGTCTCTGCCTTGCACAACTGCTGTAGTAAAGCTGGCCTGGATCTGCCTTTGGCATCAGATAATAATCATTGCTAACTCTCAACTGTAAGACTTCACCTTCCCCAGAGAATATGAGGGCTGTAGGGGATCTCACAGCCTTTCTGGCATAACCGCATTTCTTTATAGGTAAGGAAAGCAAGACCCAGAAAGTTACTTATCCAAGACACACCGTCACAAATGACAGACGTACAAGCCACGTCTCCGAAGTCACAGGCTAGTGGGCTATTACTTCATGCTGCTGCCAGCTTATGGGTTACAACTTGATTGTCAGTTTAACTCTCTGGGTCTCAGTTCCTCATCAGCAAAATGCAGATAATTTTTCCTATCTCATAGGGTTTTCAGTGAAGGTCAAGTATAAATTGTCAGCATAAAATGCAAGGAACATTTTATGATTGGTAAGGGTCCTTCCTTCATAATCTCACAGCTCTCTTTATCTCCCTGGGTCATTTAATGTTGAAACTAGGTTAATTTCTGTCTCTCTGGTTCACTTTTTTCCTCCAAAGAATTATTTAAATTTATTTATTTATTTATTTAAATTTGACCAGAGAGGGACAGAGAAAGAGAGAGAAAGTGAGAAAAGAAGCAACCAGGTCCAGGACTTGAACCATGGTTGGCCATGTGGGAGTTCAGTGCCCTTAACTACCATGCCACCTGCTGGCCCCTCACTTTTAAACTCCTAAAAAATAGGGACAACTTTATATCCCAGCATCTAAGATAAGGCCTTATATGGAGGAAATGATAAATACGTGTTCAATTGCATGGGAGGATCACGGGTCCTGATCAGACAGCATCTCTTGAGCACTTACTACATACCAGTCTCTGTGGTGAGTGCTTTCATGTCTAACATCAGCGCTGTCTACATCCTTATTATTATTATTTTAAAATTTATTCTAGAGCATGTGAGCACAAGTGAGAGTGACGGTGAGTGAGAATGAGATCTGGTCATGTAGTGATCCTCCTTCTCTAGTCCTCTAGCCCTAGATCCTGGGCACTTGCATGCATGCCTGATGTGTTTCAGGTCAAGCCAGCTGGGAATTCAAACCACGTGAGGTTCAGCTTCTCCTGAGTGGCACGCTACCAACATGCCACAGAGCTGGTCCTACAGTTTAGAGTGTGCTTCCTTCCCCAAGCACCTGGGGTGGAGGGACTAGAAAAGCCAGAGAAGACTTCATGGGGGAGGCAGTAGGCACTGGGAATGAACACTGACCATGTAGGCAGAAGACGAAGCTTGAGTCTTCACTGTGGCAAACGCTGCTATGTAACCCAGTTCAAACCTCCTCTCTCTAAATCTCATCTGTACCTCAGGGCTCTTCTAGACAACCAACGGGAATCTAATAAACCCAAGTGGGATAAGATGCGAGGGGCAAAAGCCAAGAAATCAGGCTGAGACGTGGTGATGGGCTTTGCAGACTGCTCCCAACAGAATCACCGAGAAATGGGTGTCTCACAGTTCACTTAGTCCTCTGAAAACAGTTTTCCAGAGTAGATTTAAACTTGATTTAAAATGCTCGAGCCAGTTCACAATACTCTCCTTTAATAAACATGAAGATGAGATTCATAACAGAAGCCAGGAGGGAGAATATGGGAAATCACTCCAAGGAACGATCAATGGATTCTATTTAAAGGACAAAAGCTTTCTCAGACCAAAAAAATAAGTTAATAAAAAACCCGTGGTGCAGCCCTTGTACTCAGAGCTCAGCCTTCCTCCGCAATATTATCTGGCTCTTACAACAGCCCTGGCTAATGGGCATGGAGACAATGATTATTATCTCCATCTGATACCAAGGCTCAGAGAGGTAAAAAGACTTGATGAAATTATGCAGCCTGGGAAATTAGGAAGTCCTGGGAGTTAGCCCTCTGTTTGCGCTACTCTTCATCACATCAAGCTACTCTAGGGGGCCAGCAGATGGTATAGCGGTTACATCCCTGGACTCTTACATGTTCGACTGTGGTTCAAGTCCTGGGTCCAGTGGTTTGAAACTCACGCTGGGTGTGTACGCATGTGTGCCCAAGATCCCAGGAGGAAAATGGAGGAGAAGGGATTGCAGCATGCCCATCCCCCTAGGGAGGTGATTTCTCACTTTCCCTCTCACTTTCTCTGTCTCTTTCTCTCTCCCCAGCCAGTGGAATGCACACACCCTAAACCAAAACTCTCTCTCTAAAAAAAAAAAAAGAGGCCGTTTTTGTTTTTTAAAAGTTACTCTAAGAAGGGCAATATTTAGACATTATACAGGACTTTCCTCTATTCCAAGTATGGAGTACTTCTTGAAAAATCCTAGGGGAGTGGAGAAAGCAGCAGAGTTTAGTGGTAATTATCCAATCCCGGGAATCAGACTCAGAGTCAGACCCAGAATCTCAGCTCCCCCGTGCCTGTTGTGTATATAACAGTGAGCAAATAATTAAAGCCTTCCGAGGCTCATTGGCAAAACTGGAAAAAGAATAGTAACCATCTTACAGAGTTGTTAATCCTGTGAAAGGAAATTATGTGTGTCAGGGCTTGGTTTTAATTGCCTGTTAATCAATAAATGGATGTTATTATTTTTGTGGAAAGTTCATTCTTTTTTTTACCTACCCCTTTCTTTTATTGTGAGAAAGAGAATGAATTGGTGATCATGGTTAAAAACAACTGTATCAAAGTCAGAATTTTTCCAGTTAATTAATATATTCCTGAATTCCAGTATTTACCTTTATCTTTTTCTTCATTTTCATAAAATTTTCCTGCACTGAGCTGAAATTTACCATAGTCTGGCTGATGTTTAGATTCCACCCATCTTCTTTTCCATCCATCTACAGAATAAAGGAGAAAAAGAGTAACATAGAGACATTATTAGTGGCTTCTTTTTTTAAAAGAATTATCTTATTTAACTTTATTTTAATTTGACCAGAGAGGGACTGAGCAAGAGAGAGAGCGGGAAGGTGAGAAAGAAAGCTCCCAGGTCCAGGACTACGAACTATGGTCGGCCATGTGGGAGTCCAGCGCCCTTAACCACCACGCCACCTGCCAGCCCAAATTACTGTTTTCTTAAAGACAATAATATGTGGCTAATGATGCCCAAACTTTATGGGAATAATAAGGGTACATCAGGGATGACTCCAATATTTCTGAAATTCTCCTCTGATTCTTGAATTCTACACTACCATGTGTAGTAGCTCAAATACCAAGTAGTCGAAACACTTATACATTAATACCCTACTCACCCTCCTCCATGACAATTATGTCCTAAACCACCATAAGAATGTATGGTTAAAAGGCACAAAACATTTATTATCATAAAACTAGATGGGGGGCAGCAGGTGGTGTAGTGGTTAAGGTGCTGACTACCACAGAGTCGACCATGGTTCGAGAACTGGACCTGGTGGCTTGAAACTCACTCCTGGCACATGTGCACGCATGCTCAAAATCTCAAGAAAAGAATGAAGGAGAAGAGATTGTGGCATGGTCATGGTCATCCTCCCCGGGGGCGGGGGTGGGGTGGTGTGATTTCCTTCTTTCTCTCTGTCTCTCCAGTGAGCGCACACGTCCTAAAGCAAAAAATCTCTGGGGGTGGGGGGAACTAGTCCCCTTAGAGGGACTAGTCCTTAGACATTTACGTTCATTAAAAATAGTCATAAAATCAGCCCACCAAGTAAAGAGGTTAGCATTTTATACTTCTTGAATTAGTAATGATGACAATAGACAATCGATTTCCATTTACTCTTTCTGTTGCTTAAACATTTTAGACTTTCCCTTGCAGTTTCAAGGAGATGCTGATACATTTGTTTTGCTTTGGCATAGAAGGCATGTGGACAAAGAGGCATTCTTTTTGGAACCTGGCACTGCATAAACATTCAGTGCCTTTCTGCTTTTATCCTTCAAAGTTGCTAACTCCCACTTCCTGGGCCCATCATAGCCCCTGGATCACAGCATGATTTGGCAGCCTCAGATGGAAGTGTCCTTGGAGGTAGCTTCTCTTTCCTCTCCTCCCTGCAGTTGAATTCATATTTCTCAAATCGCACTCCCCAGTATCTAAGGTTATTGCCTTAGATTCAACCATAGAAACCCTACGTCAGCCCGCATCCAATAAGACCAGCCTCAACTGGCTCTATCAGTTCCTATTACTAAGTCTCATGACTCAACTACCTCCCCTTATGAGAACCAGGGGACAAGGGCTTACTTTTAGAGGAGTTAAGAATATGCCACCCCAGGGCCAAAGGGTGGCCATGGCAATTGTCTGGCCGAGCCCAGATGGGAAGGTCTTGGGTTTGTGGCCTGGTGCCTTCCTCTACATGCATGTGCCCATGCTTTGGGTTGACTGATTCTAGGGGTGGATCACAGCATGGGGCCTTTGTTGGGAGTACTTCTCTTGCTCTCTCTTTCATGGAATAAATAAACAAATCATTTAAAAAAAGAAAATTTATTTAAAAAAAATGCTTCTCCAGGCCCGGTCAAGATGGTAAATATTGCTGAGAAACTGTGCTCTACAGGCTGGGACTACATGGAAGACTCAGTTTTTTTGTTTTTGTTTTTGTTTTTAAAGAGAATGATTTAAATTTATTTATTTATTTAACTTTGACCAGAGAGAATAGAGTGAGAGAGAGCAAGATAGACAGAAAGTGAGAAAGCAAGCCACCAGGTCAAGGACTCAAATTGTGGTTGGCCATGTGGGAGTCTCGCACCTTTAACCACTTCGCCACCTACCATCCCTGAAGACCCAGGTTTGATTCCAGGTTCCACCTAAAGGCCAGGTGCCATGGTATATGCATGTAGTTCAAGGTGGTAGGCTGAGGCAAGAGATTACAACAGTAGGACCCAGTCAAAACAAACAAACAAAAAACAAATAAATAATTTTAAATTAAAAAATAATAAAAAGAATATGCAATTCCAAAATATGCAGCTCTGACATATTAATTATTTGAATTAAGGCTACTTAAAAAATAGTAGGTACAAGATCAATGAAGATCTGACCTTCATTGTATTTAATTAAGAGGTTTCTGCCTTAGAGCATGTGTATTCACCAGGAAAAGAGAGACAGAGCCAGAGACAGTAAGAGAGAAAATGAGAAACCACCTCCTAGGGGGGAATGTCCACACCCTAATCTCTAATCGGGCATTCTCCTTCTGAAATCTTGGGCATACATGCACACGTGCCAGACATGAGTTTTAAGCCGCCGGTTCTGGGACTTGAATCACATGCAGACATGTGGGAGTCCAGCAATGTAACTGCTATGCCATCTGCTGGTCCCTCATTGTATTTCTTTTTTTCTTTTTTTTGGAGAGGTTTTTGCTATAGGGCACGTGCGCTCGCCAGAAAGACAAGAGAGAGACAGAGAGACAGAAAGTGAGAAATCGCCCCCCAGAGGGGATGGTCAAACCACAATCCTTTCTCCTCCATTCTCCTCTCCGGATCTTGGGCACACACACACACACATGCGCGCGTGCCTGGCATGAGTTTAAGCCACTGGGTCCAGGACTCAAACTGCGGTCAACTACATGGGAGTTCAGCGACACAGCCATTACGCTAACTGCTGGTCCCCCTCATTGTATTTCTAGAAAGCAGGATATGAGGGCTGTCCCCATGACCTCGTGGTTAAGGAAGCCAGATCCCCCATGGCTGACTGAGCAGTATAAATCCTCGCTCCAACAGCTTAAAAACACAGCATGTGTGTGTGCACCCAAAATCCCAACAGGGTCTAAATTTCCCACAGGGTGGAGAAATAGAGAAGGGATCATGGTGTAACCCCATCAGGGGTGTTTTCTTACTCTTTCTCTGTTTTCTGTTTTCCTGACTCCTTCTGACAAGCACATGTACCCTCTGACAAATTAAAAACAACAACAAAAGGCAAAGTAGGAGATGAAATTCTCATGTTGAAGAAATCTTCTCTATATTTTCAGGAAAGTAACATTTTTATTATCAAGGATAGGCAGTTAAGAGAAATCTGTATAAACAACCCTTGTTAAACTGTTATTGTTCAAGTCAGCTTTTAATCCAATTAACTATGTTAGCCCAAGTCCCTTTGGCTTATCACATTTCACAGTTCACCACTCTTTGTCTATTCATATATAACTGCTTCTTTGGGTCTTCATTTCCTTACAAGGACTCCTGTGTCACATAAAACTTATATTAATATAAGTCTGTAGGCCTAGCCTCAGTGGCACAGGAAGTAATAGACTGAATTGCAGTGCTGGAAGCTTCATGGTGGTCACAGGTTGGGCTTTGCATGCACACGTGCGAGACTCTGACCAGCTGGAAGGATTTCCTTCTTTCTCTCTCTTTTGTGCACATGTATGCACGCACATGTGCTATCACAAGTAAAATAAATAAGTTTTTTTTTAAGGTTTTTGCCACAGGGCACATGTGCGCACTAGAGAGACAGACAGGGCCAACAGGTGGCGTGGTGGTTAAGGGCACTGGACTCCCACATGGCTGACTGTGATCCGAGTTATAGACTTGGCAGCTTGCTTTCTCACTTTCCCTCTCTCTCTCTCACTCTGTCCCTCTCTGGTCAAATTAAAATAAATAAACAAATAATAAAGATAGATAAAATAATTCTAAAAAAAGAGAGAGACAGCGAGAGGGAAAGTAAGAAATTGCTCTCCACAGGGTATTGGCCACATGACAATCCCTTCTCCTCTTGGGATTTTGGGCATGCACGTGTGAACACCAGGCATGAGTTTTCAGCAGCCAGGTCCAGGACTCAAATTGCAGTCAGCCATGTGGGAGTCCAGCATCTTAATTACTGGCCCAATAAATAAGCTTTTAAAGAAGTTTTGTGTGCTTTTCTTCTGTTAATCTGTCTTATGTCAATTTAATTCTCAGGCCCAGGAAAAAAAAGAAAAAAAAAAAAAAACTGAAAGAGAAGAGGTAAATTTTTGCCTCCTCAACACTTCCTGTGGTTTCCTTTGTCTATTAAGTTCTCAATGTTAGGACAGATGTCTTGGTGACCACCTCTCTCCCTTCTGAGGGAGGGGCCCTAGGAGTTTCTGTCTAAAGTTGCTGAGGTCTAAAGGAAGTAGACTCCGCTTCCCTGATCATAGTTGACCCAGTGAAGGTTAAGGATTGGTGTCAATGTCAAAAGATTTGTTATCTATTATTCTCTCATGTGGCTTCCTAAAAAGTCACCTCACTTACTCCCATGGACACTGTTATAACTGCAATTAGTTCCATTTTGCATCTAGTAAGTGATAGGTCGAAGAATTGAACCCAATCTGTCTGATTTTGAAACTCTCTTCCCTCAGAGAAAATGCTCTGTTTTTAAAAAATTCTAAAATAGTAATAATAGCTACTGTTTAACAACTGTGCCAGGCATTGTGCTGAGAGCTTTAAATGCATTATCTCTTTGCATCGTCATCATAGCCCGGTGACAAATGTCCTGATTTTTTCCTCATTCCAAATATGAGGAAACTGAAGCTGAGAATCTTGCCCAAGAGCCCAATTTGTAAGTAAGAGGATAAGCCAGACTCAGACTCAAGTCTATGTAACACCAAAATCTGTACTTTTAACCCCTATACTATATGACTTCCCATGAAGTCATGTATGCAAAGAGCTCTTTATAGTCTAAAGAGTGTGCAGCAAATGTGGGCTAGGTAGTATGGTGTTAAGGCAGCTGGATCACACATGCCTAGCTACACAGTTCAAGTCCCATATCTGGAAGCTTGAAAGACACACCAGGCACATGTGCATGTGTGCCCAAAATCCTAAAGAGAGAATGAAGGAGAAAGGATTGAATTGTCCATCCCCCTGGGGGGTGCTTTCCCACTTTCCCCTCTTTCTCTGTCTCTCTCCAGCGAGCATATGCCCCCTATAGCAAATTAAAACAAAACCAAAAAGGAATGTGCAACAAATGTAAGAATCAACCATAACACTTCACAGTTTCTAACTAATAATTTGTATATAATTTTATTAATGTTTGTTTTGGCCACTGCACTGGTTAAGTTTCATAACTATTGGGTCATTGGGAAAGTCATGACACATTTTCGAAAAATGAAGAAAAAACAGAAAAAGACGTCATGACTTGCCCGATGACCTAATATTAAATATTTGTTGAGTGACTGAATGGGTGTATGATTATGCATGCCTTTTGCCTAGGCCACAAAATTGTCAGCCTTACAAATATTAAGAGATTGATTTATTTGTTCATCCATTTTACCAATTTAGCCTAACAAGCATGTAGAAACAGTTGTACAACTTTGGCCTTGAACTTCATAGTAGAAGAGGTTAGAACAGAAGTTACTGAGACTCAATTTCTTCATCTGTAGAAAGAGGTTACCCAACTCATAGAGTTTCTGGGAGAATGAAATGAAGTAGCACACAGGAGTGTTAGGCACTCTATGACTGCTCAATAAATACTATTTGAGATCAAATGTATATATATATATATATATATATATATATATATATATGCCTATGTATACATAGATGTAATATTAAAGATATTTATCTAGAGATATAAATATTTTTACATTTCATGATAAAAGTTGTGCTTTCCTCAGCACTTAGTCCTAAGGCTGGAGCAGAATAGTCCTTTAGAAAATGCTTGCATAGGGGCTGGCTCCATGACCTGGTGGTTAAGGCAGCTAGATCCTACATGGCCAACTGCATGGTTTGAGTCCTGGATCTGGCAGCTTAAGAAACATACTGGAGTTGTGTGAGTGCATGCATGCTCCAAATTCCTGAAGGATGGGGAGATGGAGAAGAAGGGATTGCAGCCTGACCATTTGCCATAGAGGATGCTGTCTCCTCTTGCTGCCTCTCTGTCTCTCTCTGGCAAGCACACCTGCATCAAAAACAAACAAAAATGCTTGTATAATTAAATAAAAATACATATTTTTGCATTTGTTGAACATCAGACTGTATTCTTCAAAAGACAATTTGCTAAATAAAGTATGGCTCATCTTCAAAATGGAATCTAGACAAAAAATAAGCAAAAAGATACAGATCTAAATGATACCATAAATCAAATGGACTTACAGACATCTATAGAACCTTCCATCCCCAAACCACGAAATATACTTTTTTCTTAATCCTACATGGAACCTTTTTGAAGATTGACCACGTGATAAGGTACTAAACAAGCCTTTACAGAATCAAAGGCAGAGAAACTATATCTGGCATCTTCTCTGACAATGACAGAATTAAACTTGATATAAATTTCAGGAGAAATTCTCAAAAATACACAAATATATGAAAATTAAATAACCTACTCCTGAATGACTTCACAGCTATTGAAGAAATTAATACTAAAATCAAAAGATTCATGGAAACCAATGATAATGAGTACATGAGTTTCTATAATCTGTGCGACACAGCAAAAGGAGTCATACGAGGGAACTCTTAGTAATTAGTGTGCATAAGAAAAAGAAGGAAAGTTGACAAATGGACAATCTAACCTCATGCCTTAGAGGATTAGAAAAGCAAAAACAAAAAAATCCAAAAAATGCTAGGAGAAAAGAAATAATACAGATCTGAGCAAATGTAAGTGAAATAGAAAATAAATGAACTATACAGAAAATAAATGAAAGCAAAACCTGGTTCTCTGAAAAGATAAACAAAATTGACATCCACTAGCTAGACTAATTAAGAAGAGAGAAAGGAACCAGATAAATAAAATTCTCAATGAAGCAGGTAATATAACAACAGACACAATAGAAATACAAAATATTATTAGAGGATACTATGAGTGACTATAAGCCAACAAACAAGAAAACTTGGATAAGATAGACATTCCTGGACACATATAATCTACCAAGACTGAGTCAGGAGGACATAGAAAGCCTGAATAGGCCCATAACAAGCAATGAGATTGAATCAGTGATAAATAACCTCCCAACAAACAAAAGCCTTGGTCCTGAATTCTACAAAACTTTAAAAGAAGAGTTAACCTCCATTCTATTCAAGTTATTTCTAAAAATCCAAAAGGATGGGGGACCAGCAGTTAACGTAATGGCTATGTCGCTGGACTCTCATGTAGTCGACTGCGGTTCCAGTACCGAACCCAGTGGCTTAAACTCACGTCGGGCACGTGTGTGTGCATGCCCAAGATTCTGAGAGGAGAATGGAGGAGAAGGGATTGTGGCATGTTCATCCCCCTCGGGGGGGTGATTTCTTGCTTTCTGTCTCTCTGTCTCTCTCTGTCTGTCTGGCAAGCACACGTGTCTTATAGCAAAAATCTCTCAAGAAAAAAAAAAAAGGATGGAACGTTCCTAAATTAATTATATGAAGCCTCCATCGCCCTTATCCTTAAGACAGACAAGGACATAACAAGGAAGGAAAACTATGGGCCAATATCTCTGATGAATAAAATGCAAAAATTCTCAACAAGATACTAGCAAATCGTATCTAACAATATATAAAACATATTATACATCACAACTTGGTAGGCTTTATTCCAGAGATGCGAGAGTGGTTCAACATGTGCAAAACCATAAACATAATAGACCATATTAAAATAAAGAAAGATAAAAAGCATATGATCATATCAATTGAATATGCAGAAACAGCATTTGATAAAATACAACATTCCTTCATGATTAAGACTCTCAGCAAAATTGGCATAGAAGGGTGATTTCTCAGCATAATAAATAAAAGCTATCTATGGAAAATCCATTGCTGACATCATTCTGAATGGGGAAAAGCTGAAATATTTTCCACTAAAAACTGGTACAAGACAAGTTTGACATAAAAAATGGAAAGATGTCCCATTAATATAATCAAAATGGCAATTCTACCCAAATTAATCTACATATTTAATGCAATCCCAATCAAAGTACCAGAGACATTCTTCACAGATCTTGAAAAGAAAAATCACAGAATTTGTCTGGAATCATAAAAGACCCTGTATTGCCAACGCCATCCTGTGCAACAAGAGTGGAGTAGGAGTCTGCTCACTCCCTGACTCCAAAATATCTTACAAAGCAGTGATAAGCAAAACAGCATGATACTAGCCCAAAAACAGTCAAGTGGAGCAATGGAACAGAATACAAGCCCCAGAAATAAACCCTAAAACTTACAGCCAACTGATTTTTTTTCTTTTTTTTTTGAGAGTTTTTTTTTGCTATAGGGCGCATGCGCTCACCAGACAGACAGAGAGAGACAGAGAGACAGAAAGTGAGAAATCACCCCCCAGGGGAGATGGCCACGCCGCAATCCCTTCTCCTCCATTCTCCTCTCGGGATCTTGGGCATGCATGCACACGCGCCCGGCGTGAGTGTAAGCCACCAGGTCCGGGACTCAAACTGCGGTCGACTAGTGGGAGTTCAGCGACATAGACATTACGCTAACTGCTGGTCCCGTGCCAACTGATTTTTGACAAAGGGTACCAGTCAATCTGGTGGGAAAAGGAAAACCTCTTTAGCAAATGGTGCTGGGAAGACTGGGTATCCACATGTAGAAAGATAAATCTGAACCCCTACTTCTCACCATTGACAAAAATCAACTCAAAATGGATCAAAGATCTGAACCTAAGACCTCAAACTATAAAACTACTGGTGGAAAACACTGGGGAAATTCTGGGAGATGTTAGGGTAAGCAAAGCCTTCTCTAAAAAGTCCCCCAAAACACAGGCAATAATCCCAGAAATAGACAAGTGGATTACATCAATTTGAGAAGTTTCTGCACAGCAAAAGACACAGTAATTAGTGTGAATCAACAACCCTCAAAATGGGAGAATATTTTTGTAAACTATGCTTCAGATAAGGGACTGATAACCAGAATACACAGGGAACTCAAGCAGCTTACCTGAAAAAGAAAAATGATCAACCTAATTAAAAGATGGGAAAATGAGTTGAAACAACAACTCTCTAAGGAAGACATATGAACAGTCAAGAGGCATTTGAAAAAATGTTCAACATCCCTCATCATAAGGGAGATGTAGATCAAAACCACAATGAGATATCATCTAACCCCAGTCAGAATGACTAAGATTATAAAAACAAAAAATGGTAAGTGCTGGGTGGGGGTAATGATGATAGGGGAACTCTCCTACCCTGCTGGTGGGAATGTAAATTGGTCCAGCCACTGCAAAGAACAATATGGAGATTCCTCAAAAATCTACAAATAGAACTACCATATAATCCAGCAATCCCACTCCTGGGTATCTCCCCAAAGGACAGGAGAATGCTTAGTCAGAAAAGTGCTTGCACATTTATGTTTATTGTGGCATTATTACAATTGCTAAGACATAGAATCAACCCAAATGCCCACAAATAGAAGAGTGGATTGAAAAAGTGTGGCACATATACTCTATGGAATACTACTCAGCCATAAAAAACAAGACCCTGGCTTTTGATAGAAAATGGATGAATATGGAAGATTTACTACTGAGTTAAGCAAGCTAGGCTATGAAGGAGAGACATTGCGTGTCTCCCCTTAATACCGACTGTCCACATTCTAGGGCTGAAACTGAAAGATTAGAGGATATAGAAACATGGAAAATGGTTATAGATACTGGATACAGTATGGGAAGAGGGTGGGAGAAGGAGGAGAGTGTGAGAAAAGACATTAAGGAGAAAAACAGAGAGGCAAGAGATTTATGGGACACAGAAGTGAATTAGTATCTGTTGAGGTCCAGGATTCAAACTGCACAGTTGGCCATGTGGGATCCAGCTGCTTTAACCTCCATGTCCCTGGCTAGCCCTAAACATGACAAACTTTAAACAAAATAACATATAAATATCTAATATATCAGGCAATAATTCTGATATATTGGCTATTGAGAAAAGTAACAGTGATCGGACATTGTTTTATTAAGATAGAGAAAATTAACAGTGATAGGGCATTATTTTAGGATGCTAGGCTTTTTGCTGAGATGACATTGGAATAGACATTCACTGCAGAGAGCCACAGTCCAAGTGAGCTGCACAGGTAGAAGACAACAGAGAGGGAGGCAGGGAAGGGAGCTAGCAGGTACCAGTCCTTATTAAGCACCAGGCACTGTGCAGTATGATTCATATACCTCACCTTAATCAGCTCTCACAGTACCCTGCAAGGAAGATAGGGTGATCGCCTCCATTTTCTGGAAAGTCTGAGGCTAGTAAATTGCCCGCGATCACCCACTGACCAAGTGGCAGAATCAGAATTTGACATTTCATTGGTCTGCTCCAAGGCCCCCACTCTCTCCTCCTATAGCCTCCAGAGAGAGCGTGGCCATCAGTTTGTACTTGAGACCTGGAAAGGCCAGCTGGATCCAGTTTCTTAGGTTGGGCATTTGTCCAGAGGGATTCTTCCCCAGGCTCAACGTGTCCAAGTATCCAAGATTCACAGATGGTCTCAATCGCTTATCAGTCAGAGAGGCCTGAGCAGCAGGGTGTTCCTCAGCCCTGCTGGGCTGTCCTCAGTGGGTCTGAGCCAGCTGGGCACAGAGAGCTTTTGTCTCAGAATGTCTCTGTGGCCAAGTTTTCATGGCCAAGTCTGAGAACTGGCAGAATTAGTGCGCGTGCACACATGAGCACACACATATTCAGTGACTCCTGGGTCATTCAGCTCCTCGTTTAATTCCCAGCCTCTTGCTGCCTGATGCGGTACTTTTGTAACAGTCACTGCTGCCACCTCACCCTCCCTTCGTACCTGTTTGTATTCCTAATTTGAGGATTCTCCATTTCAATCTGCCAAATTCCCACACATTTGAATGTGCCAGTCCCTATGCTGGGCCTGAGATTCCAAAAGCTCATGTTGTCCCTGAGGCTAATGTTGTCATTTACCTACTGGCCACCTTGGCAGCTTGCAGAAGTGGCCAAAGAATAGTTTTTGAAGGTGAGACCTGAGCTCAATAAACATCTCTGCCCTTGGCTCATTGTGTGATTTGGGGAAAACCACCTTTCCTCCCTGGGTCTGTTTCCCCATCCGTATAATGAGAGCTAGAGTCTAAGGGTCTCACACCCTGTGACTGCTGTGCTGCTCTATGGCCTGAAATGGTCTGGGACTACAACAAGAAAGGAGACTGAATCATTCTTTGCCACAAACTACCTAAATGCTCCAGCATGTCACGGCCCCTCTCCGGACCTCAGTTTTCTCATCTGTGAATAGGGAGAAGGAGGGCATTTCAGGTTAGATGAACTCTCAGGGCTCTTTCATTCTGACATTTAAAGAATCTAAAATTTGCCTGCCTTGAGGTTACTACACACGACTTAAAGCGTAAGCAAGAAGGCTTTATTAGCTTCATGAGAGGCAGTGGGTGGAGAACAGGAATAATGCAAGAAAAATAGGTTTTGATATAATGCTGTCCTTGGTTTAAATCATGGCTTTACCCCCCTAATAGCTGTGTAACCTCAGACAAATTAGTCAGCTTCTCTGGGCTTCAGTTTTACTATATATAGATTATGAAAAATAAGAATACTTTGTGGAGTTGAGGGGAGGACAGAAGTGTGTGAAGCATCACGCCTAGTGACTAATACTGTGCTTAGTAAAGTTTACTTAAGGCAGAGGTACAGTTTAGCTGTTAAAAAGTAGAAGTCAAAAGCAAGAAATTAAACTCCAAAAAGAAATAGAAAGAACAGTTTTGTTTTTTGTTTTTGTTTTTGTTTTTGTTTTTTGTTTTTGTTTTTTTTGAGAGGTTTTTGCTATAGGGCGCATGTGCTCACCAGAAAGACAGAGAGAGACAGAGAGACAGAAAGCGAGACATCACCCCCCAGGGGGGATGGCCACGCCACAATCCCTTCTCCTCCATTCTCCTCTCGGGATCTTGGACATTCACGCACCCATGCCCGGTGTGAGTTTAAGCCACTGGGTCCAGGACTCAAACTGTGGTAGACTACATGGGAGTCCAGTGACATAGCCATTATGCCAACTGCTGGTCCCAGAACAGTTTTCTTAAATTTCAATTGTTTAAAAACATTATTATTAAAAGTGTAACACAAGTTCATTGTAGAAAACAAAACCAAAAGAAATTAAAATAATCTGTGGCCAGCTGGTGGCATGATGGTTAAGGCAGCTAGATTCCACATGACCGACTAACTACATAGTTCGATTCCCAGACTCGGCAGCTTGAGAAACACACCAGGCGTGTGTGTGTGCCCAAATTCCTGAAAGAGGGAAGAGATGGAAGAGGAAGGATTGTAGTGTGACCGTCCCCCATGGAGAGATGTGCTTTCTCACCCTGTCTCTCTGACTCTCTATTCAGAGAACACATGCATCCCTAGTAAAATTTAAAAAAAAATAAAGAATGTAGAGGTAGGCAGGGGCCAGATCGGGGACATTTTTACAGGTCATGGTCAGAAGCTTGGGCTTTAAGAAGACAGTGGAGGGTTTTAAGTTCTAGAATGAAACTATCCAACTTACATTTCAAAAGCATCAGCCTGTAATATATATGAGAAGAGACTAAGGAAAAGCAGAAACGGAAGCAGAGAGGTCATTCAAGCTATTACCATTGTCCGTATGAGAAATGACAGTGACTTGGATTAGGATGGGTAGCTATATGGGAGGTAAAAAACAATAACAAAACTAAAACACATACTTAGAATATATCAATATTTAGAGGGTAGAGTCGATTAAACTTTCTGATGGATTAGATAAGGGAGAAGAACAAATAAAGGAAACAAAGATAATTTCTTTTTTTAAAACCCAAACAACTAGGTGAATGGTTAAGCTAATGACTGAAATGGGGACGACCAGGAGGAAAGAGACAAAGTCTGGAGGAGGACATAGAAGTTTTGCTTTAATCATGCTAAGTCTAAGATGCTCATGAAATGTTGGCATCTTGTTTATGTCGGCCTCTAATGAGCTTGGCTAGAACAAGTCAGTGCAGTGCAGTGCCTAAATCCTCCCAGTTCTGACAGTACTAGATTTCTCTGAGGACAAGCCTCAGAACTCTGGGCCCCTCTAGCACAGTTCCTCTTCTGGTGAGCTGAATCAGCCCCTCACACGTGTCTCTCTGATTGCTCTCCTTTCAGCAAAATAATTTGGGTTTATTCCTTTAAAGTAGGCACCTGACCTCACGTGTTGCTAAATCCTCCTACAGGAAGATTTATTGGAATAATAATTCTCTTCTTGGGCATTACCATTTGGTGTGTCTGTTGTGGTTCAGTCTAATCACTCATTCAGTGGTCCTTTACTGGGCACCTCTCTGGGCTAGACACTAACTAACTTAATGCTTGTGGAAACACAAAAGCGAATCAGATAAATAGACAACCATCGTGCATGTGCAGGGTGGATACCCAAGAAGCACAGAAGCTGAAGGAACTGGGGGAGAGTGAGGCAAAGCTTCCTGGTGGAGGTGTTGTCGTGCAGAGCAAACTTTCCTGCACATAGATGGTGTTGGATTTTTTTTTTAACTGTTTCCTATGCATAGATTCTCTCTCTCTCTCTTTCTCTTTCTCTTTTTCTTATTTTTTGGTGCATAGATTTTTTTTCATTTTTTCATTTATTTTTACATATCAAAAAATTTTAACTCATACTCCATAGTTCTTCACAGCTAATAAACAACTTTCAAAATTTCAAAATACTGAATTTTAAAGATAATGTTCAAAATACTTCTTATAATTTTGTATAATTTTGTTTGTGACTCTATAACTACAGAAATAGTATGGTTTTAAATATTTTTTGAGAAAATATTTACATGTCAACTACTCAAATTGTTGAAAAGCAAATGCCCAGCACACTAGTCACACATAACCTTCTCAATTCAGCCCTGCCCAAGTATAACATCTGCTAGCAAAGATCAGTCTCTTTTTCTTCCTTCAAAGTCTTTCTCAAAATAAGACTCTGATGTGGTTGCTCTTTTGCAATCTCTACTGTTTACAATGCTGGGCTGGAAAAGTCCAGGTTATTTTATGTTATAAATTCTTTCATATATCTTCTCGAATCCTCTCTGCCAGGCAGAACTATTTATGGTGCCAGGCCTTCTTTCTAAGAGCTTCTGTTAGCTTACTTGAGATTCACCTTAGTTCCATAGTTTCCTGATTAATCTTCAGATATGACATTCCAGTCAAAGCCCTGTCCAATAATGAGTATTTACAATTTCTGAATCAATGCAACAAACATTATTGAACTTATGCAAATAACCCTTCTGCCATGCACCAGGACACACCTCAGCTTTAAGATGGCTTCTTGTCTGAATATTTTGGGAGTCTCGGTGCTGGATTTTATTCAAGATTTTGTCCTCACGAACTGTCTTGGTGCTTGGAGCTTGAAGCTCTTCTTTCCCTGATTCCAAGGAGCATGATGGAAATATTTATTGACAATAGGTTTGGGCATTTCACTCCTGCCACGTTGGATAAGTGTAGTTTAGTCCTTGGGGAAGTGACTGCAGGTCTGTGCATGTTCTCTCTGTCTTCTGACAGAAGGATTTATGGTGGGAAAGCCAGCCCAGACAGTGAGGGGGGCCCAGGAGAAGCAGTAGGAAACTTTAGCCATACAAGGCCACCGCAGAGGATGGCTGAGGTCAGTTAAGAGATGAGGGACAGTTACTTTGTCCTGAAAGAGGCTTGTGCCTTGTGAAAAAGTTCTACAGCCAGCTAGTGAGGCTGAGGGGCTTCTTACATCCCACTTTTCAGCCAACTCCTAAACATTTTTCCTGTCTGCCCCTTCCCCTGTACTCCCATTACCATTGCCCTGTACCCTGCCCTCTCCACTTTTCAATGAGAAGATTACAATAGCCTCCTAGATGTTTTTCTGTCTATGATCTCAACATGTTTGCCGAAGTGTTCTTTCTTTATTATTATTATTTTGGGGAGGGTTTTGCTATAGAGCACATGTGCTTGCCAGAAAGACAGAGAGACAGAAAGCGAGAATCACCCCCAGGGGGGATGGCCACACCACAATCCCTTCTCCTCCATTCTTCTTTTGGGATCTTGGGCATGCATACACACTTGCCCGGCGTGAGTTTAAGCTACCAGGTCCAGGACTTGAACAGTGGTTGACTATATGGGAATCCAGCGACGTAGCCATTATGCCATCTGCTGGTCCCTCTTTCTTTTTTCCTTTCTTTCTGTCTTTCTTTTTTTCTTTCTTTCTTTCTTTCTTTCTTTCTTTCTTTCTTTCTTTCTTTCTTTCTTTCTTTCTTTTTTTCTTTCTTCCTTCCTTCCTTCCTTCCTTCCTTCCTTCCTTCCTTCCTTCCTTTCTTTCTTTCTTTCTTTCCTTCTTTCTTTTTTTGAGAAGTTTTTGCTATAGGGCACATGTGCTCGCCAGAAAGACAGAGAGAGACAGAAAGCCAGAAATTACCCTCCAGCGGGGATGGCCACACCGCAATCCCTTCTCTTGGGATCTTGGGCACGCATGCACATGCCCCTAGCATGAGTTTAAGCCACTGGGTCCAGGACTCAAACCGCGGTAGACTATATGGGAGTCCAATAACATAGCTATTACGCCAACTGCTGGTCCCAACTGAAGTGTTCTTTCTAATTCCTGGGTCTGATCTGGTTTCTCTGCTTCCCACCTTAGCTTGCTCCTCACCACTTTCAGCAAGAGTATTAGGCTCCCTGTTACCCTTGATAGAGCCCTGCCTGCTCTCCAGGCTCACTTTAACCACCCTCCCCTTCACACTTTGCTGTTCCCAGAAGGTGCCACTGCTGTCTGTATCATCATTTGCAACCTTCACACTGAACTAGAACACCCTCCCCTCATTCCTGCCCATTTGATAAAAATCATTCATCCTTCAAAACACTGTTTGGGTTCACCTTGACTCTAATGCCTTTTTGCCCAGCCTCCTTCCCTGGACATTTACTGCTTAGTCTGCAACACCTCTGCACCTTGGTACCCTCAACATCATGCTTATAATGCAGATTAGGAAATCGGGTGTCAGAAAGGGCAAGGTCTTACCCAGGCTTCTGAGGCGGAATATGAACTCAAATCCCCAAACTCAAATCCAAGTGCCCTATCCATTGCACTCCCAAAGAATTAATCAGGTTTACACACACACACACACACACACACACACACACACACACACACACACACACACACACACACACACACACACACACACACACACACACACACACACACACACACACACACACACACACACACACACACACGAGGAAGAGTGCTTTCATGAGCTGAAATAGTACCACTGAACACCTGTCCTCAGCGAAGTAATTCTCTGACGTTCCCAAGGTATTTCAGGGAAGAGGCTGGACAAGGTGACCTCCAAGACCCTCTGAGCTCTGAGATTTTATGAGACACAGGAAATGCCACTACCGCAGTTGGTGCTTATGTTTTCCTTCCAGGGTCCCCTCATTTGTGTTTGCAGGATGATGGGAGAAGAGCAAACATGAATTGCAGACCTACTATACACTAAGGGCAATGCTTTACACGCATTTCTCATTTAATTCTCTTAACAATTTTGCAAGATCCATATTGTCCTCATTTAATAGAGAAGGAAATTGAAATGCCGACATTTCGATGGGGGTGGTAACCCACACACTCAGGTCACTCACTAGGAAGGAGTGAGCAGATTTGACCTGTGGTCCTCCTGTTTCTAAGTAGGCTCCAAACCGGAAAGTCAGCCTGACCGCTGGGGCAGGTGGTGTGAAGGGGCGAGTAGGGTTCGGTCTACCGTCTCTCCCCGCGCCGGGCCGCTTACCCCCGTCTTCGAACTCCTCGCGCAAGTAGACGCGGCGCGGCGCCCACGCCCCTAACGCGCAGGTGACCACCAGCAGCGGCAGCAGCCCCAGCCCCTTCATCCCGCCGAGACCTGCGGCCCCATGTCCCCACGCCCAGCGGTGAGCGCTGCTACCGTGGCCAGGCGCTCAGCGCGGTGGGATCCGCCTCTACCTTGACCTTGGGGCGGGGGCGAGAGCACCTGCAGCCGCACTTGGCTGGTTCCCATTCGCAGCCTCGGGATAGTGAGGACCGCAGCCAATGACTGGCGACCACGCGCCGAGAGTGCCGAGGACCAAGGAGCTAATGGGGGCGACTAAGTGTTGAGGGAGTTACAGGATAGGGTCCCTAGGGGTGGGGAAGTGGCAGGGCCAGCTGAGGTCCTGTGAGCCGGCTCAGCTCTCCTACAGCTAGTTCTAGTTCCAAAGCCCTCTCCGTGAGTTCTCCCATCACTCTTCTGTCCCTCCATCCATCTTCCGTCTGTCCTTCCTTTCTTCCTTCCTCCTTCCCGCCCTCTCTTCCTTCCCTCCCTCCTTTCTTCTTCCATCCTCTGAGCCTATGAAGAAACAATTAGTACAGTGTGATGTCTATTATTTTTTTTTCAAAGAACTATTTAAGTTAATACACACACACACACACATACACACACACACGGGCACGTGTGCTCACCGTAGAGCTGGCTCCATAGCCTAGTGATTAGGGATGGCTGACCATTATTTGAGTTCCCACCATTCATGGCTTGAACAACATGCCAGTTGCATATGTGTGCATGCCCCAAATCTCAAGAGAATAGGGGGATGGAGGAGAAGGGATTGTGATGTGACCATGTCCTTCCTGGGGATGCTTTCTCACTCTCCCTTTCTCTCTCTCTGGCAAGCATACATTCCCTATAGCAAAAAAAATTAATTAATCAATCAATCAATTAAAGCAAGAACAGCAGGAACATAGGGAAAATGTACCCAATGACTTAATCATCTCATACAGTTCTAGCAATACAACAGCTGTTGTTATCTCCATTGTGCAGAAGGAAGAACTGAGCCTTAGAGATGGTGGGTATCTTGTCCCAGAGTACACAATTGACAAGTAGTAAAGCCTGGATACACAGCCAGATCTGCTGCCATGGGAGCCCAAGTGTTTAATCATTCTCTTAAAATGTCATGACAGTCTGACAGGGCTGGAACACAAGGCTCCTGGGAAGTTGGAAGGTCCAGGTAAAGCAGAGAGAGATAAGGTAAAAAGTGGACACTGTGCCAAGTTAGTCCTGGCTTCAAGTACAAGCTAGGAGAGTTTGGATTTAGTTCCCCTAGTCACTGTTAATATTTCAAGCCAGATGACTCTTTCTTGTGTGAGGAGGGGCTATCTTCTTACATTGCAGGATGTTTATTTAGCAGCGACCCTGGCTTTTAATCATTAGATGTCCATAGCACTCATTCTGACAGTTATGACAGCTAAAAATGTCATCAGACATGGCCAATTGTCCCCTAGAGTACATGAGTGTGTATATGTGTACAAAATTGGCACACAGTTGAGAACCACTACTCTAGGCACTAGTAGGGTTTAGGATTGTTTTGTTTTAATTTCCAGAGAGTGCGTGCACTTGCCAAAGAAAGAGAGACAGAGAGGAAGAGGGAAAAAGTACCCCTCTTAATGGGGCATGGCCACATAGCAATCTCTTCACCTTTTTTTCCTCCATCCTATCGAGATTTGGGGCATGCATGCACATGCATCCTAGTTCATTTTTCAAATTGTTGGGGCTCAAATTCCGTCAGGGGCCAGCATTTGAACTGTACTTGGCCACATGGGATGTGACCCCCTTAACCACGAGGCCATGGAGACAGCCCTTATTTGTTGTTGTTTTTAATTTTTGCTAGAGGGTGGCTGCGTTTATAATAGAGAAAGGGAGAAGAGAGGGAAAGTGAGAAAGCCCTCCCTATGGGGGATGGTCATGGCACAATCCCTTTTCCTGTTTCTCCTGTTGGAATTTTGCATGCATGTACATGTGCCTGGCTTGATTTTGGAGCAAAGGGTCCAAAAAACTCAAACCACACTTCTAGCTGTGTGAGATTCAGCTGCCTTAACCACCACACCACTGCTGGCCCTCCCTTGTTTTGTTTTTATGAGGTAAGGTCTGACTGTGTTGCCCAGTTTGGCCTGTCTGGCTTCATACTCATGCCTCAGCCTTCTGAGGGGCTCGGATTGGTTACAGACCTGAGTCAGCACAAATAGTTTGGTTCAGAATTTTGAAAGGAGTGTGTCATCGGTGAGCATTAGGAATGCTCTTAGTACCAGTAAACTTTGTTATAATAGCCATCCTTATGTTCACGATGTATTAGCCTTTGTGAGAAACTGCATTATGTTTCAATTGTAAGTCGGAATCACTTATACTATTTTGGTAACATTCTCAAGGAATCTATTTTCTGTGAAATGATAGATTAGGCAGACCATGTGCCCCTCAAGGGCAGTGACCACCGTGCTTCCTTGTATTTATATTCTCAGTTTCTAGCACGATGAACAGTAATTGAATGAGTGAGTTTTACAATTGCATTATTACATAATTGTATTTATTTTTAGGGTATCATGCAGAAATCAGAGATTTGTCAGAAGTCTAATATAGACTGTATTGGGCCAGCCTATAGCCTGGTGGTTACACAAGCTGGATCCCACATGGCTGACTGTGTGGTTTGAGTCCTGGATCTGGTGGCTTGAAAAACATGCCCAGGTGTGTGTGTGTGTGTATGTGTGTGTGTGTGTGTGCGCGCGCACATGCCTAAAATTCCCAAAGGAGGGAGAAATGAAGGAAAAGGGATTGCCTCGTGACCATTCCCCATGGAGCACGTCCTCACTCTCTCTCTCGAGCGTGCACATATCCTCTGGCAAAACAAAAGAAAACCAAACAAAACAAAACCACACACACACACAACTTTATCTGTAAGTAAAGATGTCCATTTGAATCTTTACATCCAAAATTTCTACAACTTGATAAAATGTATAGATGTTGGTTTTAGATCTCTTTTCCAGATGGGAAAATGCATATGATACAAAACACCTAAGACGGGATAATTTATAAAGAACAGACATTTATTTCTCCCATTTCTGGAGGCTGAGCCTTCCGAGGCCAAGGCACCAACAGATCTGGTGTCTTGTGAGGGCTGCTCTCTGCTTCCGAGATGGACACCCTTGTTGTGTCCTCACGTGGCAGAAGGAGACAGAAGGGGATGAGTGTGGTGTGCTCCCATGACAGAACAGGTGGGAGGACCAGGCAACTCTCTGAAGCCACTTTTATATGACTTTTAATTCAATCCATGAGGTCAGAGCCCTTCTGGCCTAAATACCTCCCAAAGACATCACTTCTTCATACTATCACTTTGGGGTTTAATCCTAACATACAAATGTTGTAGGGACAGATATATTCAGACCACAGCATCACTGTATAAGGCACTTTGGAATGACTCAATGCAATTTTGTTCAGCGTTTGTTGAGGTAGCCCTATGATTCAGGCCCTAGGAGTGAAATAAACGTACTTTCCACCCTCCAGAGGTATCTAACCAAAAGGGACGTCAAGCTTACATGGCCTGCCTGACCTTATTCTGTCCCTTAACAACAACATGACCTTGGGCTAATCAGGGCTGTGTTATGATTTCTGTGGGCCCAAGGTACATTTGCCTTCATGGGTACCTTCCTCCATTAAAAAAGTATTTAAAGATGTGTTTCTGACTACATTGCCATAAAGACAAATATAATGCAGGCTGAACTTATTATATATTAATGATTATTCATTTTTTCTTCTGTTTTTAAAAAAACTAAAATTAAAACATTTTCTTGGGACCACCCAGTGGCATGGTGGTTAAGGTGGCTGGATTCCATATGGTCAACTGAGTGGTTTGTCTGGGAACTGGCAGCTTGAAAAACTCGTGAGGCACGTAGGTGTGTGTGCCCAAAATCCCAAGAGGAGAATGGAGAAGAAGGAGTTGTGGCCATCTCCCTGGGGGAGGCTTTCTCACTTTCTCTTCTCTCTCCCTCTCTTTCTGTCTCTCTCCAGTGAGCATACATGCTCTGTAACAACAATAACAACAAAAATTAAAACAAAGAAACAAAAAAGATTTTTTTTTTTCCTTAGGTCTCTGTAAGTATCATGGGCCCTAAGCACTGTCTACTGTGCTTAATGGATAAGTTGGCTTTGGCACCAATTACTGACCTCACCTAGTCCTCATTTCCCTCTCTTTCAAATTTCAGTTTTGAAGTGTTATAAGAGTTGCTTGAGGTACTTAGGTGTTGCCTGAGGGCAGAAACCAAATCATATTTGTTCTCCCCTGTGTACTTAGAGCACTTGGCAGAAAATAAGCACTCAATAAGATGAATGTGAAATTACTCACACAGTGCCAGGATACAATAAACACTTGATAAATACTATGTTTATTTCACCAGACCTCCTAGGGAACAGGTCAGGACACACATAATAGATATCAGAAGGTTAGAGTGTATAGAATAGACCCTGAATGGAACAGGAATTCAGATCAGGAAGAAGTTTGTGTGGGTCAATCAGTTCATATGTTTTTTCATTTTTGATTTCTTCAGGGCATCCATCCGACTCAATTGCAACCATAGCTCAATCTATCATTAGCTATATAGGTAGGAATGGAAAGTGTTCAAAACCTTCGGTTTTATTCTCTGGTATGGTATATTTACATACGCAGGGAGTTGTACCAGTATTGCCATGTATCTCCAAATCTTCTGCAGGTTTAATTACAAAGCTACAAAGTGAGGGTATAAATTATGCATTAAGGCCCATGTTTTGGAAATCACTTTGTAGTCCTGGGAATTAGATAGGAGATTAGATCACTGTAATTGATATTCTTCAACTAAAGGGCTGAAACCCTGTGAATCAGTGAGAACTTTCTGACTAAAGACCGTGCACCTGTGGTTCTGTAGGGCAAGTTGCACGTTTAAACTTGGTATCAGGAGGCAAAGAACTTTGCAGACTGTTAGGTAAGCCTGCCCAGGTCTCACTCTCCAGCCTTATCTCCCACCATGGGTTCACTTGCTCCCGTTGTCCTGCCATACCTGGGAGAACATGCCGTTTCCCAGAGCAAACAGTCGCAAACCTTTGTGCCTTTGCCTAGACTGTTCTCTGCCTGAAATATCCTTCCCCTTTTCATTCTGAAAAACCCTAGAGATTGCCTAGAAACTACAAGTGTTAGCTTCTCCCTGAGTGACAGAACAGAGGTTTCATGTTAGTAAACTCAGCCTACACAGTATTTCCTTTGTGTGCCCTTACTATCTTCCCTGTAAAGAAGGGAAATGGGCCAGCAGGTGGCATGGTGGTTAAGGCTTTGGACTCCCCTGTGGTTGACTGCAGTTTGAGTCCCAGACTTGGCAGTTTGAAAATCATGCCGGGTACATGCTCAAAACCCAGAGAGGAGAATGGAGGAGAAGGGATTGTGGTATGGCGATTCTCCCTGGACTGTGATTTCTCACTTCACTGCTCTCTCTCTCTCTCTCTCTCTTCCTCTTTCTTTCTCTGGCTAGCACATGCACCCTATGACAAAAGCTTTACAAAAAAAATTTAAAAAACAGAAAAAAAAATAAAGAAATGAACTTGTATGGATACTAGTTATGCAGAAGCACTATGCTAGCACCTTTCCATTTCTCATCTTATTTAATCCTTGGGGGCTGTCTGTTGAGAAGTTTCCTCAGTTCCTAGGTCAAGTTTCTCGGGTTTGTCAAGAACTTGCTATCTCAAAGGTTAAGTAACTCTGCCAAGGTCTCCCTGTTTGTAAATGGTGGTGATGGAATTGGCATTTAGGGCTGCCTGCCTGTCTCCCTTGGGCAAGTCAGTTATTTCATTCTTGGGGTTCTCAAAACTCTTTCACCGTACCCCTACCTTAAAACATGTCTGACTGCATAGTCTTTTCTTAGATATTCGTAATCTGTCTCTTTTGCTAAACTCTTGAATCAGGGAACAAATCTTCCTCCTTTCTGTATCTTAAACGCCTGCCCCCATTTTGAGCTCAAAACGTTTTGGAATGAAATTAATAATAACAAAACACTCTGCAGTTAACAAATCTTTTAAAATACTACATTTCATTGCTACCATAGCAGTCCAACCATGAAATAGTGCAGGATTGAGATATAGTAGTAGCTGTGGTTTTTTTTTCTTTTCTCTCAAGAGGTTTTTACTTTAGACCACATGCACGTGCGCACGCATGTGCGCGCGCGCGCGCGAGAGAGAGAGACAGAGAGAGAGAGAGAGAAGAGAGCGAGAGGCAGTGAGAAGGAAAGTAAGAAATCATCCCCTGGGGGAGTGGCCACACCACAATCCCTTTTTCTCCATTCTCCTCCCAGGACCTTGGGCAGGCACACACATATGCCCAGCCTGTGTTTCAAGCCACCGGGTCCGGGACTTGAGCTGTGGTTGGCCATGATGGAGTTCAGCAACATAACCACTACATCATCTGCTGGTCCCAGACTGTTTTCTGTGTAGACTCTGTCTGTTACACTCCATCCCATCCTAGGCTAGCCTAGGTGCCTCCTCTGTCTACCCTTACCACTGGCTTGGCACAAATCACCCTGTGTGGCAACACATTGTGTTTTCTAACAGTCTCTGAGCACCTTGAGGACAGGAATCACATGTGACTGATCTTTTTTACCTCAGTGCCAAGTCCAGAGTGCGACATAAAATTTGCTACTCAGCAAAGGCTACTTCTTTGAAAAAAGGAGTGAATGAATGTGCACAGCAAATTCACGTGATTTATCTTTAAGTTTGCAAAGTTATGGGGACCTAGAAAGATACAGAATGAGGAAGAGGGCACAGTAATTCTGCAGGACTTCTGGTTGGGACAGAAAGCTGTTGCAATCTAACAGGCTGTCACTGTTGGAATAATGATATGTATTTATTTCATCTCCTTAAAGAGGCAGGCATATAACTGTAAATGGCAAAAACTTGGTTAATATAGAGCTGACATAATTACTCTGAGTTTATTTTTTTAAACTATATTCTCTTTTATTCCTTCTTAAATTGGCATTTTGGGGGGCATTTTCTAAAATTGCAAATACAATGTCTGTTACTTCTAGAAAATTTGGAAAACAAAAAGAAGTATAAATTAAAAGAAATCAATCACAACCCCACAAATTGAATATATAAATTATTTTGTGTGCCATTATAATCTTCTAGGTAGATATGTACATTTTTAAAGAAAATATAAGTTATGTCATATATACAAGAGGACTTTAAACAGTTCATGGAAAAGTAGAATTAAGATATGAGTTTATTCTGGTGCAAAAGAATTTTTAAATCCATGCAGTCTTAACTTTTTTTAGTTTTTTTGTTAGAGGGCATGTGCGCTCACTGGAGAGAGAAAGAGAGATGCTCCCCACCACCATCCCCAGGGGATGGCCACACCACAATCCCCTTTCCTCCACTCTCCTCTCAGGACTTTGGACACATATCCACACATCCCCCCCTTGTTACTCAAGCTGCTGGATCCAGGACTCAAACCAGGCAATCAGCCATATGGGATCCAGCAGCCCAAACCTCCACCTACTGGAGGAAGTGGCTAGCTGCTAGCCCTGCATTTACTGATAGCATAAGTGTCAGGATGAAGTAGTCGCAATTCCTATCTTTGATGACTTTATGATGTTTAATGGTTTAATATTATCTCTACCTTTTGATGCTCAGTCTAATTTTCTTTGTCAGCTATGCTTCAGCTGCCACGTCATTCCACGAGAGGCCAGTCACAGAGAAATGTAGGAGTGAGAGCCAATGGGCCTCCGCCATGTTTAATTTTAGCTGATGATCTAAAGCGAGTCATTGGATACTTTGAGTAGAATGTAGAAAAAGTGCTGCGGAATTGGACATGGTGTTAGGAGTCAAGAATTGCCCTAGCTCCTGGCTCTCCCTGATGACTTATGTTTTGACATTTGAAGCTAAATAGAGCCTGCTGGTGCCTGGTGACCTAAATGAAACTTAAAATTGATTTCGAAATTGGGAGTGCTGCCTGTGTTATATCTAACAACATTTATTTACACATAGACAATGCGAATATAGCTTGCAGCCAGAGTGAAATGTATCTGAGGTGCAAAGACCTGGATTCTAATTCTGGTTTGGCTGTTTACTAGTTGTGTAACCTTGAGCAAGCCAGTCAATAACTCTGTTCCTCAGTGTCCTCATCTCCAAAATGAATACAATAGTACAGATCTTGAAGGATTATTGTGGGGAGTAAAGGAGAAAATGTATGTGGTATTAAGAGTCCTTGAAACTTAGTAGGTCAGTTTCACTGGAGTACATAATTCAGACCAAACAGTAATTAAAGCACCTTCTGTGTGCTAGACAGTGAGTTAATTTCTAGGGCTTCAAAGATGAATCAAACTTAGTTTCTACTCTTAAGAAACTAATGTAAAGTGGCATGGTGAAGCAGTGTTCAATTGTGATGGTCAGCAAGGTTGAACCACATGGGAGTTATGGGTTCAAGTCTAGAGACCTCTCTGAGTACCCTAGAGGCTGACTAAGGCTGGGGTGGATTAGAACCCCGTCAGGGGGAAATTGGTGGCATAAAGGTTATATATAACTAGACCCCATAGGAGGTGGTCCTGGGTTCCTATCCTGGGCCCTCTCTGAGCACACGGCATGCACGTGCTTGCCCATGATCAAGGCCAGCTGAGACTGGCTGTGGATTGCAGCGTGAGGACCCTGTTGGAGATGCCCATTTCTCTCTCTCTCATGAAAGAAATTAAAGAAAAGAAAGAAGCAGCTAATGGAAGAGAGCTGGCTCAGTGGCACAGGGCAATGGGGCTGCTCAACTGGATCCATACGGAATATTGCAGCTTCAGTAACCTGGTCAACTACCACATGTTGGCCACATGTGCTTATGAGCCTGGCTCATTGGGAATCCCACATGTGAGGGGATCTCACCATGAAATTCTATTGAGGATGCTTACTTCTCTCTCTCTCACTTTCATGGAGAAATGGGGCTCAATGGTGGCACAATGGTAAAATTCAATGTTCTGCAAGTCTGACCCATATGAGAAGGTTTCCAGTCCATGTTTGGAGACCTCCTTGAGTATGCTGCACATGCATTTGCCCATGATCTGGGGCTTGCTGAGGGATGTATGGATGGTGGGTTGGGATTCTGTTGAAGGCGCTGAAGACAGGTCTCTCTGTCTTTCTCTGTCTCTGTCACTCATGGAAAAAAAAAACTTGAAAGAAAATAATGGAAGAATAATAATTAACAGTACATAAATCTTTTAACTTGGTCTGAATTACAATGGTTCAAGATTTTCATATATTATCTAGCCCAAAACATGGCAACTTAAGGCCTTCTGTTGATCAATGTTTTTGAGTCACCAAGGTCTTTCCCTGCTTCCTCCATCTCTCCCTCCCTTCCTTCTTCCCTCTCTTTTTTGCTAGAAGATACATTTGCCAGAGACAGGGAGATAGAGGGAGAGGAGAGAGCACTATGGAGAACGATCATGCTACAATCCCTTCTCCTCCATTTCTCCCTCCTTTCAAGATTTTTGGGCACATGCACACATGTTCCCAGCATGTTTCTCAAGATTCTCTGGTTCAGGACTTGAACTGAGCAGTCAGCCATTAAAGACCTGGCTGTCTTTAATCATCAGGCCACTGAACTGGCCCTGAAACATCAACTTTCTATGAGAAGTATGTGGTGTGTTTTGGGGAAACCATACAGCATAATGAAAAATTAAGTGCTCATATGACTGAAAATACTCTTCAATTAATACTATTAGATACATAGGTAATTTTTAAAATCTGTTTTATTTGCTAAATGTGGAAACTAATACACTCATAGAATTATTGTGACAATTAAATTTGATAAGATATAAAATACTCCTGGCAGAGGGCAGATACTCAATAAATGGTGAAATTAATGAGAAAAAAAAAATCCAAAGGGTAAGAGAATGGATTTTTATTACACTCAGTTGCATGCATGTTTCATGCTCCTGGTAAATTCCTGGATAAAAATTATGTCTCTTAATTTTTGGCTTTCTTTTCTTTTTTTTTGGAGAGGTTTTATGCTATAGGGTGCGTGCGCTTGCTGGAAAGACAGAGAAACAGAAAGCGAGAAATCACCCCCCAGGGGGGATGGCCACGGCACAATTCCTTTTCCTCCATTCTCCTCTTGGGATCTTGGGCATGCACGCACACACACCCGGCATGAGTTTAAGCCACCAGGTCCAGGACTTGAACCACAATCGACTACACGGGAGTCTAACAACATAGCCATTATGCCAACTGCTGGTCCCCATTTTTGGCTTTCTTTCTTCTTTTTTTTTTTTTTGGAGAGATTTTCGCTATAGGGCGCGTGCGCTCGCCAGACAGACAGAGAGAGACATAAGAGACAGAAAGCGAGAAATCACCCCCCAGGGGGCATGGTCACGCCGCAATCCCTTCTCCTCCATTCTCCTCTCGGGATCTTGGGCACGCACACACACGTGCCCGGCGTGAGTTTTAAGCCACCGGGTCCGGGACACGAACCGCGGTCGACTACGTGGGAGTCCAGCGACATAGCCATTACGCTAACTGCTGGTTCCCCCATTTTTGGCTTTCTTGAAGATGCTAATCATCTTTCTTATTCTTGGCAACCTTAATGGAACTGTAATTTACAGGATAGAGGTTACCCAAGGGTAGGAAAGGAAGGGAGAAACTGGAAACTATTTTTTTCTGGCTGCTGTCCCTTTCAGACATATGCTTCTCTACTTTTTAAACCAGATAGATTTTACTTTCATTATTATGGAAGAGTCTTACTCAGGGTCCCACAACCCAAATGGCAGAGCCAGGAAATTTCAGCCTCATCTCTCTAATTCTAGGGCCAAGTTTCTATTCCAATTTTTTAGCTTCTTATGGAAAATTATTGAAAAGTCATGCAAATAGGGATAAGGAAAATATTCCTCATGTTTATTGAGATTAGTGGAATTAAAAGAAGACATATTCTAGTTTGCGTATGAGTAATATGAAGAACTCAAATTGCCAGTGATAAAATTGAGTCCTGAGTGTAGGTAACATCTTACGTGATATGTTTTCAATACTTATGAGAACAGTCTTTTCCTAACAAGCTGCCTGATCACCTGTTTTTTATTTGTTGCTGTTTTGTTTTTCAAATGATTATTAATTTAATTAATTGCATTTGTTATTATTATTTTTTAATTTGACCAGAGAGAAACAGACAGAGAGAGAAAGGGAAAGTGAGAAAGCAAGCCGCCAGGTCCAGGACTCGAACCACCGTCAGCCATGTGGGAATCCAGCACCTTTAACCACCATGCCACCTGCCAACCTGTTTGTTTTTAATCTGCCAGAGGGTATGTGTCTTGCTAGAGAGAGAGACAGAGAAAGAGAAGGAAAGTGAGAGAGTGCTCTCCATGGAGGAGGGTCAGTATGTAATCCCTTCTATCCCATTTCTCCTCCTTTCAGGATTTTGAGCACACATGCACATATGCCCAGTGTTTCTTCCTTTTTTTTTTTTTTTTTTTTTTTCCCAAGCCAAACTGTATCCAGCTTTATTAAAGATGCTTTTCATAAACAATCATAGTATTTCAGGCAGGACCTGGGCAGACAATCATTAACAGTAGACAACATCTTTCAAACTCCCTTCTTCAATGGACTACCAAAATCAGAAAGCCACTATAAAACCCAAGAAGTCTTCATGTTACGCTCTGAACAGGGGAAGTTTAGAGTGGAAGTTGACATTTCACATTTAGCATGTTGTTTAACAACTTTTCATGAGCTGACTCAGGGTTTGGGAAACGAATTACCAACCTGAAGATCCAACAATATAGAAAAGGAACTGCTGCTCTTTTGAAGGATGCCATCTTAATGTCATTGGAAAGTCCAGATTGCCTGATATACTGGTAACCAATTTTTTGTGGTCCGATCCTAACAGGTCTCTGGTTTACAGAAGTTCAGTCTATACTGAAGGCAGAGAGGGAGAGGACATAAAAACGAATGTTAAGTTTTCCACCCCACAAGGCTTCTGTGCCAAGGTACTTCTCTCCCTTCTTTGCAGGGGTCTTTTTAGGCTTGACACACACCCCTGTGTGTGTCAACACCAGGGAATCCCTATTCTTGAGAGTTAAGAGGAAGTTTCTCAAAACTAGAAGGGAGGGGCCTGCAGGTAGTGTGGTGGTAAGGACGCTGACGGTATGGCTGACTGTGGTTTGAGTAATGGACCTGGCAGCTTGCTTTATCACTTTCCCTTTCACTCTCTCTCGCTCTGTCCCTCTCCGGTCAAATTAAAATAAATATATATACTTAGAATTATTTAATTTTACTTGTTATTATTATCATTATTTTTAAAATTTGACCAGAGAGAGAGAGAGAAGGGAAAGTGAGAAAGCAAGTCACCAAATCCAGGACTCAAACCACAGTGGGCCATGTGGGAGTCCAGCATCCTTAACCTCCACGCCACCTGCTAGCCCCTAAAATAATTAAATGAATAAAGTTAAATAAAAATAATTCTTAAAAAAAAAAAACACCAAAAACTAAAAGGGAAAGATGTTCAAATCCACCCAACTTCTAAGACATACTACTGGTGACAAATACCCCTTCCCCCAAAACAACAATGTAGTGCTTTGTGTGCTAACAACATAGCTTAAAGAAAAAGGTAAAACAAAATCCTTCAGTTTTATAAAACTTGATAAAAATAATGTTTCAAACTATACAGTCACCAGACATACACAGTTATCAAAAATGCACATACTTCACTTGGCATCTCCAGCAATTTCAATTTTCTATGTCTGGTCTGTTTTGGCATTTCCATTTTCTGCAGGATTATTCCCATCCTTGCCAGCATCAGCTTTTCCCTTTTTCCTTTGGGTACTTCTCTCCCTTCTTTGCAGGGTTCTTTATAGGCTTGGGCTCTGGCTTTGGAAGAGCAGGTTTCACAGACGACCTTGCAGACCTTGCTGTCTGTCATTCTTCCTTCATCTTGGCTATATCACCTTAAGCATCCCCTTAAGCCTTTCTCTTGGGCATGGTGGAGACCACGGTGGGACATAGGCACTGGACGTAGGGGATACAGTAGTGCACAGTGTCCTGACCCGGGGAACAGTTGAACAGGTTTCCTGAGGGAAGGAGTGAGAGACAGGACAAACGCAGTGTTACAACTCTTCAGGGTCGTCCGGAGACAACGCAGTGTCACAACTCTTCAGGGTCTTCTGGAGACGATGCAGTGTCACAGCTCTTCAGGGTCTTCAGGGTCGTCTGGCGATTTTGGGCCAGGGATTCTGGTTATATACATGTTGGTGGGCAGTGATTGGTTGAATGAAGGATTGTAAGAGGTGGGTTATGATTGGTTGCTTTTGTGGACCAATCATGAGGTGCCGGATATGCAAATCTGAGGGATTCTAAGCTCACCGATTTGCTATGGGAAGTGGCCAATCAGAGTATGGTTTTGAAGGTGAGGTTTTGAAGGGGAGCCAATCATGGCCTTTGGCATTGTGTAATTGTTTGCTCTCTGAGAAACCAGCGATATTCACTGGTGCGCAATCTCCCATAGCACAGGCTTTGGTCGGTCCAGGGATCGCTCTTGCCTCTTCTTCTTCCCACCTGGCATGTTTTTCAAGTCACTAGTCCAGAACTAGAATTGTGTGGTCAGCCATGTAGGATTCAGCTGCCTTAACTACATGTTACCAGCTGGGCCCTGACCATCTGTTTTAATTCCCTGGTCAGCTTTCCCCTTTCTGTAATTTCCAGTTGATCTGTGGGTTGCTTTTGGATGACTCCCATTTTCCTCTGATTTGTGTATGTGAGCCCTTCTTTCCCATGGAAGCTCTCTAAGGGCTGCATCCAAACCTCAATAAACCAACATCTTTCACTCCATGTGATCTTAATACATGAGATCCAGCTGCCTTAAACATCAGACCACTGAGCTGGCCTTCAAACATCAACCTTTTGTGAGAAGTGTGTAGTGTGTTTTTGGGAAGCCACATAGTATAAGGAGAAAACATTGAAATACTGAGTTGAACTAGATCAGAAGCTCCCGGGGGTTGTGGGAGGGGCAGGAGGGAGAACTTTTTTCCAATAAATGTTTATGAAGCCCTTACCTTATTTCAGGTACTGCTCTGGTTGCTGGAGATGTAGCTATAAACAAGACAAAAATCTCTAATCTCATGAAGAATACTTGAAATGTGAGAGAAAATAATAAATATATATCCCTCTTGACACCTTTCATACTACCTTTTTTTTTTTTTAGAGGTTTTTGCTATAGGGCACATGTGCTCGCCAGACAGACAGAGAGAGACAGAGAGATAGAAAGCGAGACATCACCCCACAGGGGGGATGGCCACACCACAATCCTGTCTCCTCTCAGGATCTTGGGCACGCACGCACAAGTGCCCAGCGTGAGTTCCAAGCCACCAGGTCCAGGATGCGAACCGCGGTTGAGACTACGTGGGAGTCCAGTGACATAGCCATACACTAACCGCTGGTCCCTCATACTATCTTATATTGGGAGAGTGTACAAATGAAATGTTTCTTTTTCTAGGGATCTAGCATGAATGCAGTGGAAAGAGCATTGAGTTAGAGGATACACATAAAGTGCATATCACACTGTCTTGTCATTGTCTGTGCAAATATTTTTCTGTAGTGGGCCCCCTTATATTTAAGAAAATGGTCTTACTCTTTTATGCAATACCAGTATCTAGCCCAGTGCCTAACACATGGTAGGGGCTCAATTATTGTGTGCTGAATGACAGCATTGTTACTTAGCGACTCTGTAAAGTTGGGCAAGTCTCTTGGGTTCAGTTTTCAACCCACTAGATGGGTTATTACCTATTCCACAGGGTGTGGTGAAGACACAGCTCCATTTGCTGCTTCTAAATCATTTTCCTCCCTCCTCCCTCATTAAGTTTTAGTCCTGTAAGTCTTTGACATATTTTACCATCTGTTACTCTACTTTGTTGCTGTCATTTGACTACACTTTGCACTTTAGCCTTTAATCAATGGCATTTTAGGTCCTAACTCCTCCTCCTCCTCCTCCTCCTCCTCCTCCTTCTTCTTTTCTTCTTCTTCTCTTCTTCTTCTCTTCATCTTTTCTTCTTCTTCTTTTCCTCCTCCTCTTCTTCTTCTTTTCCTCCTCCGCCTCCTCCTCCTCCTCCTTTTTAAGCCAGAGAGGATGTGCCATGAGAGACAGACAGGCAGAGAAAGGAAATCTGGTCACACTGCGATTCTTTTCTCCTTCATTTCTCCATTCCATTGAGATTCTGGGCACATGTTCAGCATGTTTTTCAAGCTGCTGGGGTTGGGATTCGAATCATTGTTGGCCATGTGGGATGCAGCTCCTTCTGAACAATGCTTAACCACCTGCTCTAGGGCTGGTCCCATCTCTCTCTCTCTCTCTCCTCTCTCTCTCTCACTGCTATTCCTATCAGTCATCCTGGGTAACTCCTAAAATGTCCTTGGATAATACCATACAACATCTTTGTTTCTTTGTTCCTGGACCTTCTCATCTCCAAATTTGTTTCTGCCTTATCAAGAGTTTCCTTGTATCCTTTCCTTTCTGCAGGACATTACCAGTTTCTCTCTACCCTGGACATCAACAAAACTTTCTTTAGTATCTTCAGGCTAAACAAACAAACAGACAAACAAAAAGACAAAGAAAACCTTTCCCTTGACCTCACCTCCATGTCCAGCTAATGTCCACTTCTCAGTTCCTTTTGTAGCTTTTCCTTGATATCTTCCTGACTGACTCTTACCTTTCACATCTCAGTTTAACGTTCTTAGAGGCCTGCCCTGGCCACCCAATATAAAGTAGTCACCCATTGGCTTTCTGTGAAATCAACCTACTAAATTCTATCAGTATTGGATTTTTTTTTAAAGAGAGATTTTTGTAATATCACACGTGCGCTGTCTGGAGAGACAGCGAGGCAGAAAGTGAGAAATCACCCTGCAATCCCGTCTCCATTTTCCTCTCAGGATTTTGGGCATGCACACACGAGTCCAACATGAGTTTCAAGCCGCCAGGTCTGGGACTCGAACTGCGGTTGGCCATGTGGGAGTCCAGTGAATAATTGTTATTGCATCTGCTGGTCCCTTGGATGTTTTTCCGTTTACTTGTTTAGTGTTTACTTTTATTACAAAATTTAAGCTGTTAGGAAGCATGGTATCTCTCTGGCTCATTCACTACTGTATTACCAGGACTTCAAACAGCGCCGGATTTAGTAGGAGGTCCATAAAAAAATTGCCCTTGTAGGCTGTGATTTGCCCTTGCTTTCCTGCTCTCATCTTCACCTACTTTGTCCTAGGCTCACTACCCTGGCCCCACCGACCTTCTTGATGTTCCTTCAATATGCCAGACTCACTCCCAGTATTTGTTCTTTGCATTTGACATTTCTTCCCTTTGGGCTCTCTTTCCAGGCTTTCTTCTTCACTTTCTTCAGGTCTTTGCTCAAAAATTATCTTTTAATTCCAGACCTTCCCTGTCTGGGAATTTAAGCAGTCCCAACTCTGCAGCTGCTTTCTTGCTTAGTTTTTTTCCGCGGTATTTATCAATGTTTAATATGCTACATAATTTACTATTTATTTTATTGTCTCTTCTTGCCCCACCCACACATCATGCAGGCTCTGATGTATTCCCAAAGTCTAGTGAGTGCTTAGTACTAAACAACAAATGTTTATTACATGAATGGATTTTTTTTTCTTTTTTGGAGAGGTTTTTGTTATAGGGAGCGTGCTCTTGCCAGAGAGACAGAGAGACAGAAAGCGAGAAATCACCCCCTGGGGGGATGGCCAAGCCGCAACCCTTCTCCTCCATTCTCCTCTCCGGATCTTGGGCACGCACGCACACGCGCCCGGCTTGAGGTTAAGCCACCGGGTCCAGGACGCTGTCGACTACATGGGAGTCCAGAGACATAGCCATTACGCTAGCTGCTGGTCCCTACATGAATGGATTTTTAGAACGAATGCTTAAGTGAATATCGGATAAGAAATCTTCTAGAAGTGTAAGGCATCCTCACGGCTAGTAAAATTATTTATCTTAATAACCTTAAAAGCAGCAGTCACGCTTATATTCTCGCATCCGTCCTTGATAAGGAATCCTGTACACAATAGGCGTCCAAAGTGGGCTTTACCGTGATCGCTGGGGGCGTGGGTCATCCAGACTACAAAGTAGCTGGCCGCGCCCTTGTCCCGCCCTTGCCCCGCCCAGCCCGTTGAGGCCACGCCCCCAGCATGCCGACTACCTTATAGGCGAGTGACGTCAGGCCGTTTGTTGTCATTGGCGGCTCCCAAGATGGCGTCCATCATGGAAGGGCCGCTGAGCAAATGGACTAACGTGATGAAGGGCTGGCAGTACCGTTGGTTCGTGCTGGACTATAATGCAGGGCTGCTCTCCTACTACACGGTGAGTCCTCGGAGGGCGAAGCTCCGAGCCTCTGGACGGGCACTTCGTGGTTGGAAGTGGGAGACTGGGGTGTGGTGTAGCCGGATCGAGGTTGCTAGGCTGGGGGTGCCGCCGTACGAGAGGGTCCCTTGTAGGGAGGGTTTTACGTCCCGGTAGCCAATGAGAGTGAAGGAAATGCGGGCACGGCCAATAAGCAGGCACTGGGTGTCTGATTTATGGGTTGGGGTGAGCCTTGGTTCTTTTCGGGGGTCCTGTATTAAGCGATGGTGGGAACGGGTGCCGCTGTGAGTGGGTAAGAGTGATCGTAGTCATGTTTTAAACAGTCCAGCCGTGCGGTCCATGGGGTTTCCGCACGTTGTCTTGGACTTTACACTGTCTCCCCTAGGCCCTGTAGACGGCCGCACCCCTTAGCTTCCAAGGATTGAAGACACTGCTTCAGGACAGTGACCAGACGAGCTTAGCCGGGTCCAAAAGTGACTTGCCCCCTGGTAACTGAAAGGGGTGCGAAATCCCTCCCATCTGTCCAGATTGAGTGTCCCGTTCAAGGGACGCACTCCTCTGATCAGCGGGAGACTAGCTTAACCGACGCCTTAACTTTTGAGAGGCGAGAATTTCCCACACGCGAGTCTCTTGTTAGAGAACGGATAGTGCGGTGTACCCTGGATGTTATGTTCTGGTGAGGGCTCTTAATAGGAGTCAGTGGGCGTGGGCAAGTGGATGACTTGCTACAACTCTTATGTGCTATTTTCTCCCCCCCCCACCATCGCATTAGAAATGGAAGGTGGGTGGTATCAGCATTCACTTCCAAAGATGCTTTCTCTGAATGGTGTATCGTTAGTAACAGGCAATGAGAGGGAGGAAACCACTTAAGGGAACGTCCTGAAGGCTTTAGAAAATAACAGAGGACAGAGGGGAAAAATACGATTATGGCAGAAGGGTTAATGTTGATGGCAGAATTAGGGACGCGAAAGAAAGGAAGGAAGGAAGGAAGGAAGGAAGGAAGGAAGGAAGGAAGGAAGAAAAGAAACGAAACAAAGAAAGGGACACTCATTTATTTATTTAAAAATATTATTGAGCTCCCGCTATGTTTATTTCCATGTCCGGGCAGCGATGAAAACATTCACTGTGCCTCTTTTCTGGAGCTTATATTTTAGTCTAGTGAGTCCCGTAATTCATTTTACTCTGAATAACTCTGCAAAGTAGGTATTCTTTATCCTCATTTAATATCCCCATTTATAGTTCAGGAATCTGAGGTTCCAGGCTTTTAAATAATTTTCTGAAGACCCCAAAGCTGGAAGGAATTGATAAAATCAGGATACTAAGCTCTTGACTTTCTGTCTTTTTCCACTAAAATTCACTTTTAAAGAAGGAGGAACATGCAAGCTGTGAGTCACTAAAGGCAAGCATGGAAGAGTAAAGTATTATTGTACTTTCTCCATACTTCAACAATCAACTGCCTTTCTCAACATGGATTTTAAAGGAAAAAAGATCAAACCTTAATGAGTTTGAAATACTTTATTAAAGATTAGAGGCACCGAACATTATATCCTGAAAACTCTGGAATTATGAAATCCTACAGCTCAGATAAATGAAGAGTAATATTGGTTTCAATAGATAGGATAATTAGAAAATTCCACAGAACCTATCCAACCTATTCAACAGAGTAAATTCAGTAAGTGGTACTATGGAATTAAGTTACTGTACAAATCCCAAACTGTGTGGATCTGAATCTGGGGTCATACTGGTGAGAACCCATACTAGGGTTCTTGTGAGCTCCTAGTTCAGACAGAATCTTCTTTTTCCTTCTTTTTCTTCTTTCATCCTTTTGTGCCTCCTCACCCTTTCAGTTTTTTAGTACTTGACAAATATCTCTTTGTCTTATTGACTGAATACAGATTTTTCATATACTTTTTTTTTTGACCTCTTAATACTTATCCTCCCTTTTAAGACTAGATTCTATAAAACATTATCCTTGCCAGAGGAAGGAGGTATCATATTTCTCACTAATGGATGCTTATAAGTTCCCCTCACCTCCCAGTTCTTCAGTGTTAAAGTATTTGCTTGTAGAAAAACAGCAGAGAAATATCATACCATTGTGAAAATAAACTGATACCCACTCCCAAATCAGAGGAGGAGGGAAAAAAGGATAGGTGTTTGCTTAAAGGGTAAATTGGAGACCCAGTTAATTCTGTACACTTGAATGTTATTTCAGTATCCAGGAAGAATATCTGAATTATTTGTATAATCTTTTTTAAGCAGGGCAGTAAACAACAAGTCACTTTAGTCCTTGTTTCCAGAATCACTTGGGCTCTAGTCTGGCTCCGTGGCTGTAGGTCTGTTATTGCAGGATGGCCCTGAACACTCTGAACTAAACTAGATTGGCCTTGCTTTAGAGTCAGCCTGTACTGTGAGTTGATAGTGTGTTAATCTCAGGGTTGGGTTAGGATGGCTGGGATTGCTGTGAACTGAATAGATTCACATAGACCTCATCTCATCCTGGATCTTCACCAAACTTGGTCTCTGGGAATGGAATGAGCTTTATACTTTGTTCTTTTCTTCTGTGTCAAAATATTTCTTTTGTTTTTCGTAATCTTTGAATCTCATAGTTTTTGTAAAAGAGCATACTATATTTCTATTCTTCCCACAATAGGGA
>NW_006159682.1:702058-705428 GCF_000334495.1 Tupaia belangeri chinensis | reverse complement strand
GGGAAAGAGAACCTAACTACTACTTTTAGGAAAGTAGATTGGGGCCAGCAAGTTGTGTAAGGCCCTGGACTCCTTTATGGTTTATTGTGGTTCAGGTCCTAGACCCAGTGACATGAAACTCACATGTGCACGTGTGCCCAAAATCCTGAGAGGAGAATGGAGGAGAAAGGATTGCAGTGTGGCCATCTTCCTTGGGAAGGATTTGTTGCTTTCTGTTTCTGCCTCTGTCTTTTTGGCTAGTGCACATGTCCTATAACATTGAGAGAGATCTCTCAAAAAAAAAAAAAAAAAGAGTAGATTTAGGCAATTTTTTCAGCTCCAGCTCTGTCTCCCTTAATTTTTAGACACTTAATATACTGTAGTTCATTCAGGAAATATTTATTGATATTGAGTGCCAACTTCATAATAGGCACTGTGTAATACTATAAACAAGGTCTTCAAAAACTTTGTGGAAAATGCATATCATGAAAAAACTCTGCATGGATTTAAGACTTTTTTTGTACCAAAATAAACTTGTAATGATGGAAAAAGTATGCTCGGGAATCTGCTAAGGGATAGAGCAAGTCAAGACTGTCATAGGGAAGCACAGGTGTTTGGGATGGGTCCATAGGTGGGCTGCTTGATTCAATCTTGGAAGTTTAGGAAAGAAGCAGGTTGGCTTGACCTGCACGATGAATAGAGAGGTTAGCTGTGTGTGCAAAGAAGGAAAAGTGCTGTGATAAAGGGAAGAAATGCTCTTGGAGGAGACAAGAGTAAGGAGCTTATTACTCCTGGAGCTTAGGCAGTAAGGGAGACAGTAGTGAGAGGTGAGCTGGAGCGCTAAGCAGGGAGTCGGACACGAAACAGCATTTTTGGCAAACCGTGCTGGTGGAGGCCATTTCAGTTTGGTAAGCATTTTTTATTGTTGAAAAGACTTTTATTATAGAAAATTACTAGCATAGATAAAAGAGGAAGAAAATAATAGAATAAATTTCTGTCATCTAGCTTGTATAGGTATCAGCATATGGCTAGTCTTTTATTAATTAATATTCCCATCAACTCCTTCCTCCTCTATTGGATTATTTATTTCTTTATTTTAAAAATTATTTTATTTATTTATTTTTAATTTGACCAGATGGTTAAAGACTGAGAGAGAGCAAGAGATTGGGAAAGTGAGAAAGCAAGCCACCAGGTCCAGGGCTTGAACCATGGTCGGCCATGTGGGAGTGCAGTACCCTTAGCCACCACACCATCTGCCGACCCTTTTTTTTTTTTTTTTTAATTTGAGAAAGGGCATGTGCACTTACTCGGAAGAGAGGAAGAGATGAAAGAGAGAAAATGAGAAAGCATCCCCCATGGGGGATGAGCACACTGCAATCTCTTCTTCATCTCTCCCTCCTTTTGGCATTTTGGATACATACACATGTGCTGGGTGTTTCTCAAGCTGCAGGGTCCAGGACTTGAGCCACGTGCAGTCCCACCTCCCTAACCACCAGGACATGGGCTGGGTCCTCTATTGGATTATTTTAAGCAGCTCCTATGCATCGTATTATTTCATTTCTGAATATTTCAGTATATATCACAAAAAGTTAAGACTCCTCTTTTTTAAAAAAAAATATTATTAAGGTCCCGCTAAGTGGTGTGGTGGCAAGATGGCTGGATCCTACATGGATGACTGTGGTTCGAGTCCCAGACCCATTAGCTTGAAAAACACGCTGGATGTGTGTGCAACTGTAGTTGGCATGTGAGAGTCTAGCAACTTAACCACCATCCCACCTGCTGACCCCATTATTTTTATTTTTAATTTGGTATAGGGTGTGTGTGCTCACCAGAGAGAGAGAGGGAGAGAGAAAGTAAGAAAGCAAGCTGCCAGGTCTAGGACTCAAACCATGGTTGGCTATGAAGGAGTCCAGTGTCTCAACTTCCATGCCATCTTCTGGCCCCCAAATTCTTTTTTTTTTTTTAATTGCCGGAGGTATATGCTCTTCCTAGAGAAGGAGAGAGAGAGAAGAAAGCACCCTCCAATGGAGTATGGTCCTACCATAATCCCCTCCTCCATTTCTCTCTTCTGTCAGGATTTGGTACACATACGCACTTGCACCCAGTGCGTTTTTTAAGCTACCAGGGCCTGGATTCTAACTATTATCGGCCATGTGGTATCTGGCTCTGGTTCACCAGTGGACCATGGGGCCAACCCTGCATATGAAGTCCTTGAGTTTCTTTTTTTTTTTTGAGAGATTTTTTACTATAGGGCACGTGCACTCGCCAGATAGAGAGAGACAGAGACAGAAAGTGAGAAATCACCCCCCAGGGGGCATGGTCACACCACAATCCCTTCTCCTCCATTCTCCTCTCGGGATCTTGGGCACGCATGCACACGCGCCCTGTGTGAGTATTAAGCCACCGGGTCCTGGACGCAAACCGCGGTTGACTACGTGGGAGTCCAGCGACATAGCCATTACGCTAACTGCTGGTTCCCGAGTTTCTTCATCTATAGGTCTCCTGCCTTCTTTTTGTTTCTTTGCTTTTTGTTTAAGAAGCCAAATCATTTCTTGTAGAATTTTCCACTTTCTGGGTTTTGTGGGAAGCATGTTTAAACATGTTCCTTCATCTGTATTTTCTATAAACTGATCATATAAGCTATAATCAAATTCAGTTTCTTTTTTTTTTTTTTTCCAGCAAGAATACTTAATAGATGGAACGTATAAAAATCAAGAGGCACACGGGACCAGCAGTTAGCGTAATGACTATGTTGCTGGACTCCCATGTAGTCGAATGCAGTTGGCGTCCCGGACCTGGTGGCTTAAAACTCATGCCGGGCGCGTGTGCGTGTGTGCCCAAGATCCTGAGAGGAGAATGGAGGAGAAGGGATTGTGGCATGGCCATCCCCCCTAGGGGGTGATTTCTCACTTTCTATCTCTCTGTCTCTGTCCGGCGAGCGCACATGCCCTATAGCAAAAACCTCTCCAAAAAAAAAAAAATTAAGAGGCACACAATGTCTAATTGTCTCTGTATAATGTTAAAATTGATCATTAACGTGAAAGTGTATTTTATTTATTTATTTTTAGGGAGATTTTTGCTATAGGGCATGTGCACTTGCCAGTGAGATGAGAGAGACAGAGATAGAAAGTGAGAAATCAGTCCCCAGGAGGGATGACCATGCTGCATTCCCTTCTTCATCCTCCTCTCGGGACCTTGGGCACAGATATACATGTGCCTGGCATGAGTTTTAAGCTGCTGGATTCAGGACTCAAACTGCAGTTGACTACATAGGAATCCGTTGATGTGACCATTATGCCATCTGCTGGTCCCGAAACGTGTGTTTTGTATAAAATACGATGGTTACAGAGGTTGATTTTGACAGGACTTAGTGAGTGATTGTAAGGGAAAG
>NW_006159682.1:693899-702038 GCF_000334495.1 Tupaia belangeri chinensis | reverse complement strand
TCAAGGTTTCTGTGTTTGAACTGGAGGAATGATAATAGGAGAGATTGGAAGAACATTTTGGGGGACAAAGGTGGTTGCTTAAGGGTATGCTGGAATTGATAAAGATGTGTTATTTATTTTTTAATTTATTTTTGGAGAGGTTTTTGCTATAGGGCACTTGTGCTTGCCAGAGAGACAGAGACAGAAAGAGAAATCACTCCCCACGGGGGAGGCCACACCACAATCCCTTCCCCTCCATTTTCTTCTCAGGATCTTGTGCACACACGCATACATGCCTGGCATGAGTTTAAGCCACTGGGTCCGGGACTCGAACCACAGTCGACTATGTGGGAGTCCAGCGACATAGGCATTACGCCAACTGCTGGTCCCAAGATGTGTTAAAATCTAGAGTTTAGGGAAGAAAATCTGAGCTGTAGATAAATACTCATTTTTCACATATACAGAGTTGAGAGAGAGAGTGATCTTTGGATAGGATGCTGAAAACAGCATTGGATTAGTTATCTAGGCTTTGTATTGTATCAGATTACCCCAAAATTTAGCAATTTAAAGCAACAAGCATTTGTTATAGTTTCTGTGGATGAGAACTTTGGGTGGCTCTGGCCACCCAAAGTTTCATGGGTCCCTCATGAAATTGCAGTAAGATATTAGCCAGAGTTTAAGTTAATATCTAACATCTGAAAGACTTGATGGTGCTGAAGGATCTGCTTGGAATGTTGTGATGACTCACAGAGCTGTTGGCAGAAAGCCTCAGTTCCTTGCTAGCTGTTGGAAGGTAGCCTCAGTTCCTCCAGATAGCATCACCTTTGGGTTACCTGTGTCATGAAAGGGCAGCTTTACCAGAGGGAGTGATCTAAGTGAGTGCAAGGAGGAAGTGCCGTGCCTTTTGTAACCTAGTATCGGACCATCACTTCTGCCTTATTCTGTTCATTACAAATGAGTCATTAAGTTCAGCTCATGCTCCTGAATTTCAAGCATGGAGAAGAGAATTATGCTCTACCTTTTGAAATGAGAATTTGTGGATGTATTTTTGAACCTCCACCATCACATTTAAGGGAATGGCAGAGGAAAAGTCTGCAGAGGAGAGTGAAAAGGAACAGCCAGAAATGTGAGAGAAATACCAGAAGAGTGTGGCAGTCATCAAAGTTAAGGTGATTATAGTAAATTAGCTTGACTCCTGCTTGAGTCTGAAATATCCATTGCGTTGATCAATTTAGACACCAACGATGTCATTAGTGAGAGCTATTTCTATAGCCTGGAAGGTATGGGATGCAGATTAGAGTGCTTTGAAGGTAGAATCTGACAAAGTGTGGATAGATTATTCAAGGTATTTCTTTGTAGAAGGGGCAGAGAAGGATATGGAATTGAGGGAAGGATAAGATAGGATTATGCTTAAATGTTATAAGGATGGAAAGCAAGGTCCATGTTAAAAATGGGGGCAGAGGGCCAACAGGTTGTGCAGAGGTTAAGGAGCTAGTTCGCATATGGCTAACTGAGCGTTTCGAGTCTTGGATCTGCCCAGCAGATGGCGTAATGGTTACATGGCTGGACTCCCCTGGCCAACCACTTGTTGAGTCCTGGACCTGGTGGCTTAAAACTCATGCTGGGTGCATGTGTACGCAGTGTGGCCATCCCCTCTCAGGGGTGATTTCTCACTTCTGTCTCTCTGTCTTTCTCTGTCTCTGTCTCTCTCTGGTGAGCTCACATGCCCTATCAGCCAAAAACAAACAAACAAACAAACAAAACTCTCTTTAAAAAAGGGAAAAAGAAAAACTTTTAGGGTGCATGTGCATGTGTGCACAAAATCCCTAGAGGAAAATGGAAGACAAGGGATTGCAGCTTAGTCATCCCCTCTAGGGAGGGTGATTAGTCTGTCTCTGTCTCTTTCTGGCAAGTACACATGCTCTATAGCAAACTATTAAAGACAGACAGAAAGAAAGAAAGACGGAAAGAACGGAGGGAGGGAGAGATTGATTTAGAACAATGAACTTTGGAATTGAAGAAAGGAATATCTAAGGACAAGTTAAAGGTTTATCAGGTTGGGTCCAGCAGGTGGTGTGGAGGTTAAGACGGTGGATCTTGCTCTGGTTCTCGTCTTGGAGCCAGCAACTTGTAAATCATGCCCGGCTTTGTGTATGTGCATGCCCAAAACCTGGAGAGGATACTGGAGCAGGGGTTGCATAGTGGCCATCCCATCTGGAGGGTGATTTCTCACTTTCTCTGTTCTTTATCTTTCTGGTAAGCACATATGCCTTATAGCAAAAACTGAAAAAACAGTTAATCAGATTATGCAAAAAACTAGTTCAGACTGTGAAATATGATTTCTTTAGTAATTACCCATAAATGTTTAACTCTCTTTCTTGCTTTGTATTGTTTTTGTAACATTTTGGAGAGGTTATAAACAGTGAATTAGTAAGTTACCTGGGCCATTCAAAGTATTCTTTTATAAAAGGAGAGAAATCACATGTTATTTATTGTTACACACTGACTGGAAGAGAGTCATAAAGACCTTGCATTTTGAGACCAGCAGTTGGCATAATGGCTTTGTCGCCGGACTCCCATGTAATCAACTGCAGTTCGTGTCCCAGACACGATGGCTTAAACTCACACTTGTGCATGTGTGCCCAAGATCCCAAGAGGAGAATGGAGGAGAAGGGATTGCGGCATGGCCATCCCCCTTGGGAGGTGATTTCTCGCTTTCTGTCTCTCTGTCTGTCTCTGTCTATCTGGCAAGCGCACACGCCCTATAGCAAAAACTTATCCCCCCCCAAAAAAAGAGAGAATTACTGGCCAGCAGGTGGTATAGAGATTAAGGTGGCTGGATCCTACGCCAACAGTGAAAACACGCCAGGCACATGGACATGAATGCCCAAAATCCCAAGAGGAGAATGAAGGAGAAAGGATTATGGTTTGGCCTATACCCAAGGGGTGATTTCTCACTTTACCCCTCTTTACCATATAACAAAACTAAAAAAAAAAAAAAAGGAGAGAGAGAATTACTTTTTTGGTAGAAGTTTACAAGGTACAATGGAATCCTATAAATGGAATTCTATTCAAAGAAAGTTTTGAAGTATTCATTATTAATTTTCTGTTCACATGATCAAGTTAAGATTATTATGAAAGCTGTTTCTCTGTTTTCTGGAGTGTGGATTACATTAAGCTCCTATGCTAAGGATATCTACGTATTTCTTGTACTTTGGTTTAGTGGTGTTGGTTTGGCACAGCCAGGTTAATGGAATACAGAGTGAAAATGTGCTCTGTTGCTCTCCTCGTCCCTTAATTGCTCATAGGAGATGCCATGCCTCCCAGAAACAATAGTCAGTCCTGGGAACATCTCAACTCATTGTAACGCCCCTCCTCTCCATATTAGAACACCTGCTTTCCTGTTTATCCCACATCCTTCCCCATTATAGTAAAAGAGAGTCCTTCTGTGTCCTGTGTTCCATTTGCTCGCAAATTATTCAAGGACATCAGTCTGTAGTTTTTCTCCTGTATCTGCTGCATCTCCTTTCTCTCATGGATCTGCAATTTCTCCCCATTGCGGACTTTTGTTGTTTGTTTTAAAAGCATTATTATTATTATTATGCAATAAACAGACATCTTAATTGTAACAATTTTAATAGAAATGTATATATATTTGCATATATATAAAACAATTTTATTGAGATAATACACACCATACAATTCATCCACTTTTCCCTCACTTTCTCTCTCTCTTTTTTTTTTTTTTGGAGAGATTTTCACTGTAGGGCGCGTGCGCTCGCCAGACAGACAGAGAGAGACATAGAGACAGAAAGCGAGAAATCACCCCCCAGGGGGGATGGTCACGCCGCAATCCCTTCTCCTCCATTCTCCTCTCGGGATATTGGGCATGCACGCACACGTGCCCGGCGTGAGTTTTAAGCCACCGGGTCCGGGACGTGAACCGCGGTCGACTACGTGGGAGTCCAGCGACATAGCCATTACACTAACTGCTGGTTCCCAGTACCCTCACTTTCTCTTCCTGTCTCAGTCTGGCCAGCACATGCACCCTATAGCAAACTAAAAAATGAGAAAAAAAAAGTTAGGTAATCCTTTTACATCTTGGTAATGTAAGGACAAACTGAGGGCCCTTCAGAGACTCCTATCACAGTTCACTGAAAGTCGACTAAATGAGGATTAGGGGAGGAGAGCAAGATACCAAGTCTCAGAATTTGTTGAGTGATGAGTTTTGTTTATACACATGGCGTAGCATAGAGTGTAGTGGTAAGTTCTCGAGGAAGAGGATTCTACCTTACAATTTTAGCCATCTGAAAAGGGGGGGGGGGGAGTAAGTGTAAGTTTCTGATAGGTAACTATTTTTTTTTTAAAGAATTATTTAATTAAAAAAATTTTTTAAAAATTTACTATAGGGCACATGCATTCACCAGAGAGAGACAGAGAGAGGGGCAGAGAGAGAGAGAAGGAGGGAAAGTGAGAAAGTAAGCCACCAGGCCTAGGACTTGAACCGCATTCAGCCATGTAGGAATCCTGAGCCCCAACCACCATGTCACCTGCTGCCCTTAGTAACTTTTTTTTTTTTGAGAGAGTTTTGCTATAGGGCACATGTGTTCACCAGAGAGAGAGAGACAGTGAGACAGAAAGCAGGAAATCACCCCCTAATGGGAGATGGCCACTTTACAATCCCTTCTCTTCCATTCTGTTCTCAGGATTTTGGGCATACATGCACAAGCACTTGGCATGAGTTTCAAGTTGCTGGGTCCGGGACTCGAACCGTGATCAACTGTGTTGGACTCCAGTGCTTTAACTATTATACCACCAGCTGGTTCTGGTAACTTTTAAACATTTATTAATTTTATTCTATTCATGATAGAGCTTGAGAGAGAGCGGAAATGAGTGAGCGAGAGAGAGAAGCAGCCTCGACAGTCTCATCATGTTGCGATCCCCTTTCCCAGCTCTCCAACTCTTCAGAATCTCGAGTGCGCATGCCTGTTGTTTTTAGGTTCACCCAGGGATAGGAACTCCTGGTAACTTGTGTGGCTTCTCACGGTCCAGCTCAACCTGCTACTGACAGTGTCACCAGGTGGGGGCCTCTTTTGTCATGACAGTCTTGCCATGTTACAGTCCTCCCGCCTCAGCCTTTGCAGGTAGCTGAGACCACAGGCAATCAACACTGTGCTCAACTTTTTAAAAGTGGGTCAGGAATTGAGCCTGGATTTCTGTGACCTCAGCTGTAGTTTCGCATTTACCAGCAGGTCCTACTGTGCTCCGCCTCTGAGAGAGTGTTCTGCCTGACTAGCCCACCGTGTTGTATTGTATTTAGTTCCTAACTTCTTCCTTCTCTCTTTATTTTTGGAAACTCATAGATTTTGAAGTAAAATTAGACCTGATAAAGAATGAATTTTTTAGGGCTTAGCTGTGGTGGTGCTGCAGGCAGTAGGGCACTGGTGTGCAGTGCTGGAACTGTGTGGGAGGCTTGGGTTCAGATCCCTGATCAAACTGAACGTGCGTCACATCTTTGTATTTCTATGGTCCTGGCTTGGCTGGGAGACTAGGGTTAGGATTGCAGCAAGGCTAGACCCTGCCAGTGGTGCCTGTCTTGTCTGTTTCCCTCTAATGAAATAAATAAAACAGACATAGGAAAAAAGAATGCAGGCCAGCCGGTGACATGGTGGTTAAGGTGGCTACTGAGAGGGTCTAGTCCCTGACCTAGTAACTTGAAAAACAGAGTCAGGTGAGTGTGGGTGCATGCCTAAAATCCTGAGAAAAGAATGGAAGAGAAGCGATTTCAGAGTGGCAATCTCTCTGGGGAGTGCTCTCCCAACCCTTCACACAAGCATATGTGCCCTAAAGCAAATTAGAAAAAAAAATAAATAAATAAAAAGAAAGAATGAATGTTTTTTAAATGGTGCTTTTCCACCCCTGATTTATAAAGGTAGAATCTACTTCTTGTAGATCATTAACTTCTCAAACATTTGCAAGTTTCTTATGCATTTTGGCAAAGCTCTTAAATTCCTGACCTACTTCCTTATTCTCCTTCATAATCTTGCTTTCCCTTAGGCACCAACATTTGAGAGGAGTCTTTAAGAAAATCATTTCCTAGGCAACATTTGAATTTATCACGGTTTTTTTGCCCTGGCTTTGGATGTTTACATACTGTATTTCAAGTGCTTTTCCTAGCTACTTTGGGGATCAATTATTTATTTATTTTTTTTAAGAATTACTTTATTTAACTTTATTTATTTAATTTGACCAGTGAGAGGCAGAGAGAGAGAGGGAAAGTGAGAATGAAAACCGCCACCAGGTCTAGGACTTGAACCATGGTCAGCCATGTGGGAGTCCAGCGCCCTTAATTAGCACGCCACATGCTAGTCCCTTGGGTATCAGTTTTAACAGTTTCTTCGCAAAACAAATTTTCTGAGTCCCAAACTCCAAATTTGAACAAGAAACTTTTGGAGCCTCGTTCCATTCTGTGGGTCTGTGGGATGAGTCTTGGGATTAGTATGAAGCATCCATAATATCTTGGTTCTGACTGGTCTTGCTACCTCGATTTTTGTGTGCCACAAAAGTTTTTTTAATCTTAAATATTTATACTGCTCTTCTAGTTATTGTTTAATAATCTCTGTGGGTCCTAAATTAGTCTTTTCCAAATAAGAAAAAAGGTCTTTGGGCAATTTTTGATAGAGAAGTGAAGTTGAATGATGATAATGTATCATTTCAGTTTGGTGGGAGCAGTACTATTGATATGCAAGCACAAAGCGTTTGGAGTTTAACATTTCCTATCATTTCTTTCAATTAATTGTGGTGAAGGTCCTGAGAGGAGAAGGGATTGCAGTGTGGCCATCCCCCCGGCAGTGATTTCTTGCTTTCTGTCTGTTTCTGTCTCCCTGGCGAGGGCACACACCCTATAACAAAAACCTCTCTTAAAAAAATAGTTTTTCAGGCAGAATTTGAGAAAAGAAAAGTAGAAAATTTGCCTTGAGGTCCATTTATTACTGACATGGTGTAAATAATTTGTAGAACTTGGGTTACTATTTAGTATTTAACGATTACTTTTTTAAAAAAGAATTATTCTATTTAACTTTATTTGTTATTATTATTATTATTATTTGATTTAACTAGAAAGAGAGAGAGAGAGAAAGAGAAAGTGAGAAAGCAAGCCCTAGGTCCGGGACTTGAACCACAGTCAGCTTATATAGGAGTCCAGTGCCTTAACCACCACGCCATCAGCCAGCCTCAGTGATTAACTTTATAAAGTTAAAAATCCTAAGTCACCAATGCTGCACTTAATTGAACCCTGTGAAAATGGTTTTCTCCACTGATCTGTTCACCTGAAATGCTGACTTGAAGATAAAATCATCCCCACTCTTTTTTAAGAATCATTTTATTTAACTTTATTTATTTTAATTGTATTATTTAATATTTATTTATATATTTATTTTTAATTTGACCAGAGAGGAACAGAGTGAGAGAGGTGAGAAAGCAAGCCACCAGGTTCAGGACTCAAACCAGTTGGCTATGTGGGAGTGTCCAGCACCTTAACCACCACGCCATTTGCTAGTCCCTTGTTTCTCTAGTTTTGCCATGAAAATGCAAGACTGTTCAAATAAGAGGCCTGTCATTTTCTGTTTAACATTTTTTTTTAGAGATTTTTGCCTTAAGGTCTGTGCGCTGGTGAAGTAGTAGGGGAGAGAGAGAGAGACAAAGACACTGACCAGAGAGGAACAGAGTGAGAGAGAGACAGAGACAGAGAGAGAGAAAGAGAAAGTGAGAAAGCAAGCAAGCTGTCAGGTCCAGGCCTCAAATCTCAGTCAGTCATGTGGGAGTTCAGTGTCCCAAACCACCACACCACCTGCTGACCCCAAATCATCCCCTTTTAAAAACAATGAGCAACCTGGGACTTCGTAGTGCAGTAGGCCACTAGGTGACAATAGAAGCAGATTGGTGTAGTGGTTACATTGCTGGACTCTCAGATGGTTGAACATGATTTGAGTCCTGGACCCAGTGGCTTCAAACTCATGCTGGGAATTCTCCTCCCAAGATCCTGGAAGGAGAATGGAGGAAAAGGGATTGTGTCATGGCCATTTTCCCTGAGGGAGGGTGATTTCTCACTTTCCCTTTCACTGTCTCTGCCTCTCTCTCTCTCTGGCAAGCACCCTTAAC
>NW_006159682.1:681103-693869 GCF_000334495.1 Tupaia belangeri chinensis | reverse complement strand
CCCCAAAAAAAAAAGAAAGAAAGAAAATACAGGTCTACATCCTTTTACCTGTAATTGTGAAGTCTCCAAAGCTCTGAATTCCAAAAGAGTTTTCCTATATTTATGATTTACTGCTTTCATTTGGAGCAAAGTCTGTGTTGAGCTGATGTGTGGCTATTTATAATTTTTATTTTACTTAGTATAAATATTTGTATGCTGTATTGCATAAGTATTGGTATGCTTCATTGTGAAATTAATATGCTTGGTGACCCCAGACCTCAATATAGGTATGATATGACACAGTTTATATATGTGTATTATCTTTCTAAAATTGTGTACTTAGAACATATCTGGTTCAAAAGTCTTGGGAGAAAGGGAAGTGGATCTCTATGATCTGGTGGCCTGGAGGTTTACATGCCAGAGATAATTTAGAAGGCAGGGGGGAGAAGGCAGAGGGGACTACCCTCTGAGGCATTGCTGAGAGGCCGAGAGACTTTACAGAATGGGTTTATTTGTAAAGAATTATCTTATTTAACTTCAATTTATTTATTTTAATTTGACTAGAGAAGGACACATACACACACACACACACACACAGAGAGAGAGAGAGAGAGAGAGAGAGAGAAAGAGAAAGAAAAAGTAAGCTGCCAGCTGCCAGGTCAGGGACTCAAACCGTACCATGGTCAGCCATGTGGGAATCCAGCACCCTTAACCACCACGCCACCTACCGGCCCTGACAGGGTGATTTATACTCTGCTGAATTCAGAAAGATCACTAGTTGTATAGTCAGCTATTGTGGCTCAGAAAAATGTTTAGGACTGCTTAAATTAACCAATTTTGTAGTAACTGGTATGAATGGGCCTTAGGAGTCATACCTAGGTATGAAATCCTGATTTTTCCCCTTGCCATCTGTGAGCCCATGGGCAAGTTACCTAAATCTTCTGAGTCTGATTCTTTATGAAATGGGTATAATAAAAGAACCCCTAAGGCCAGCAGGTAAATTCACTAAATATATCTTTTGGTCACTATTATATAAAGCAGTATGTCAGTTTATTAAATATAGCTGTTAAGATAGTACATTTAGGGTATCTGACCAGTGCGTTAGTATATTTATTCTCTGAAAGCAGCTATGTGGGATGCCAAATTTATAAGCAGGAATAGACCAAAGGAGTTATATGGTATAGACCCTGGATTTAAGGGCATCAGACATTGATAGCGCAAGAAGCAGTCTCTCCATTTTAGAGACTACCAATTACTAGAACTGAGCAGGACTAATCTTTGGATCAATAGGAGTTCTTTCCTGGCCTTCTGGTTCTAGTTCAAGCCTTCTTTCTCTAATCTGTTAATATTTTATGACCCTTAGTATAATGGCCCCAGGCTGTTGAATTGCTTAAAGATGATCTTGTATATATCTCAGTTTTCAATGTATGTTTTCTTTAAGGGAAGGTAGCCCAGGATTCTGGAGAGACTCCCAATATCACTGTCACCTTGCTTACGGATTCAGTATACTTTCCTAAGGCTCCATCTGTAGTGTAAATAAATACTAAATCTGCTCAAAATAAGGCCATTTATGGCTGGACTGGAGGGAACAGGGATGAGAGAGTTAGCCATGATAACGTGAGGGGTGAGTGATGGGGAAATCTCTGTTATTGTGGCTCTCTGACTTCTCAAGGTTTTTGTTGGTATACCTTTCCAGTGGTATGATATTTTGAACTGGTGAGTGTCCACAAGGCAGTAACTAGTGGAAGCTCTCTAGTGTATTAAATGCTATAAGGATGGTGTACGGAGACTGTCCCTTCTTGAGGAGAAGACTATAGCAGTGGGTGTTGTTGCTGTCACTTCCAATTTTGTGATTGTTGTAAGTAATATATCTGTGTGGCATTTTGACAAGTACTCTTGAGTCATCGGAAAAGTTATAACGTATTTTTCTGTTTTTCCTATGCAAAAATGCATCATGACTTTTCTAATGACTCAGTATTTATTATTTATTTATTTATTTCAATTGAGGTGTACTTACATCTAGTAAAAGACACAAATTTTAAATTGTTAGATGCATCTTGACACTTGTTTTCAGCCTTGCTACCAAAATCCCAGCCAAAATACAGAGCATTGCACTCATCTTACAAAGTTCCCTACCGTCCCTTTCCTGTCTGTCCTATACCTTGGAGCCAGCATCTTGTGACTTCTATATTTATAAGTCGGTTTGCCTGGCAGGTTGTCCTCCTGTATAGCAGCAGATGGTCCAAGGAGCAACTCCGGTTAAGAGTGCAACATCTTAATACTCTTAGGAATGAACTAGCATGGGTCTCATGCTGAAGCAGTGTTTGTAATGATATGAAAAGAAGGAAGACCATTCTGACATTTGTCTCCATGCCTTTTATCATCAACTTATTAAATGTTAATTCTTTGCAAAGGTGTAGCAGCAGTGACAATTGGAAGGGGGTGGGGCATAAGGATGAATCAGAGATCTGGCTTCAAGGAGAAATGATGAGGCATGCACATACATTATTCTCATGCAAGGTAGAAGTGATAGGTGCCTTAAGAAAGGTAAGAGGAAGTGCTACATATTAATACATTAAGAAAGCTCACTCTCAGGGGGCCAGCAAGTGGCGTTGTGCTTAAGGCGCTGGACTCCCACATGGCCAACTGCAGCTTGAGTCTCAGACCCAACAGCTTGAAAATCATGCTGTTTGTGCATGCTGAGAAGAAGGGATTGTGGGAGCCCCCTCCCCTCCCAGGGTGATTTTTCAGTTTCCCTCTGTCTCCAGAGAGCATATGTGTCCTATGGCAAACATCTGAAGAAAAAAAAATAAAAACAAACAACTTCACTTTCAGCTGTGAGAGATTTGGAGCAAGTCAGTTAAGACTCTTGCTTGATCTTGGGGCTGGCAGGTGGCGTGGTGGTTAAAGGCTCTGGACTCTCACATGGCCGACCGTGGTTTGAGTCCTGGACCAAGTCCAGTGGCTTGCTTCCTCACTTTCCTTCTTTCTCTCTCATTGAACTGAAAAATAATAATAATAATAATAAATAAAGTTAAATAATTCTTTAAAAATGACTCTTGCTTGATCTTAAATACTAATTTATTTTAAGCAAAGAAAAATTCACATTTAAATAAAAATATAAATATCTTTATGTAACAGGTTTGGGGATGCATTTTTTAATTTATTAAGGGATTGCAAAATTTAGTTTAAATGGTGAACTAATCCTTCCTAATGAGTTTTAAATATGTTTGCACAGAAGTTTTCCAGACACGTTTGCATTGTGACGCAGAGTAAATTTACGTTTATGTTTCCAAATAACTAGGTTTTCATTAATGGCACTATGTACTGGTTCCAAGCTATTGAATAGATTTTATGAATTAATTCAGTAATTTAATAATGATATTTTTGCATACTTAGTATATGTTAGGAACATATTGAATTGATCTTTTAAAAGTTCGTGGTCCTGTTGAGGTAGACTTAAGTAGTTGTAATTGAGATACAATTAAATAGTTACTTTGGTGCTAAATTTTATTTGATTTACTGCTCAGAAACCATTATTAGGGATTATTATTAATTTCTAATTGTTTTATGGTAGCATTTTAAAGTGCAATTGTAAAAATTTGATTAAAGAAGACCGAAAGTTTTAGAAAGGTGAAAAGAATTTTTTCTGTTTTATTTTGGAGTGTTGAATAGCCTGAATTGAGGCTGCATGGGCATATTTTGAATGAAATATGTTGTGAAATGGTAAGGTATATGTGGGAGAACAGGAACCATTTATTCAGTAAACATTTATCATATTAATATCTTCCAGGTCTCCCAGAGTTAATTAGGTTTGTCAATGCCAAGGGAAGTATCTATCAGTATTTAGAACTACACAATGAGTGGATTTTCACATTGGCATTATACTGAGAATCCAGTTATCCTAAGGTGTTTGCTGCCTAAAGATCCGCATGTAGTATTGGTTAGACTGGAATTGGCATGCCTTAAAGATTTCTGGGGGAAAATTACTGACTTTTTCAAAAGATAAATGTCAAGCAGGTATGACGATAGCATAAAGGACAGAGGTTTTTTTTTTTTCTTTGAAACAAAAGACTCACTAATAGTGTAAAATATATTTTTTAAAGAATTATTTATTTAACTTTATTCATTTATTTTAATTTGATCCAGAGAGAGACAGAAAGAAAGCCATCAGGTCCAGGACTCAAACCGTGGTCAGCCATGTGGGAGTGTCCAGCACCTTAACCACCATGCCACCTGCTCGTCCCAATATTATAAAATCTTTGAAATTTAATTTGCCCCTGGTAGCTAATTTAGTTGCTCTATTTTAGTTTTCTGAGTAATGTAATCAAAATAATAATAAAGCTTTAGATTACTGACTGTTAAGGCATAGTATATAAGATTATAGGCTATGTATTTTTTTTTTTCTTAAATTTGCTAGAGAATGTGTGCTGGGGTGGCTGGAGGGTGGAGAAGGAAGGAAATTGAGGAAGCACCCTCTATGGGAGATGGTCCCACACTGCAATCCCTCCTCCAATTCTCCTTTTGGGATTTTGGTCATGCAAGTACACATACCTGGCATGTTTTTCAAGCTGTAGGGTCTGGCCTATAGTCAGCCATGCAGGATCCAGCCACCTTAACCACTAAGCCACTGGCTGACCTGATTAAAGACTATATTTATTGAAAATTTAAATGGTTATCTTACATGTATCTTTCCCATTCATTTATTCATTCAACTAATATATTTTGAGTCTCTACTGTCATTATTCTCCTAGAATTTATAGGCTAGCAGGGATGAAATATTAAATAAGCAATTTTAGAATCGTTAATTATTTATAAGTACTTGATTTTTAATGTTTATCTTTAACAATTGTATCATTAATACACACACAAGGTATTCTGGATCAGAGGAGAGTTCTTGATAATGTGTGTTGGCCTGCCTTTGCCCTAGTCCTTACTCATAGGACTATACCCTTCAGATTCAAGTCAGTTTTCCTCCATGTGTGGCCAGACAGTGTCAGTGAGGGATGAAGAAAAATGATTTTTCTCTGTTTATTAATGGGAAAGAGGCAACAGTTCTCGTCCCCTCCTGAAAGAATCATTTAGGTAATAATGATGATAAGCCTAACTCTTGCTTCCAACCCATTGGTATTGATGTGAGATGTTGGGGTGGTCAGGTGTGGAGGGCAGCCAGTCTGAAAACGTGTGATTAAAACATGTGGCCTGTATATGTTTATGCTGAGCTAGTCCCGCCAGTCAGGCCAAACACCAGTACCTGATACAGGACTGTGAGATGCCCAGGTTCTTGTCTCATGCTGAAAGAATTACAGACGAAGACACACAGACAAGCAGAAAGCAAAGCTTATTAAGGGAGAGGAAAGCTCCCAAAGCAAAGAGGAGTCTGGAAAAAGGGATGCCTGTGACTGGCTTCAGGTGAGTTTATATCTTGCAGTCTGCATAGAGGGCTGACTCTTTGATAAAGGAGGTGGCCTTCCAAAGATAGTTACATGGTAGTCTAGGTGATTTATTACTCCGCTCTTTGGGGTCAGCAGACCATACGGACCTGCGCTTTTTATTAGAATGTAGTTAGTAAATTGAAACTGTTCCTCTTAGCTATAACTGTTGGCTCTTTGTTAAAACTTAGCCACTGTGACTGCATCTTGGGTAAAGCTTACTGTGTCTCCATCTTGGCACTTATACTCTAACTATTGTATGTCCCAAACCTGTCTCCCTCCTCCATATAAAATCTTTCCAGGAGCCAGGTATCCTTATCGGTCTCTGCTTTTCTAAACTAGAGACCAAATCTGGAATCTCACCTCTTTTGACATGCAGTTAAGTCGGGAGACAGCTGATTCCCTCCTGACATCTTGGAGGCTTAGCCTGGGAGCCTACTCCAGGCTGTAACATTTTGGACTTTTCTGGGAAATAACAGCTTTTATTATCCTTTCAGATCAGAAGAAAAAAGATCTAATCCTTTTGGTATGTGGAAATGTTGCTAGGACTCTAGGGGTTTTTTGCAGGAACAATGGTAAATCCAGGAAAGTTCATTTTTCCCACAGCATTATGAAGAAAAGGATTTTATAACAGTATTATGCATGTGGTAGGAGTGGTGAGTAATCTAGTCTAAGGGTTCATGTAAAACTTAATTCTTAGGAAATAGGGTGAGTAGGATTTAACCAGTTAAAAGAGTGAGAACAGATGAGTAAAGGCATGTCAGGCAGTGGAGACAGACCATGAAAAACTGCTTAGGCAAGAAGCTGGTTAGCTGGTTCAGGGAACTGAAAGATCAGTGTGACTCGGGCCCTGGAATGATAGGGACTTTTGACATAGGCTGGAGCCACACCAAGTGTGGTCTCTGTAGAGAGCAAATTAAGAAATTTGGATATTTGGGCTGGCAGGTGGTGCAGTGGTTGGGGTGCTGGACTCCCATGTAGCCAACCACAGTTCGAGTCCTGGACCTAGCGGCTTGCTTTCTCACTTAATCTTTCTCTCTTTCTCTGTCACTTTGGTTAAATTAAAAATAATAATAATAACAAATAAATGATTCTTTAAAAAATTGGATATTATCATCTTGTAAGCTATGTAGATTAATTGAAGTATTTTTTAAAAAATACCTGTATCTTGGGCCGACCCATGGCCTGGTGGTTAAGGGAATTGGATTCCAAATGGTCTGCTGCCTGGATCCAGCAGTTTGAATCCCGTTCTCAGCTGCTTGAAAAACACACCAAACCTGTGTACATGTGTGCTCTAATTCCCAACAGGATGAAGAAATGGAGAAGGAATTGTGGCATGACCAATCCCTATTGGGGGGGAGGGAATTCTCTTTCTGTCTCTGCCTCTCTGGTGAGCACACATGGTCTGTGGAAAAAATTTTTAAAAATACATTTACCTGGGAACCAACAGTTAACGTAATGGCTATGTCGCTGGACTCCCACGTAGTCGACCGTGGTTCACGTCCTGGACCTAGTGGCTTAAAACTCACGCGGAGTGCGTGTGTGTGTGTGCCCAAGATCCCGAGAGGAGAATGGAGGAGAAGGGATTGCAGTGTGACCACCCGCCCTTGGGGGTGATTTCTCGCTTTCTGTCTCTACGTCTCTCTCTGTCTGGCTGGCGAGCGCTTGCACCGTATAGCAAAAATATCTCAAAAAAAAATAATAATAAAGAAAAAAATACATTTACCTGGGGCCAGCAGGTGGTATGTTGGTTGGGGCGCTGGACTCCCACATGGCCAACCACGGTTTGAATCCCAGACCTGCCAGCTTGATTTCTCACTCTCTTTGTCTCTCTGTCTCTCCCTGGTCAAATTAAAAAAAAAATGATGATGACTAAAATAAAATAAAATAAGCTTTTTAAAAACACATTTATTGGGGCCAGCAGGTGGCATGGTGGTTAAGAGCACTAGACTTCTACATGGCTGGCCATGGTTCGAGTCCCAGACCTGGTGGCTTGCTTTCACACTCCACCTCCTATCCTCGCTCTGTCTCTCTCTGGTCAAATTAAAATAATAAATAAAGTTAAATAAAATAATTCTTTAAAAAATACATTTATCTTTTTTTGGTTTTGTTTTTGCCATCGGGCACATGCTTTCACCAGAAGAGGCAGAAGGAGGAAAAGTGAGAAATCATTGCCCAGTGGGGGTGGCTATGCTGCAGTACCTTCTCCTGTCAGGACTTTAGGCATGCATGCACATGTGCCTGGCATGATTTTCAAACCCTCAGGTCTAGGACTCGAGTGATGTGTGGCCATGTGGCAGTCTAGCACCTTAACCACCATGCTACCTGCTGCCCCCCTAAGTACATTTATATTTTATAGCATAATTGTAATATTTAAAAAAAAATGGAGACTGGCAGGTGGCGAGGTGAGTAAGGACACTGGACTCCCATATGACCAACTGCGGTTCGAGTCTCAGACCTGGTGGGTTACTTTCTCACTACCCCCCCTCTTTCTCTGTCCCTCTCTGGTCAAATTAAAATTAAATAAATGAATAAATAAAGTTAAGTTAAAAAAAATTGTAGAAATATCGGATGAGAAATCACAGAGAAAAAATGTGACCCATTTGGGGAGCTGCAAAGAGGTAAAGCTAGAGCAGTGTTCCTTAAGGCGCGGTCCTCTGTCGGGCTCTTGTCAGGATGACACAGAGTGATTCTTAACCTTCCAAGTGATTCTATTCAGGAAAAGAAATGGAAATGCTAGTAGAATGTAGGCTTCATTAGAAGTATGTCTAAAGTTTATGATTAGGTTAATTTGTATGGACTATAAGCCATTTTCATTGAAAGCTGGTTAATTCCCCTATCGAGAGTGATTTCTTTGGGAGGGGAGGGCAGAAGGGATAGATATTACTATAAATCTTGTCTTTTTATCCCCAGATAATTCTAAAAATTGTTTATCAGTCTGGTCATCTTTTATTCACTGGATGTTTTGTTTTTCTTTTTAGTCCAAGGACAAAATGATGAGAGGCTCTCGCAGAGGCTGCGTTAGACTCAGAGTGAGTATTTATTGTTTTCATGGAGACCAATTTTGAAAGGAAGAACTAAGATGCTGAGAGGAAAAATTATTTCTCCCAGTAACTGCTAGTCAGTGTCAGGAGCTAAACTAGAACTCTGTCATTTTGACCCGTGATTTAATGTTATATTCATGACTTAATGCATCTACTGATTTTTTAAAAACCTCTCTTTTACAGGAAAGGAACAAGGGCTGGAAATTAAATGAGTTGTAATGTGTGGTACAGCAACTGTAGAAAAACCTCTGAAAAATCTCTGCTATTAGCTGAGATTAGCTATTTTGTGTTTCCTATTTAACACTAATTAATCATAGCATGTAGAAGTACTGTCCACTAGAAATATAATTTGAGCCACATATGTAATTAAAGTTTTTCTTGTACTCACATTTAAAAAGTAAAAAGAGGGGTGGACTTCCACATATTATGGTTTGAGTCCTGGACCCAGCAGCTTGAAACTCAGGCCAGACACATGTACGTGTATGTCCAAAATCCCAAGAAGAGAATGAAGAAGGGCTGTGGTGTGGCCATCCTCCTTGGGGAATGATTTCTCCCTTCCTTTCTCGCTGTCTCTGTATCTCCAGTGAGCACACATACCCTATGGCAAAAATGTCTCTTGAAAAAAAGGTAAAAAGAAACAGGTGAAATTAATATTTGTCTAGGCCAATATATCTAAAATATTATTATTTTAACACAATTGATAGCAAATTATCAGTGGTGTATATTTTAATATGGAACTCTTCACAGATTTGCATGTCATGCTGGTGGCACAAGGACCATGCTAATTTTCTCTGTATCATTGCAGTTTTAGTAAATGCGCTGCAGAAGTGAGCACAAAAGATATTTTACATTATTTTTTTATATACCAAGTCTTTGAAATTCAGGTTTTTTTTTTTTTTTTAAATTTACAAAAGGGTGTGTGAGGTTGGTAGAGGCAGAGAGAGAGGTAGGTCCCCCTCCCCACCCCCACGGGATATGGTCATGCTGCAATTCTTTCTCTATTTCTCCCTCTTGGGATTTTGAGCCCACATACGTACCTGGCATACTTTTCTTTTTCTTTTTAATAAATCAACTAACTGAGTTTTATTTGTTGTATAGTAAGCCACCTAACATCTTTCAGCTAGAAAGATACTAAATTTGAATAAAGATACTACAAAATGAATGAGAGCCCAATTAAAATTTTGTTTTTTTGGGGGGAATACCACAATTCTACTCAATTATGATAAACATATTTTTAGACCAGAATTTGCTTTATTTTTAACACCCATCATGCCATGAATTCATACGGAATAGGTTCCAGAAGCTCAGGCTCCTTTCCACTGGTTCTCACAAAGTGTTCTTCTCTGGGTGGAGCAGGCTGGTGCTTCAGTTGAACCCAGGTATCTTTCTCTTTGGCTTACTTCTTTTGCTGGTCATTTTCCTTTCACGTTTTAGGATGTTATCTCTGTTCTTTGAATGTTTAATATGCTCAATACGCACATTAATTCTGTCGGCTGGAATCTTACCCTTAACTTATTTCTTTAAAACAATGCCAACAGCATGCTGGGTAACATGGTAGACTCCAGTTTTGCCATGGTAACATTTGTGGGGCATTCCTTTTTGAACAAGACCCATTCCCTTAATGCCTACAATATCACTTTTCTTATAGATTCTTATGTATGTTGCCAAAGGGATCACTGCATGTTTTCTAATGCCTAAAGAACATATATTGGGTACCTCTCCTCTTTACCTTTGTGTTCATTATTTTGGTGAATTAGTGAAAGATGGTGATTCCAGTCATGTTTTTCAAACTACCATGTCTGGGACTTGAACTGCATGGTTAGTCATGTGGGTTCTAGCCCCTTTAACCACCAGGCCAAGGACTGGCCCCTAATGTGTCTATCTTTTATATTTATACTAAGGGCACGTCTTAATTCATACTGGCTGCATTTCAGGGAAGGGTCTCAATAGCTACCTTAGTAGACACTGCAGTCCCTATGACTTCATGCTGCTTTTAGTTGCTCATTCAGCTTTAAAGAAGTAAAGGCAAGAAAGAATGCAAGGCTGGGGGTACAGTTTCTACTACCCCATTGTTTGTAAAGAATGATAGGGCAGCAGGTGGCGGTGGTGGCTAAGGTGTAGGATCCCACATAACCAACTCTGCTGATTTGAGTCCTAGACCTGGCTGCCTAAAAAACAACTGGGCACGTGTGCCTGTTTTCTCAGATCCTGAGAGGAGAATGGAGAAGGGATTGTAGAGTTCCCATTCCTCCTAGGAGGTGATTTCTCTTTCTCTCTGGTGGGTACATGCACCCTATGGGGGCACATGTACTCACTAGAGATAGAAATAGATAGAGGAAGCAAGCTGTCAGGTCTGGGTCTCGAATTGTGTTCAGCCATGTAAGAGTTCAGAGCCTTAACCATCATGCCACCTGCTGGCCCTGCAGCCTTTTCTTTTTCAGGACCCTATTGCTTTTTGCCATCTTTTTTTTTTTTTTTTTTGTAAGCTTACTTTTGAAGATATGAATATATTTTGTAAGCATACTGTTGCCTTTTTTAGCTTAAGTTCATGGTAGAATTGGGATTGAGAAAGTGATCACATGGAAAATGTCTAGTGCTGAGATAGGATTAAATATGGCAGATTTGCCAGATGGAAATGAGATAGGGTTGCTTTGAGCAGATGGTGTATATGTGATAGCATAAACATTTTTTAAAATTTCACCTTACTGTGTGTGTGCGTTTTAATTTTTTAAAAACTTCCTTGAGTTTCTCTTTTGTCTGCTTGGTCTAATTGCTTTCCTAAGCACTTGCTATTGCTCTCAGTCACCACTCAGTCTGGTATTAACTGCCTTTTTGGCTTGAGCTAGGCTCAATAGTGAGACTTTGGCAGAGCTGTGTGGAGACAGCACTTCAGTTGAATTCAGTCTGGAATTCACCTGAATTCACTCTCTCATTGTTACATTAATGCACTGGCTTTGTCTGTTTGTTTTTATGTTTTGTTTTTGCTTTTAAATGTATTTTGATCAATTATTAACCCTTGTAACTACCACTCACGTTAAGAAATAGAATTTTGCCAGCTGCCTCCTGGTCCTCTCCATTTACCACAATCAAGTTACAACCCTGGGGACCAGCAGATGACATAATGGTTATGTCTTTGGACTCCCATGTAGTTGACTGTGGTTCAAGTCCTGTACCCGGCGGATTAAAACTCACTCTGGGTGCATGTGTGTGTGTGTGTGTGTGCCCAGGATACCAAGAGAAGAATGGAGGAGAAGGTGTTGTGGCATGGCCATCCCCCCGGGAGATGATTTCCCACTTTCTGTCTCTTTGTCCCTCTCTGTCTTTCTGGCCAGTGCACATGCCCTATAGCAAAAACCTCTCTTTAAAAAAAAAAAGAAATAAAAACTTATAATCTTGTTTCCTAAAGTAACCACTTCTGTTATAATCATTTTATGCATATCTTTGTCACCCAAGTGTGCTTTTCTAAATTCTACAGTCTTATCTTGCCTCTCTTTAAAAGCTAGATGTCTTTTGTTTACAGTTTATCTTTAGAAGTATCGAGACCCTTGAACCTGTAAGAGTTTGTCATAGTATAGATTTTGGTGATTGTGTAGTGGTGCAGTTGAACATGTTCCTCTGTTGTCTCTTTCTGCTGCAGATTGGCAGCTGCATGCAGAGACTGGATTAAATTCAGGTTCTATCCTTTGGCAAGACTGGAAAGTGGTATCTTTTAGAGAAGGACATAGTGTCTTGTTTGTGCTATTGATGCTAGTAGCCATTGATGCTCAGTATTCATACCCATTAACTTACTGGAAGTTGCAAAATGATGATAACCTATCATTCTGTTTTAATTTTTATCAGAAATAATTTTATAAGATGTGCTTCTCATGTAATATTTGGTTACCCAGTGTTCAAACAGACAGTCTAACTCTTGACTATATCCTTTATTTACCCAGTTTTCAAGGTAACAAGTTGGCTTCAAAGAGCACCCAATAAATAGTCAAAAGAATTGGAAACCAGGGACTCAAACAGGTATTTGTATACCCATGTTCATAGCAGCATTATTCACGATAGCCAAGAGGTAGAAGCAATCCATTTGTTCATCCATAAATGAACAGAGAAACAAAATGAGGTTTTGGAATGGAATGGAATATTACTCTGCATTAAAAAAGAAGGAAATTCCGACACATGCTCTAACATTGAATGAACCTTGGGGACTTTATACTAAGTAAGTTAAGCCAGTCACACAGAGCCAAGTACTGTATGATTTCACTTTTATGAGATACCTAGAGTAGTTAACTCATAGAGACACGAAGTAGGATGGTGGTTTTC
>NW_006159682.1:639477-680858 GCF_000334495.1 Tupaia belangeri chinensis | reverse complement strand
GCAGGAAAGAGTAGAGGGAACGGGGACTTAGTGTTCGGTGAGAACAGAGCTTCAGTTAGGGAGGTTCTGGAGATGGATGGTGGCTATGGTTCCACAACCATATGAGTGTACTTAATGGCGCTGTATTGCACACCCATAATGGTTCAAGTGGGCAAGGTTTCTGTTGGTACGTTTTATCGCCACACACAAATAAACACCGGTTTATTGTCTCGCAGTTCTGGAGGTCAGATGTCTCAGCTGGTTCTCTGCTTACAGTCTCATAAGGCTGAAATCAAGGAGCTGGCTGGGCTGGACTCTTACCTAGAGGTCCTGAGGAACCGCTTGTAGACGCATTTGGGTTGTTTGCAGGTTCATTTCCTTGTGATTCTAGAATCTCTCTTTTAAAAAAAAGAATTTTTTTTTTTGTTTGTTTGTTTACTGGCTGGCTGTTGTGTTCTGGTCTCACCTTCTAGATGGTGCTCCTTGTCATGGGACCCCTCCATCTTCAAGTCAGCAACATATATTGAATTCTAGTGCTTTGAATTTCTGTGAATTCCCATGCCTTGCATTGAAAAGGCCTCATGTGATTAGATTAGGTTAGACCCACCAGATAATCTCCATTTTGCCATTTAAGGTACCATGATCACTCCAGTGATAGATAGTTTCCATCCACACCCAAAGGAAAGGAGATTATATCAGGGTAAGGGTCATTGAGTCATTCTTAGAATTCTGACAGAAGAACCAGATAGTCCTGTGTTTGAATCCCATTTTAATACTTTGCTTTGTTGACTGAGAAGGAAGCTATTTATAAGCTCTTTGAGCTTGAGTTTTCTCTTAAAAATATTTCCTTCTCAGACCCTTGAAATGCTAATAACGTCAGTGATCTTTTCTAAAGTGATGAGGGGCAAAAATGATACCGTATGCCGTGTAAAAATAAAGCCACGAATCTGTCGGACTGCTGTCTTGAGCTTCACTCAGCTCTAGCTGTACTAATTAACGACCTCTGTTTACAATAAAAAATCTGTAAATCGTTAAAAAAAAATGTCCTTCTCTTTATTCATGATAAAGCGTCCATGTGCAGGCATCCAAGAGAGAGGAGCACCCTTTACAGGATCTGGTCATGCCGTGATCCCCTGCCTCCAGTCTTTCAGCCTGTCAGACCTTGGGTATTTGAATGTGTGCCTGGCTGACTGGGCCATGGTTAAAGCATTGCCACCATGTGGGATCTGGCTTTCCTTAAGCCACATGTTATTGCTGTGCCATAGAACCGGCCCCAGTTTTCTCTTCCTTAACACAGGGATCATAATATCCTTCTTGTACGTTTTTGTGAGGACTAGGTACCTGACACACAGATGGAATCTATTAGTCAGTTATATATGTGTGTGCTTATGTGTTTGTGTGTGCATGTGTGTATACATTTTAAGGTATTCTCAAAAAGCTAGACTAATATTTGACTTCTACTTAAGAAACATCTAGAAAGCTTGTTGAAAATAGTTCCCCATGCCCCCCTTCTAGACATGCCATTTTAGAGTAGTATTCTGAAACCTTTATTTTTAAACAGATTTGCCAGGTGACTGTATCGTACAGCCAAGTTCAGGACCACTGGTGTGGAAAGAATCAGAGATCTATCTTATCTTCCTTCCTTTCTTCCCACCCTCCATCCTCCCCTCCTTCCTTTTCATGAAAGTTTATTTATTTATTTCTTCCATGAACAAGAAAGACAGGAGAGTGTGAGCATGCCCAACAGGACCTTGACCCATGAGCAACCCCCAGTCTTCCACCAGTCCCAGATCATGAGCAAGCATGTGCGTGACATCTTCAGGAAGGTCTTTGGGCTTGAACCAGAAACTGTTAAGACAAACTGTGGGATTGTCTTGCTGAACATAACATTTTACCACTGCTGGCCCCTGAGCAAATTTCTTAACCTTGCTGTGAGTCTAGGGAGCTATGTAGCTATAGCGTCTGGCACGTAGTCCACACCAATACAGGAGAGCTGCCGTGGATGATAATGATGACAGCAATGGTGGTGACATAAAATGCACCAGTATCATATAGTTTCCAAATGAGCAAGCAGTCAAGCTATCAGTGATTTTACTGCCGACCCCACCCTGCCCCGTCCATTCCATCCCATGTTCCACTGAGGCGGTACTTCTTCCAGTTCCCTCCGTGTCCCCTCCGTTGCTTATTGCTTCTGTCATGTTTTTCTCTTCTGTCATGAATGCCTGTGCCTTCTGTCAGGTGAGCTCGTCTTTTAAGAGACTTTTCAAATGTTATTCTGTGAAGGCTACATACTTCTAGAAGGTTTGGATTTCTCCCTTCCTGTACTGTTTTACATTTGTCATTTATAGCCATGAAAGTGTGTGGTACATGGTATTACATATTAACTTGTCTGCTTCTCTCCCACCCCCCGTTGATAATAGGTTCCTACATGTTGTCCCAATTGCCTGACACATAGGTATCCAAAAAGGTGCTTATTGTATTTTCTGAAACAAACACCCCCATGATTTTAGGCTATATAAAAGGGGAATGAAGAAAACCATAGATAGAAAGCTCATATCAGGCATGTGCTGGATGATTTTTTACATATATTCCCATGATAGTCCAGTCAAGTAAATGGTGTTATATCATTTTATAGACGAGGACAGAGAGACTTAAACTACTTTTAATAATTTACTAAGGTCAAACAATGACGGTGATTCTGGGATTGAACTTGGGTCTCTCTAGTTCCAAATCTGTGTTCAGGCCTTAGTGTTATCAGGCTCCCATTCTTCTATTCCAGAAAAGTTAATGTAGATACCTAAAATTGTTGTAAGGTAATGTAAAAATCAGTGGAGGGAAGCAGAAAAATGAAAAACTTTTATCTTGGTTACGAAGTAGAAGCCACTAGATGGTGCCCTTGCCTTGATGAGAAAGTCAAGTGGATTAAGTCTTGTGGTGCAGTTCCCCTCTAGTCACTCATATGTTAGTCCAACGCCAAATATTGACACTTTCAGGTAGTATGTACAAAATGGAGAAGTAGCTCGTTTAAAGGGGGCAATGTGGGATAAGGGCAAGAACAGTTCATATATGAAATGCAGTGGAGTTCTGGATTCTGCTACTTACTAGCTTTGTGACTTGATGTCACTCATCTGTTTAGCTCTGAGCCCTATTTTTTATCTCTGGAATGGGCCTGATGTCATTTACTCTTACTCATAGGATTGTGACTATCAAACTAATCTACTTAGAAAGTATCCAGACATAGTATTTGAGACTTAGTAGAAGCTTAAAGAATGGTAGTTATTGTTGTAATATCTATTTCTGTGATTGCACTGTCGTTAGTGCTATATCTTATATGAATGTTTATAATGTTTTATAATTACAAATTAAATGAAAAAGAAGGCGGTGGAGAAATATATTCCAGGAAAATGCTAATCACAAGAAAGCTGGGAAACAGAATGTCAGACATAAAATAGTTGAAGGAAAAAAATTAAAATTGTTATGGAAAAAGAGAATACCAAAGACCCATTATCACATAAATAATGTTCTCTAACAACAGTAGGCTACATATTTTTTTGGTTTTGTTTGTTTGTTTGTTTTAATTTGACTAGAGAGAGACAGAGAGAAAGAAAGGGAAAGTTAAGAAAGCAAGCTGCTAGGTCTGGGACTTGAACTGTGGTCAGCCATGTGGGAGTCTGTGCCTTAACCACCAAGCCACCTGCTTGCCTCCAACAGTAGACTATAATATTAGAAATACTTTAACAAAAAAGTAGTACCAGGGCCAGTAGGTGGCATAACAGTTACGTTGCTGGACTCCCACATGGCCAACCACGGTGTAAGTCCTGGACTCAGTGGCTTGTAAATCATGCTGAGAGTGCCCAAGATCCTGGGAGGAGGGTAGAAGAAAAGGGATTGTGTCATGGCCATCCCTCCTAGGGAGTGACTTCTCACTTTTCCTCTCACTGTCTCTGTCTCTCTATCTCCTTTGAGCTTATGCACCCTAAGGCAAAAACCTCTTGAAAAAAGTAGCAGGGGCTGGCAGGTGGTGTGGTGGTTAAGGTGCTGGACTCCCACATGGCTAACACGGTTCAAGTCCTTGGCCTGGTGGTTTGCTTTCTCTCTTTCTCCCTCTCTCTGTCTGGTCAAATTAAATAATGATGATGAATGAAATTAAATAAAGTCTTTAAAAAAAAGGAAAGTAGCTACCCACCTCCTCATACTTTTACATAATTTGTTGGTGAAATTATGAATTATTTAAACCTGAATGATAATGAAGGGACCACATGTTAAAATTGCATCTAAAGAAGTCTATAATTTATAATCTTAAATGAATACATTATAAAAAGATAGAATATTAGTGAGTATATCACTAAATTTAAAATAATAATAAAAAGAAAAGATGGGGCTAGCAGGTGATTTAAGGTGCTAGACTCCCACATGGCTGACTGCAATTTGTATGTGGAGCCAGTGGCTTGAAAATGAGTTTTGATACTGTCTTTGTGCCAGATATTTCCCATGTATGTCCTATACCATCCATCTATAATGAAGCAAGACACCAACATTTCTTCCTAATACTCTAGAACTCCCACTTCTCCTAATACTCTAGAACTCTCACTCCTGATTAATAGGAGTCCGGAACCAGCAGTTAGCATAATGGCTATGTCGCTGGACTCCCACGTAGTCGACCGCGGTTCGCGTCCCGGACCCGGTGGCTTAAAACTCACGCCGGGCACGTGTGCGTGCGTGCCCAAGATCCCGAGAGGAGAATGGAGGAGAAGGGATTGCGGCGTGACCATCCCCCCTGGGGGGTGATTTCTCGCTTTCTGTCTCTATGTCTCTCTCTGTCTGTCTGGCGAGCGCACGCGCCCTACAGTGAAAATCTCTCCAAAAAAAAAATAATAATAATAGGAGTCCAGCAACACAGCCATTACGCCAACTGCTGGTCTCTGTACTGTTTTGATAGAAAAATAGGGAACCAGCAGTTAGCGTAATGCCTGTATCGCTGGACTCCCACGTAGTCGACCGCGGTTCGCATCCCGGACCCGGTGGCTTAAAACTCACGCCAGGCGTGTGTGCGTGTGTGCCCAAGATCCTGAGAGGAGAACGGAGGAGAAGGGATTGTGGCTTGACCATCCCCTCTAGGGGGGTGATTTCTCGCTTTCTGTCTCTACGTCTCTCTCTGTCTGTCTGGTGAGTGCACACGCCCTATAGCGAAAACCTCTCCAAAAAAAAAAAAAAAAACAGAAAAATATACATGATTAGTTAGGATGGCCTTTTGATTTCTCATTCCTGCCATGAACTTGTTTTATGTGATTTTTCTGCTTCATATTATATTAATTTTGCTAAATGTTATTTAAAAAACACATTTATTTGACTTGCTATAAGATAGTTGCACATAAAATTCATTGTACTTAAAATTTCTGTTTTTTAAAAAACTTCTTGTGATAGTTGAATGTTTACTTATTTTTCAAAAAACTTTTAGAATTATTTATTTAACTTTATTTGTCTGTTTGTTTTTTTTTCTTTTAGAGAGAGTTTTGCTATAGGGCGTGTGCACTTGCCGGTGAGACAGACAGAAAGCAAGAAATCATCCCCAGAGGGATGGCCCTGCCACAACACTTTCTCCTCTGTTCTCTTGGGATTTTGGGTGTGCACGCATACACTCCAGGTGTGAGTTTTAAACCACTGGATCTTGAACTCGAACCTCAGTTGACTATGTGGGAGTCCAGTGATGTAACCATGATGCCATCTGCTAGTCCCAATTATTATTATTTTATAATTTGACCAGAGAGAGACAGAGAGAGAGAATAGAAAAGGTTTCTCTCCTTTCCTGCCCGGTCAGGGACTCGAACTGTGGGTGGCCATGTGGGAGTCCAGCGCCTTAACAACCATGCCACCTGCTGGCCCCATATGTTTACCTATTTTAATAAATTCAAAGGACACAGATTTATCTTTAAAGAGAGAAAAAGGAGTGAATAGTATGTATGAAAAGTACCAACATTTTTTTCTTTTTTTTTTTTTTTTTGAGGGGGAGATGTTTTTGCTACAGGGCACATGCACTTGCCAGAAGGACAGAGAGAGACAGAAAGACAGAAAGTGAAAAATCACCCACCAGGGTGGGGGGGATGGCCATGCCCCAATCCCTTCTTCTTGGGATCTTGGGCACGCATGCACATGCGTCCGGCATGAGTTTAAGCCACCGGGTCCGGTACTCGAACCGCAGTCGACTACATGGGAGTTCAGCAACATAGCCATTACGCTAACTGCTGTTCCTGAAAAGTACCAACATTAAAGAGGCAATGTAGTAGGGTACAGTCTAGAACAGTGCATATATGAAATTAATGAATAGTCTTCAACACACTCATAAAAATGTGTATTATGGGGACCAGTAGGTGGTGTGGTGGTTTTAAGGTGCATGGCTGACCACGGTTCGGGTCCTGGACCTGGTAGCTTGCTTTCTCACTTTCCCTCTCTCTCTCCCCTCTTTCTCTCTCTAGTCAAATGAAAATAAATGAATACATAAAATGAATTAAATAATTATTTTAAAAATGTGTATTATGAAAAACTGTATGAATATTAAATTTTTTGCAGCAAAATAAACTTTAAGACATCAAAAAATTTTTTTGAAGAATTATTTAATATTATCATTATTTTTTTCTTTTTTTTGAGGGTTTTTTGCTATAGGGCATGTGCACTTGCCAGAAAGACAGAGACAGAGAGACAGAAAGCGAGAAATCACCCCCCACGTGGGATGGGCACGCCACAATCCCGTCTCCATTCTCTTCTTGGGATTTTGGGCATGCACACACACGTGCCTGGTGTGAATTTCAGCCACTGGATCCGGAATTCGAACCGCGATCGACTACATGGGAGTCCAGCGACATATGCTAACTGCTGGTCCCTATTTAATATTATTTTTTAATTTACTATAGGGCATGTGCACTCACCAGAGAGACGTAGAGGAGAAAATTGCTAGCCTAATTATCTGTAGAAGTTAACTTCATAGTATTATCAACTGGACTGGGGAGAAATGTACACATTTGGAATATTCAAGCTAAATAACGTGATTGAGTGTATAAAAGAACTTGAAATAAAAATAAGTTAGTTTTCTTTAAAAAAAAAGAGCTCTTTATGTTACTTAAGAATTTATTTTAGATTAATGCGTTTCTTTGAAGGAAGAAAATTATAAAGCATTACTGAAATTATCCAGTTATTATTGGATTCCACATGGCCAATCAGTTTGAATCCCATATCTGCTGCTTAAAATACATGCCAGGCCCATGTGTGTGCCCCAAATTCTGATGAGATGGAGAAATGGGAAAGAGATTGTGGCATGACCATGCCCCATTGAGAGGTGCTTTCTCTCTTCCTCTCTCTCTCCGGTGAGCTCATGCTCCCACTGGCCATAAAAACAAACAAAAACCCCAGAGTTGGGAGTTGCCCCTTCATATGTTAATATTTTAAGTGAAAATATGGTAATTGAAGTGGTGTAGTATTGGTATAAGGAGAAGAAAATAGACTGGTAGAACAGAAGAGAAAGCCAAGAAACAGTCACACGTGTATAGGAAATTGTGTGTGTGACAGCATTACAAAATAGACACTTAGTAAGCGAATCTGGGTCATTTGGTGCCCCATATAGAATAAACAAAAATATTTTCTACCTCATTCTGTACACTAAGAATCTTTCAGAGTTTTTATTAAAGTATACATTGAAATGTTAAACTGAAAAGAAAGTATAACATTTTTATGATATCAAAATAGAGGAAACTGTCTTAAAGTATTAAAACCATGCTGAAAATGTTAGCAGATTCGACAATATTTATTATTATTATTATTATTTTTTTTTTTTGCAGAGGTTTTTGCCTTAGGGCATGTGTGCTCACTGGTGGGAGAGAGAGAAGGGGAAGAGAGGAACAGAGACAGTGAGAGGGAAAGTGAGAAATTAACCCCCAGGGGGGATGGCTGTACAGTAATCTTCTCCATTCTCCTCCCAGGATCTTGGACATGCACACACATACCCCTGGCATGAGTTTTAAGCCACTGGATCCAGGACTTGAACTATAGTTGGTCATGTGCAGTTCTGCGATGTAACTGCTATGCCATCTGCTGGCCCCTGACGACATTTTTGAAAGCCTTTGTAGATAAAAGGGAGAACTCTTGCCTCACAAGAATGCCAAGTGTTGATTTGTAAATAGGCGGAATGCTTCAGTTGGAAAATTTTTTCAGCCCACACAATAATATTAATTGAGTCTGGTAAAAATCATCAATAAATGCTAAATCCAGAGAAAAAATTTGATACAGAGCAGAATATTCACATGATCTTCACATGATCTTATGGTATCTTCTCACAAATTGCTTATTAGTGACGAGGAAAAAACTACTAGCTATAATATGAACGACTCAGTTAACGCTTTCACCCAGAGATCAAAATGAGCATCACAAACGAGGAACAGGTGCACAGAGTTTTTGCCTCTAGGTGTGATGCTCTGAGGAGATATCACTAATAAACTATTCTGTAGGGAACGCATCATTGATACTAGTCATGAAGAAATATCAGACAAACAGAATAAGGAATAGTCTAGTTGTTTAAAAGAGACTTTTCTTTTTCTTTCAAAAATGTCAGTACCAAACAAGACAATGAAAAGCCAAGAAAATATTGCATATTAAAGGGAACTAAAGAGACATGACAACTAAATATAACATCTCAGCTTAGCCTACATCCCGTGCTGGAAAGAAAACTCTTCTGTAGAATACATTATTGGGTCAATTGCCAAACCAGAATGTGGATGGTAAATTAGGAGGAAAAATTTTATCCGTGTCAGCCGCTGAAGTTGACAACCGTGCTGTGGTTGTGTAAGAGACCCATCCCTGTTCTTAGTAAGCGCAGCCTGAAGTATCAGGCATAAATATGGTGAGGGAAAAAATGGTTCAAAAAAGAGAAGTATTCTCTCTCTTTGTATCTACATATACATCAATAGGTAGCTATGGAGAGAGATGACAGGCAAAAGACACACCAGCATAAAGATTACTTTAAAGTGAAAACATTTGAGTTACAATAGATGTTTTAAAAAAATGCATCTGAACATCCCTCAACTGACTAAAGAGGAGCCTCTCTACAGTATAACTTTCACTTAATTCCCTGGTTCCTGTTTTGGAGAAGACTAACTCAGGAAGGCACAAATTCAGTTGCCATAAAACTCTCTATAGGGGAGTTTCTAGCCAAGAAGAAGGCCATCTATTAAACTCAGATAATAAAAAGAAATACACCCTCCTCTTTTCTCCTGTTAATTACTTGTCAGTTTACTCACAGTACCCGCTCCCAACCAGCTCAAATGAAGATGGGAGTGGTAGGATGCGGCCGGAGTCTAGGGTGCTTGTTTTGAGGCATACTTTAGTGTACAGTAAACAAACCAACCTGCAAAGAGTCAGAGATTTACCTCACAGTCTCCCACCCTTTTCTCCTTTACAACATTCCCACAATTCATTATGTAAAGAATAAAGTGTATAACCAGTTCTGTGATGCAGGGGTCATGTGTTGCTCAAAAAAAGCCAGATCCCACATGGCTTTCATGGTTCAAATCCCCAACACAATACACTGGGTGCAAGTGCGAACACCCAATTCTGACAGAGTGGGGGCTGGAGAAAATCAAGACCTGGTCAGACTCTATAGAGGGTGTCTCTCTCTGCCTCTCTCCGTCTCTCTCATCTTTCACTTTCACATGCACACACATGCTCTATCATGAATAAAGAAAAAAGTAATGTAGCCAATCAGTTAATGTAGACAACACAGTTGTCTGTGTTATTTAAAATAGACCAATGTGTGGAACCAGCAGTTGGCGTAATGGCTGGACTCCCATGTAGTTGACTGTGGTTCGAGTCCCGGACCCGGTGGCTTAAATTCACACTGGACACATGTGCATGTGTGCCCAAGATCCCTAGAGGAGAATAGAGGAGAAGGGATTGTGCCATGGCCATCCACCCTGGGGAGTGATTTCTTGCTTTCTGTCTCTCTGTCTCTGTCTTTCTGGCAAGCACATGCACCCTATAGCAAAAGCCTCTCCAAAATAAATAAATAAATAAATAAATAAATTTATTATTGGATTCCACATGGCCAATCAGTTTGAATCCCATATCTGCTGCTTAAAATACATGCCAGGCCCATGTGTGTGCCCCAAATTCTGATGAGATGGAGAAATGGGAAAGAGATTGTGGCATGACCATGCCCCATTGAGAGGTGCTTTCTCTCTTCCTCTCTCTCTCCGGTGAGCTCATGCTCCCACTGGCCATAAAAACAAACAAAAACCCCAGAGTTGGGAGTTGCCCCTTCATATGTTAATATTTTAAGTGAAAATATGGTAATTGAAGTGGTGTAGTATTGGTATAAGGAGAAGAAAATAGACTGGTAGAACAGAAGAGAAAGCCAAGAAACAGTCACACGTGTATAGGAAATTGTGTGTGTGACAGCATTACAAAATAGACACTTAGTAAGCGAATCTGGGTCATTTGGTGCCCCATATAGAATAAACAAAAATATTTTCTACCTCATTCTGTACACTAAGAATCTTTCAGAGTTTTTATTAAAGTATACATTGAAATGTTAAACTGAAAAGAAAGTATAACATTTTTATGATATCAAAATAGAGGAAACTGTCTTAAAGTATTAAAACCATGCTGAAAATGTTAGCAGATTCGACAATATTTATTATTATTATTATTATTTTTTTTTTTTGCAGAGGTTTTTGCCTTAGGGCATGTGTGCTCACTGGTGGGAGAGAGAGAAGGGGAAGAGAGGAACAGAGACAGTGAGAGGGAAAGTGAGAAATTAACCCCCAGGGGGGATGGCTGTACAGTAATCTTCTCCATTCTCCTCCCAGGATCTTGGACATGCACACACATACCCCTGGCATGAGTTTTAAGCCACTGGATCCAGGACTTGAACTATAGTTGGTCATGTGCAGTTCTGCGATGTAACTGCTATGCCATCTGCTGGCCCCTGACGACATTTTTGAAAGCCTTTGTACAGAAAAAGATACCACAGTCAAAGAGGAACACAACCCATGGAAGGAGAGAAAATATTACAATACATACAACTATGAAAAGATTAATATCCAGAATATATTAAGAATTATAAAGCAATACGGTACCAGCACGCAGTGTGGTGGTTAAGGCACTGACTTCCACATGGCTGACCATCGTTCAAGTCCTGGAACTGGTGGCTTGTGTCTCACTTTCTCTCTGTGTCTCTCTCTGGTGAGCACATGCGCACTATAGTAAATTTTAAAAAATAGTAAATAAAATTAAACAAATAATTATTTTTTAAAATTATAAAGCAATAAAGACAAAAAGAAAAGCCAAGAGAATTAATACAAATTTGTAAAAAAGACAAAAGAATATTTAAAAAAGAAATGTGCAAAGAATACTCATTTCATATCAAGAGAAATTATATATAGCTCCTCGTGGAAAATATTATATATTTACATACATACACACATACATGAGAGAATTTGAAAAAGTTCTCGGAAAAGTGGAAATAAAAGATGAGTTTAGGGCTAGCAGGTGGCACAGTGGTAAAAGGTGCTGGATTCCCACATGGCTGACCACAGTTTGAGTCCTGGGCCCATTGGATTGAAAATCATGCCAGATGCGTGTGAGTGCCCAAAGTCCCAAGAGCATGGAGGAGAATGATTTTCCAAGTGCCATCCCCCTAGAGGTGATTTATTACTTTCTCTGTCTCTCTATGGTGAGCACATACCCTATGGCAAAAACAAACAAAAAAGATGAGTTTATTTTTGTGCAAAAAATTTTTGAAATCCATACAGTTTTATGTAATGTGCATTTTCTATGGACTCTTTGAAGCCCCTGTTTGTTTGTGTCTGTGTGTCTTCTCAACATGAATAAATCTCAAAAGAAGGTTGAGTCAGAAAGGCAAAGCAAATTATTGAGCACTCTATTATTGTCACCTAGAGCAGTGCTTAGAAAATTCAATAAATATTTGTTGAATGAATGACTGGAGGTGGAAAAATGGGTCCACGACGTAGCATCTTCTTTGTTAAAAAAGTTGGACCTCTGTCTTTCCTGTTTCCTTCTACATTGTTAATTTCTATTTCTCTTGTCTGGACTATGTGATTCTCCAGGACGGAGACATATCTTATTCGTCGTTACATCCCCAGGATAAGTATTTAATAAGTATGTTTAAGTAATCAGTGAATATTGCTTATCACAACAGATTATTGCTTTTTATAACAATGCCCTGTTAAAAAAGTGCATTGATAAGGAGTTGCAAGATCTGGATTTTTCTGCCTGTTAGTTGTTGGACCTTGGGCAAGTTTTTTGATGTCTCTGAGCCTCAGTTTTCTAATTTTTAAAGAAGGGTAATAGCTTATTCTGCCTCATTCTCAGATAGCATATTTAAATGGACTATATGATTGTGAGACAGACTTCTAATGTCATTTCAATAATGAGGAAAAGTATGTGGTTGTGGAGTTGTAGTGGGAGTAGCTATGCTGTGTATTCTTAGCACTGCATTCCTCTTAGGGGCTGTGTGAGCAATCAATGTCTCGGGGGAGTGATCATGCCTTTTTTAATCTTTGGAACCAGTTCACCAGCCCACTTTTCCCTTCTTGCAAAGGAAGATTGGCCCCAAATACTCACAATTCTGTTTTTTTTTTTTTTCCCCAAATCATAAGAGCAAAATTATATTTCAGAATTTGGCACAAGAACCATGATTCAGGTCTGAAGTATGTCTGTGTATACAGAAAACTGAGAACGAGGGAAAGTTAGGAAATTCATCCAGCTGGACAAGTCTGTAAGCTGTAGTTACTTTCTCCTGGGACCTGGATAGTGTGGTAGAGCAGTTGGCATCCCGATGAGCGCAAGTACTGATCGCACCTGGGAAGTTGACTCTCAGAAACTTTCAGAAAGATCAGGAAAGGTCACTGAAAGTTACAGGTTTATTATGTTGGCACAATGGGCCATAAAAGCAGAGGCGAAATTAAAATGTTGATATTTTGATGGATTAGTGTAACCACTTTTCTTAACAGAGGAACACAGTGATTCCATTGTGGATTATCAAATAGAGTTTTGCTTTACCAAATGTAAAGAAAGAAAAAAAGTAATGTAAACCCAGGTAAGGGGAGAGGAAGGATGTTGCAGGAGAGGCACTATGTGTGAAGTCGTGGTGGTTGGAGAGAACTTGGGGCAGTTGTACAGTTCGATGAGAGATGAGGCTGGGAAGGCAGGCATGGACAAATCCTTAAGGGCCTCGTAGGCCAGGCTGTAACATATTGGCCTAGGCGCCCTAAACCAGGATACTCTTGACATTGAAATGGGGCATCTTCTCACTGTTGTGCAAAAATAACGTGAATAATCTGGGATTGTTCTAGGCAAACCAAGTCATATGTGAAGGTGAAGAAAAGCCATTAATGGTTACAGATACTCTAAAGGGTGGAAGGTTAAAACAAATTACTGACAAGAGGTTTAGAGAACTCTAAATAATCTTGACTGGAAGGGAATGAGAGATGGCCCAGCTGCTAGATGGGGATGTAGAATTGAAAAGGGTTGTTGCTGAGAGTCTTCAGCATGTGTGTAGTTGAGAAGGAGCCAGTTGAGAGAGGTTGAGAAGGGGCAGAGTAAGAGACTTGAAAATAGGTGATAGAGAATATGGAGCATGAGTGGGGGGACTGGGTTTTAGGTAGAAGAACAGACTCCTTTTCCATTGTGACAAGTGGAAAGGAAGTAAGATGGGTTTAATTGCAGGTGAATCTTTAGGTGGGAGGGCCTAGAAGGAAGGTTTAGAATTCCAACTCAAGGACTGCTTTGTTGTTATTGCAGTACTAGCTAATGAATAAAACAAGAAAAAACAAAATACAAGGTATAAAGGCTGGAGTAAAAGAAATAAAACGGTTATTCACAGCAACTTTATTGGGCATATGAAAAGACTGAAAGAACCTATAGATATACTGTTCGAATTGGTAAATGAACTTTTAGCAGGATTATTGGGTATAAAATCACTATATAAAAATCAACTGTATTTCAATATATAAGCAATAGCAACTGGAAATTAATTTTTAAAAATAGAGAACATTGGGGCCAGTGGGTGATATGGTGGTTGAGGTGCTGGACTCCTGCATGGTCGATCCACCAAATCAAGTCGATCAAACCAAGAAACTGAGAAGCCAGTGTCATGTGAATTATGTATATGTACATTGAAGAACATCAGCGGTAATGGTAAGATTGAATTGGGATGGGAGACTGTTAGATTCCAAAGGGTGTAAATAGAAAGGGAAAGTATAACTGAGCAGAAAAGAATGCTTTCTTCCATACAGGTTATCAAAGATGCCTAGGGGAAGTGTTTCCAAAGCACAGCTTAAAAGAAAAGGATCTCAAGAAAGAGAAGATCAACAAATAACCAGAAAAGTGCTATACAACAGAACTAAAGAGCAGTGAAATGGTCAATGGAGACCCATGAGGGAGAAGTTTGGTGTAGTGAGAGGAAGGAATCTAGGTTGCAGGAGTGGCTGAAAGGTTAAGGTATGGGGAACCAGCAGTTAGTGTAATGGCTATGTCGCTGGATTCCCACGTAGTCGACCGCGGTTCGTGTCCTGGACCCGGTGGCTTAAAACTCACGCCGGGCGCGTGTGCGTGCGTGCCCAAGATCCCGAGAGGAGAATGGAGGAGAAGGGATTGCGGCGTGACCATCCCCCCTGGGGGGTGATTTCTCGCTTTCTGTCTCTATGTCTCTCTCTGTCTGTCTGGCGAGCGCACGCGCCCTACAGTGAAAATCTCTCCAAAAAAAAAAAAAAAGGTTAAGGTATGACCAGTGTTCCTAAAGTTCCTCTCCCAAAGCAAAGAAGAGGGAAAGCAGAGCTAGAGGGAGATGTGGAGTTTTGCTTTTGCTTAACAAATGGTAGGGAATTGAGCTTGAGAAATGTCATAAAAGTGCATAATTGCTTGTTTTTTTTTTTTTCCCCCCCAGGGGAAAGATATTGGGGTTGAAAGCATACAGGGTCCCTGTGAGGTGGGGAGGAAGGAGGCAGGGTAATGACAGTGGAAAAGTTAGGTGGGCCAGCCATCAACTTGATGTCTTGAATGGCATTATGAAGTAATGTTGATTATATCTGTTAGTTCATGAAGAGCCAAGGAAAGTTTTAAACATGAGTCTGTTGTAAGAGACTGCACTTTAGAAACAGCCCCTGACAATAGCAAGGACCATGAACTAGACTGAAGGTAGAGCGATTGAATTATCCTGCAAGAGGTGATGAAAGCCTAAATTAGACCAGTAGTAGTGATTATGGAGAAGAGTTGGTGAGTTTTTGATAGTAGTTCAGAGATGGACTTAGTATAACTTGGGGTCATGAAATGAAAGAGAACTTGACTAGGACCTGGAGGTTTTTAATATGAGTTGACTAGGTGACTTATGAATTTACAGTAAAGAACTCAAAAGAAACAGCAGGCATTTGGGAGTGGGGTGAATTACAATAGCTCTGTTAGATTTTATTCACATACCTTACAATCCACTAATATTCAATTAATGTTTTTAGTTGGTTCACAGAGTTGTTCTACCTTCACCACAATTTCAAAATATTTGCATCACCCCATAAAGAAACCTGGGACTCATTAGCAGTCACTCTCCATTTTACCCCAACCCCTCCAGCCCTGGGTAATTACTAATCTACTGTCAGTCTTTTTTTTTTTTTTTTAATTTAATAGACCACAGATTAGTTTATTTTTAACACCCATCGTGCCGTGAATTCATAGGGAATATTCCAGTAGCTCAGGCTCCTTTCCATTGATTCTCACAAAGTGTGCTTCTCTGGGTGGAGCAGGCTGGCGCTTTAGTTGAACCCAGGTACCTTTCTCTTTGGCTTCTTTCTTTTTTCTGGTCATTTTCTTTCACACGTTTTAGGAAGCTATCTCTGCTCTTACAATGCTTAATATGCTCAATATGCACATTGATTCTCTTGGCAAGAATCTTGCCCTTAACTTGTTTGTTCACAACAATGCCAACAGCATGCTAGGTAACACTGTAGACTCTTCCTGTTTTGCCATGGTTACATTTGTGGGGCATTCCTTTTTGAACAGTACCCATTCCCTTAATGTCTACAATATCACCTTTCTTTTTTTATTTTTGGAGAGGTTTTTTTTTTTTTTTTTTCCGCTATAGGGTGCGTGCGCTTGCCAGACAGACAGAGGAGAGACAGAACGTGAGAAATCACCCCCCAGGGGGGATGGTCACGCCGCAATCCCTTCCCCTCCATTCTCCTCTTGGGTTCTTGGGCACACACGCACACGCGCCTGGCGTGAGTTTTAAGCCACCAGGTCCGGGATGTCTTTCCCTTTGTGTTCATCATTTTGGTTAATTACTGGAAGATGGCAGTTCTGACCAAAGCGTTCTACTTTCGATCTTTATGAATTTGTCTATTTGGAACATTTATGTAAGTGCAGTTTTGTAATGTGGTCCTTAGTGACTCACTTTTTCATATAGCATACTGTTTTCAAGGTTCGTCTACACAGAGATTTTTGCCTTGTATTATACTCACCTTTTGCATGTTTCTCTCTTCTACTGGAATGTAAGTGCCTTGAAGGCAGAGACTATTGTTATAAATTCCATAGCTATATCTAGCACATATTTTTCTATTTAGTGATGATATATTGTTAGTTACAATAGCTCAACCACAAGAATGAGCTGCTCTCCCACATGCCTGCCACTGAGGTGTGTTTGTGTATGCTGGCATGGGATAGGTGGGTATCATGCCAATGGTGATTCAGTCCTGGTTCTGCCATTAACCTCTGTGTGACCTTCATTAAGTCACTGCACTCTCTGGAAGTATTTTCCTTACCTGAAAATGGGAATTAAATCTCCTGCCCTCTGACACTGTGGGCTAAAGATCATTTAAATAGGTAGAACCAGAAGCATTTTGACCTCTCCCATGTTCTCTAGTTTTTCTTTCTGGAATACTCAAGACACTTATTTCTTAAAGACATTGCCAATGAACTCCCTATTTTGTGTGGTTCTTTGTCTCTTTCCTTAACTCCTGCTGCCTTAACAGGATGCATATAGTTGAATATTTTTAAAAAATAAAGGACTAGGCCTAACCACAAAAGGTGCAGCTAAAAGGGCATTGCCAGTGCATGAGGCTGGAGCCACACAGGAGGTTTGGGTTTAAATCCTAGACCAGCCTGAAGAGGCTGGGCAGATTATTCCATATCTGTAATCCTCACTACCTGGGAAACTGGGAGCAGAGGATGGAAAACCCTAACCTCCAAAAAGGGCCCAGCGGTGGCCACAGTGGTAACACAAGCTCTGCATGCTGGACCCACGTGGGAATTTCTCTGAGTCATGTCCTTAGGCCTCCCTGTATGCTCATGCTTACCCATGATCTGGGTTGGCTCAGGCCAGAGGTGGAGCACAGCTTGAAGATCCTGTTGAGGGTACGTATTGTCTCTTTCTCTCTCCCTGTTTGTATCTCTTTCTTTCTCATGGAAGAAATAAATTAATCTTAAAAAAATAAAAAAATAAATAAAATAAATAATAAAAACCTCCTCCCTAAAAAAAAGTGAAGGTTTAAACTCTATCCTTTCCACCTTCCTGAAAGAAACAACCTATGAATGTAGTTCCCTGCCCCCTTCTCTCATTTGGAGAGTTGCTCATGCTTTTGTTTGGACAACCTATACTAAATATGCACTTGAGTGCCACATGTCAAAATAAAATTGTCCTTGATTTCCAGGACCTCGTAGTTCTTCAGCGGGACAGGGCAGACATGTAAACAGATATGACAGTGTGTGTGAGACTGCAGTAGCAGAGTTACGGGAGATTGGGACAGTGTTTGAAGCAACTGTCACCTAGCATTTCTGCACTAATGAGTATAATAACACAGAAGCGGTCTGATGAAGAGCACCTGCCTTCTTTAAGGCTCACAACAACGTGGTGAGGTATAGGTTTCCAACTCCCGTTTTTGAGAGCAATCTAAAGCTCAGAGAGGCTCCTATACAGATTCTACACTTAGCTTCTCCGTTTGTCCTCTCCCCCTCCTACCACTTCCCTGCCCCTTGTGCAGGGCATAGAAAGTATGCATACAGAGTACTACCGTGTCCTTTAGTTCTTTCTCCTTAAGCAAAAGCGGAGTCTCAGATTCCTTTTTGTGTGAGTCTAGCCTGCCTCCAGTGTCGTCGGTGCATTGAGTATTCCAGGGCTGTAGCAGTAGTGAATATTGCTGATGTCATTGTTTGCCTTATTGGGATTTTGCTCTTTGTTTCACAGGGAGCTGTGATTGGTATAGACGATGAGGACGACAGCACCTTCACAATAACTGTTGATCAGAAAACCTTCCATTTCCAGGGTGAGCTGAAAGAAGAGATTCTTTCTCTTCATAGTCCCAACTGCTTCTTTCCTTCTCTCTTGGGTTGTTTGCTGGATGACTTAAATGCTTTTGCAACTGATCCTGCATGAACGAGTGCACAGGAACATTCTGGATGAAGTGGTACTGCAGGTTAGGCAGGGATTTATATCTGCAGTGGATACAGATCTATTTGAAACGACTGTGGATCTGGCTGCAATTGGAGATTAAAAATTTAAAGGATAAAAATCAGTGAAGGGAGAGAGTAATGGGCTGCTGCTGCTGCTGGCTTGTGTTTACAGAAGGTTGCTGATCTTCTTTATCGAGGAGTATGGTTCTGCTTCTGCATGAAGAGTCTAAAGACTGATTGCGAAGGTTGCAGTGTTTGTCTGTGTAAAACTCGACATGTAAATTGAAGCTAGCAGCAACCTTTGCTTAAAGGTTTTGCTCTGCTTCACGCACTACAAGTTTGCACTCATTTCATCTGCATTTCTGTGTCTTGTCTGCCAGCCGTCATTTCTCTGCTATTATCCTTTTTATAGTTAATAACACCAATGCCATCTGCCTCTGCTATGTTTCGGCCTTGCATGCTATGGTTCACCGGTAGAAAGGGTAAGGTATTGTATGATCATTCTCATTCCATCTTGCTTTGAAAACTCTAAACCATGCCAATAAAAGTCATTTTAATGATCCTGTCCTAATGTACCTCTTGTCTGTTAGGAGTGTCTGTTAATTTTGGTAGTATTGCTTTTATTATTTTGCTTTTGCAGATAACCTTTATTTTATGTTTAAAGCAGTTTACAACTTAGCAATCAGGCGATTTGGAGATGTTAGCACTTTTTTTGAACTACAAGTAACAATTCACTGTTACAGATGCTAGGTATAGCAAGATAAATATTCAATGAATTAGAGCTTAAAAATGTCTTGGTTGCGAGGTCTAATGGTGATTAGACTATGTTATATGAGGTGTTCAGGCAGCTATTGTCCTTCTATGCTAGGATAGTATATTGCAGTTATTTTTTTCATTGTCTTTAAGTGAAGGATGCAGCTTTATATATAATAAAGAAGAAGTAGTACAGCTGATAGTGTATCTGTAATACTTTCTCCTGCTTATTCTTAAAATATTTACTGAGTTTGGTAATATTATTTATTCAGAGCTCCTTCAAGAATAATACCGTCCTGAAATTTTCCACTATACTTGCCTTCATAAAACATTTTAAATTCTGTTATGAAAGCCCGGTCTTTATTTTTAATTGAAATATGTAATGATGCTTATAAACCAAAGCAGATAATTCTCACACGCTAGAACTGTTGACTTGCATGAAGTTGAATACTCTAGTGCATTTCAAGTAAGAGCTGCCTGGTGCAGGTAAAGGCTGCAGTACGGAGCTCCCTCCTCCCCAGTTACTAAGGAGACATCTCCTTTGGTTCGGAAGGCGTCTTGTTTGCTTGTTTCAAGGAGAAGAGACTCTGCTCTCTAGAGCAAAGTCACCTCTACTCCCTGATTTACTTTTAAATTATTTATGTTAAACTGATCTCCCCTTTAACAGTCTTATATTTATGTGACTTGCTTATAAAACAAGAGTTCCTCTAATGAAGCCTTTAAATGATGAGGATAAATGAGTTATATGCATTTTACAATGAATTATTAGTTCTGAATCTGTCAGATTGATTAGTTATTTTTTACTGTAGTAGTTATGGGCATCTTGGCCAACATGAAGTCTAGCTTTTTGCAAAGAGATTGATAAGACTCTTATTTTTGATAATAATGAGAATTATAGTTCCTTGGTAAGAGAATATCAGCAAATTGGATAAAAAGTTGTCAGTGTTTATTAATTTTGGCTGATACATATTAACATATACTTAAATGTGCTAAAGTTTTTATTTAATATGCCAGAATTTTTTAAAGCAAATGAACTATCAATAGATGCATCTGTAAGACAAATTCTACTGTTAGCTGTTAAAAGGAAAGCTAGTTTATTCAGATAGATTTATTTATTCAACATCTATTTTAGACATTATTCTGGGGATACAAAACAGATAAAACTCCTTGCCCTTTTAGGTCATCCAGTGGAGGAGAAAGCTAGGAAATATAAGTAAGACAGTGATGAGACCTGGAGAGAAAAAAATAAAGCAGGAAAGGAGAAAAAGGAGAAAATGAAATGGAAGTGACATTTTGTGTGTGTGTTGGGGTTGGGTGAGTCTATCTCAGATGAGGTCAGGGGAAGACACTGAGATGGTGAAAGATCTGAAGAAAGTGAGGGAGCAAGCTACATGGGTCTTCTAAGGAAGGAGGCAGATGCACCGTTCCAGGCAGAGGGTCTGCTAGGTGCAAGAGTGCCTGCCCCATTTGAAGAATGGCAAGGAAGCCAGCTGTGGCTGTCGGAGTACAGAGAGAGCCATGGCGGAGAGCAGTGGGAGCTGAGTCTGAGCAGTAGCAGGGAGCCCAATCACGGTAGGCCCATATGAAGGCATTGAATTTTACTGAGATGAGAGGCCATAGAGGGTTTCAAGTAGAGGAGTGATACAATGTGGCTTATGTCTGATTAGGATCTCTATGTTGGAAATATAATGTGAGGCGGCAAGGACAGAAGCAGGGAAACTTATTCAGGAGGTAAACTAGAAGAGAGTTACTGGTGGCTCCCCTGTGGTCGCAGTACGGGGAGGGAGGTACTGTGGTGAGACTGGTCAAACTGTGCATGTTTAATCAACTTCACTGAGGCATAATTAACATAAAATCAGTGTATGTGTTATACAATTCAGTGAATTCTAACAAGCTTATTTGCTCATAACTACCACCACAATCAAGAGTAAGACATTCCTGTCCCTCCAAAAGAGTTCTCAGTTAAGTCCCACCTCTCAGTTAGTCCCACCTCTATCCCTGGCCCCAGACAGCCACTGATCTGCTTTTTGTCACTAAAGATTAGATTGGAGAGTTTTACTTCCATGGGATCAGGCAGTACTAGTCTCTTTTATTTGGCTTCATTTTCATTCAGTAAGAATGTTTGGTTTTGTTTAGGTTTTGGCCATAGGGCATATGTGCTTGCCAAAGACAGAAGGAAAATGAGAAATCAGCCCCCCGGGAGGATGGCCACACCACAATCCTTTCTCCATTCTCCTCTGGGGATTTTGGGCACACATGCACACCCACCCTGCATGATTTTGAAGCCTATATGTCTGGTACTGGAACTACAGTCGTCATGTGGGAACCTAGTGCTTTAACCCCCACACCACTGGCTGGCTCCACAGCACAATGTTTTAAAAACTCATTTTTATGTTGCTAAGTAATATTCTATTGTAAGATATTGTGTTTATTTTGAAGGTTGAGCTATAGCAAGTGACAGAAAGATAAGTCTAGATTGTCATTGAGATTTTGGCTTGAGTAACAAGAATGGAATAACCATAAACTTAGGTGGAAGATTGCAGGAAATAGTTTTGTGGGAGTGAGGCCAAGAAAATGCAGGCATCTGAATCTTAGCTTTGGACATGCTTATTAAATAAGTTTTAGATAGGACCATACACAGCTGATGTTTTAAAGGCAGAACTAGACTTTTTTTTTTGGTAGAGTTTTATTTTTATTTATATATATTTTTTTGCCTTAGGGCACGTGCACTTGCTGGAGAGAGACAGAGACAGTGAGAGGGAAAATGAGAAATCACCCCTTTGGGAGATGGCCACACCACAATTCCTTCTCCTCTGTTCTCATCCAGTGTGAGTTTCAAGCCCATGGGTCCAGGACTGGAACTGCAATTGGCCATGCGGTAGTCCAGCAGTGCAATGCTATGCCACTGATAGCCCCAGAAATAGAATTTTAATGTAACAAACTGCTGTGTTCTAGAGCCATTCTCTTTTACCTGTTGTAAAAGTTATTGATTTGTCACCTAGTTTATTATTAACTTTTATCATTTTATCAGAAAAGTAGTTAATGTAAAATGTAAGGAATGTTTAATTACAATGCAGTTTGAGCTGGCAGGTGGCATGGTGGTTAAGGCACTAGATTCCCACATCAGTGACCATGGTTTGAATCCTGGATTTGGTGGCTTGCTTTCTCACTTTCTCTCTCTGGTCAAATAAAAATAATAAATTAATTAAATAATAACTTTTAAAAATTATAATGCAGTTTAAAACAGTGAAAAATGTAGAGATGTTAATGTTCAATATGTTCCATTACTTAGTAGACATAGCGGCAGTAGTGGTGGTGATGACAATTGCTACCACTAAATATCTGTTATGAACCAGGTGCTGTTTGACAGGCACTACTGTGCACTGCTTACACAATTCCTAAATTCTACACCCTTCTGAAGTTGTTTTAGGGTTAGAGAACTGAGTTTCATAGAATCTAAGTGGTAGAGGCTAGGATTAATACCCAGGTTGGTCTAGATCGGTAGTTCTCTCTTTCTCTCTCTCATTTTTTTTTTTTTTTTTGGCTATAGAGTGTGCACGCTTGCCAGAAAGACAGAGACAGAGAGACAGAAAGTGAGAAATCACCTCCCGGGGGGATGGGTACGTGCCAATCCCTTCTCCATTCTCCTCTTGGGATCTGGGCATGCATGAACACGTACCCAGTGTGAGTTTAAGCCACTGAGTCCGGGACTTTTTTATTTCTCCTTTTTTTCTTTTTGGGGCAGGGAGGTTTTTGCTATAGGGCGTGTCGCTCGCCAGAAAGACGGAGAGAGACAGAGAGACAGAAAGTGAGAAATCACCTCCCGGGGGGATGGGTACGTGCCAATCCCTTCTCCATTCTCCTCTTGGGATCTGGGCATGCATGAACACGTACCCAGTGTGAGTTTAAGCCACTGGGTCCAGGACTTGAACCAGAGTTGACTACATGGGAGTCCAGCCACAGCATTACACTAACTGCTGGTCCTCTGAGTCTGGGACTTGAACTGTGGTCGACTACATGAGGGTCCAGCGACATAGCCATTACGCCTACTGCTGGTCCCCAGTAGTTCTTTTTTTTTTTTTTTTTTGAGAGGTTTTTGCCTTAGGATGCATATCCTCACTAGAGATAGAGAGACCTCCCCTAAGTCAGAGACAGTGAGGAGGAATGGCCACGCCACAGTCCCTTCTCCTCCGTGCTCCCAGAATCTTGGGCATGCACGTACACATGCCCAGCATGAGTTTGAGGCCACTGTGTCTGGGACACAAACCTTGGTTGGCCCTGTGGGAATTCAGTGATGTAACTGCTATGCTATCTGTTGTCCCCTAGGTCGGTAGTTCTTGAGGTGTGGTCCCAGACTGGGGTGACATCATCACCAGGGAACTTGTTAGAAATGCCAGTGCTCCACTACCCACCTCACCCTACTTGCCAAATAAAAAAACAAGGAAATGGGCACTCTCTATTGATTTTGATGCATTCAAAAGTGTAGCACAAAGTTTGGATCTAGTGGTTTCATTTGTTATTCTACTTTACTGTCATAATAACTCAATAGTATAATCCCCAGTTTATAGATAAGTGAGATACAGAGGGTCAAGTGAACTGACCTTGATTTTAGATTGGTGCTTACTATGTTCTAACCTATATATTGGGTTGTCAGAAAAGTCATGATGCATTTTTGCATAGAAAAACAGAAAAATATGTCATGACTTTTCTGATGACCCAATAGAAGGGATGTGTTGCTTTAAGGAGACCTGATGTGTGGCAATTCTGAATTTTAAAAAGATGAGTATTAAGGATATGTATGCATTGGGACCAGCAGATGGTGTAGTGGTTACGTAGCTGGACTCCCATGTAGTCAACCATGGTTCAAGCCCCGGACCTAGCTGCCTAAAACTCACGCCAGGTGCATTTACATGCATGCCCAAAATCCGAGGAGAATGGAGGAGAAGGGATTACAGCATGGCCATTCTCCCTCGGGGGTGATTTCTCACTTTCTGTCTCTCTGTCGCATGCACACGCCCTATAGGAAAAGTCTCTCTCTAAAAAAGAAAAAAAAAGGATTTATATGTGATAACATTTCATAAAATATCCTTCACTTTTAAGGGACAGTGGACAATGAGGATTTTTGTTTGTTTGTTTGCTATAGGGTGCTTGTGCTCACCAGAGGCAGAGAGAGAATGAGAAAATGAGAAGTTAGCAGGTATGACCGTGCCACAGTCCTTTTCTGTTCTTCTCTTGGGATTTTGGGCACTCATGCACTTGTGCCCAGCATGTTTTTTAAGCCAGCAAATCTGGGACTCGAAGCAAACAGTTGGCCATGTGTAGGATCCAGCCACCTTAACCACCATACCATCAGCTGGCCCCAGTGAGGGCATTTTTAAAGCAGTGTTTTCTTCAAAATAATTTTTTTTGAGAGATTTTTGCTATAGGGCATGCGTGCTTGCTGGAGAGAAAGAGACACAGAAAATGAAAAATCACCCCTTGGGGGTAGGATGGCCATGTCACAATCCCTTCTCCTCCATTCTCCTCTTGGGATCTTGGGCATGCACGCACACGCACCCAGTGTGAGTTTAAGCCACTGGGTCCAGGACTTGAACTGTGCTCAACTATGTGGGAGTGCAGTGATGTAACCATTATGCCATCTGCTGGTCCCCCAAATAATTTCAAGTATATAATTTTTTTACAAATTTATTTGGGCATACTTTTAGAGCAGTACCAAGTGCCTAAGACAGAATAAAATGTTTTTGAGCATTAAAAAATATGTTTAAATTAGAAGTACTTTTCAAGAAGTGAAGAAGTCTTAGTGGAAGCTCTCTGTAGTTAGTCTGATCACTGACCTTTTCAATGCAGTCCATTAGAGCTTGCTCATTTATTAAAATGCAGAATTGCTACAAATAGCCCAGCGGTTGATGTTATGATGAAGGAAAGGGTTTAATTCAGAAAAGTTGTATTGATCAAGTATATTAGGGCAACATGGTCCTTATTACATTAACATCATTTAACACAGCATGGCCCATCTAGGTCATTAATCATTTAGAAGAATGGAAGTAATTCATTAGATAAAGCCATGATTGCAGGCTTAACTGTCTTCTGCTTTCAAAACAATCATTACAGCATTATCTTTAATAAACAGATGCCATTATCTTCCATTGACTATTGACTTTTTAAAAAATTACCCTTTGCAGTTTTATATTTTTATGTGATAATCCTTCCCCAGAACAAACAAAACAGAACATTATTTACAGCCTTCAAGTAAGGGCAGTAAATCTGTTATAGCTAATTCTCTAATTAGATATTATGATTTTTTAAAAGAATTATTTATTTCACTTTGTTTGTTTGTTATTATTCTCAATTTGGTGAGAGAGAGAGAGAGAGAGAGAGAAAGCAAACCACCAGATTTGGGACTTGAACCATGGTCAGCCATGTGGGAGTCCAGCGCCTTAACCACCATGCCACATGCTGACTTCTAGATATTACAATTTTAGTAAATGTTAAGAGGTGGAATGCGACTGAATTCACATGTGGGGAGTTTGTTTTATTATTGTAGGAGCATTATATCTCACTGGTGTACCTTTTTTCTTAACTTGCTGTTTAAGATCCTCTCTGAATATTGAAATTGTAATCTCCCTAAATTTAACTAATTGTGGACTGTTTGGCCTAGTAGGTAGGTAGGATTAAAAAGGATAGGTTTTTTATTTTTATTAATTTACATTTTATCACACCATGTGTTTTCCCTGGTGGCCTGAAAAACATGCCAAGTACCTGTGCACACATGCTTCATATCCTGTCAGGATGAAGAGATGGAGAAGGGATTGCAGCGTTACCATGCCCCATTTTTTTTTTATAAGAGTAACTCTTTTTTTAAAAGATTTATTAAGTTTATTTATTTATTCATTTTTAATTTGACCAGAAGAGAGACACAGAGAGAGGGAGAGAAAGTGAAAGCAAGCTACCAGGTCCAGGACTTGAACCGTGGTTGGCCATGTGGGAGTGTCCAGCACCTTAGCCAACATGCCACCTACTGTTCCCCACCATGCCCCATTTTTGAGGGGGTGCTTTCTGTCTCTACCTATCTCTCTCCCTCTATCTTATTTATTTATTTATTTTTTTTTGAGAGGTTTTCACCATAGGGCGCGTGCGCTCGCCAGACAGAGAGAGACAGAGAGACAGAAAGCGAGAAATCACCCCCCAGGGGGGATGGTCACGCCGCAATCCCTTCTCCTCCATTCTCCTCTCGGGATCTTGGGCACGCACGCACACACGCCCGGCCTGAGTTGTAATCTATCGGGTCCAGGACGCGAACCGCGGTCGACTACATGGGAATCCAGCAACATAGCCATTACGCTAACTGCTGGTTCCCTCTCTGTCTCTCTTGGTGAGTGCATGTATTTTCTTTCCCAGGTGGGCGTCAAACTTGTGATTTTCTTGTCTTAGCTTGCCGAGTAGCTGGGATTTCCATGTGTGCTCTGCTATGCCTGTCTTCCCCGAATGCTATTTGTACTTCCTTCTGTATTGTCACACTGCTCATCAGAACCTGGTATTATAAAGAGTGGTTATGAGTACTGTTCTTTAAAGGGAGATGATAATACTGCAATAACTCAATCAATGCCTGGTAGTTTTGGCATTATGTGATGGCAAAAAATTGCCCATTTGTTGTCTATATAGGAAAATTAAAAATTTTTTTTCTGAATGTCTGTACAAAAAAGTATAGGTTTTATGAAAGCCGAGTGCTTACTGCTTAGTAAGATGTAATCTCTTCCTCAAGAAACTTTAGGGGCATTAAACTATTGGGTCAGGACCAGCAGATGGTAAAATGATTATGTCACTGGACTCCCATAAGGCCAACCACAGTTTGGCAACTTGAAACACACCAGGCACATGTGCATGAGTGCCCAAAATTGCAAGAGGAAAACATAGAAGGGATTGTGATGTAGTTATCCCCCTGGAGAGTGATTTCTCTCTCTATCTTTCTCTCTCTCTCTCTATCTCTCTGGAGAGTGCCTATGCTCTACAGCAAAACCGAAAGGAAACAAAACAAAACATGCAGTTGCTCTGGTTGAAGTCAGAGTGTTGAGGGCTCAGCCCCAGGCACTAGAAGAGACCAGTAGTCATTGTAATTCATTCTTTTCATCCATTCATTTATTTTGATTAAGTCAACAAATACTTGAGGGCTTATTATATATCAGCACTAGGTTAGTTTCTGATGATGCTTTCATTAATGTACTCCCCATATGTAAATTGGTCTAGCATCTACATTCAAATTGTGTTTCATCAATGCATTTTCTTAGTACAAGGTGTATGTTTTCTTATCCAAAGTGCTTGGCACCAGTAATGTTTCAGATTTCATATTTTTAAGGAATTTGAAATATTTGCATATATATGATGAGATATCTTGAGATGATACCCAAGTCTAAACATGAAATTTATTTATGTTGTATACTTACATTATACATATACCCTGAAGGTAATTTTATACGATATTTTTGTATTGTGACATTTTTGCTGCAAACCATCACATGAGGTAAGATGTAGAATTTTCAACTTGTAACATCATGGTGCTACTCAAAAAGTTTTGGATTTTGGAGCATTTCAGATTTCATATTGTCTGATTGTCTTTCCAACCTGTATTAAATTTGGAGGATCCTAAAACAACTTGGCTAATATTCTAGAAAAAAGAAATCAAATTAAAATATATTATAAGAAGGCTCTGTCTTCACTAGATTGCTGGCTTTAATGAGGACATCTGCTTCTGGTGACTGCCTAGTAGGAGGAATCAGGGAACTATATAAAAGAGGATCAGCCCCATGGCCCAGTGGTTAAGGACCTGGATCCCACACAGCAGACCCCATAGTAAGTCTTGGTCTGGTGGCTCAATAAAATACACTGGGTACATGTGCGTGTGTGCTCAAAATTCCAACAGGAAAGAGAAATGAAGGAAAAGAGATTGTGGTGTGACCATGCCCCAGTAGGATATGCTTTCTCCCTCTCTCTTTTTCTCTCTCTCTCTGGTGAATGTACTTGCCCCTAGCAATTGAAAAAAGAGAGAGAGAGACAGGAGAACGAGTGAGTGAGAAATGAGCTGAGCACTTGTATATTTTATTGATTTAAATCAAGTGAGAATAGCTGTCAATGAGATTTTATTTTTTTCCTAGAGGAGGGTGATTGAAATATTTTTCTGGAAAAGGTGATTATAATATATTCCAGAAGTGAGCCTCTGGTGAATAAAAGAAGGAATTGGAGTGGAGAGGAAATAGACTCTTATTTAAGATGCACTGGTTGTGCTAGGCTCTCATTGGTCACCTTGTATATGCTTTGGGGTAGGTATTTTAATTCCCATGTTAAAGATAAGGAAATTGAAGCTATGGGAGTTTTTGTGTGTGTGTGTGTGTTTTTTTTTTTGTTGTTGTTGTTGTTGTTGTTTGTTTGTTTGAGAGAGATTTTTGCTATAGGGCATGTATGCTGGCTGGAGAGACAGAGAGAGACAGAATGAGAGAAATTACTTCCTGGGAGAATGGCCACACTGTAGTCCCTTCTTCTCCATTCTCTTCTTGGGATTTTGGGCATGCATGCACATGTGCCTGGTGTGGTTTCAATACCGGGTCTTAGACTCAAACTGATTGGCCACATGGGAGTCCAGTATTCTAACCACAATGCCACCTGCTGTCTCTAGCATACAAGGGTTTTTAATTCCAGGCCACATATATAGGAAGTGCCAGAACTTGAATTTAAACCCCACTCTGTTTTCACTGCATGGTGCTTCTTGTTCGTGTCTCTTGTCCCTTATTACCCTTGGCCATGCTGACTTCTCTTTTACCATGCCTTGGCTTCTTCGCAGCTCTAGGTTCACTGATGGTAGTATTTGTATTTTCTTGCAGTCAGGTGGTTTTGGTTGTCAGAATTTCCCCAGTGTTCAGTGTATGTTCAAGTTGATGCTTGTTACTGGGCAGGGGCCCAGCTGAGGCAAGGGAAACTGGGACATGGGTCAAATGAGATGGGATTGAGTCATGGCATGAGGCATGAGATGAGCAGTCTGTTATCAAGTGTGTGGGAAACTGGGAAGCCAAGCCAGAGAAATAGCCAGGAATTTCCCTCTGTGGATTTCAAGGGCAAGGATTCAGACATTGACCTGCACCCTATTTAATTTTATTTTGTTCTGCCCTCTGAGAGAATATTCCCAGGTTGCTAAGGGAAACAAGCACTCCTTTTCATACTTATTCCTCCTTTGCAGAGGACATCTTGCCTTCTTAAGAAGTCTAAACATAGAGCATGAAGTCACCAGCATTGGTTCAAGCATAATGATTTCGGATAAGTTACTGTAAATATATACCCTAATTTTTTTTTTTTTTTTGAGAGGTTTTGCTATAGGGCTCTTGCTCTTGCCAGAAAGACGAAGAGAGACAGAGAGACAGAAAACAAGAAATCACCCCCCCGGGGGGATCATCACACAATCCCTTCTCCTCCATTCTCGTCTCGGGATCTTGGGCACGCACGCACACACACACGCCCAGCATGAGTTTAAGCCACTGGGTCTGGGACTCGAACCGCGGTCGACTACATGGGAGTCCAGCAACATAGCCATTATGCCAACTGCTGGTCCTGACCCTACATTTTTTTTAATAAAAAATTTTATTGGAAGCGCTCAGAATGTCAACAAAACAGCTGCAACTTTTTTTTCTTTGCAATTACAGAGTGATATTCAGTTAACAGAACAATTATTATTTCTTATAAGCTGCATCAGAGACAACTGAAGATGAAAAATCTACCATCCCCATATATAACTAATTTGTGCCGTACACTAACAAGAACCTGCTTTAAATTTCTGTGCCAGTTTATTTATTTATTTGGAGAGGTTTTTGCTATAGAGCGCGTGCGCTTGCAAGACAGACAGAGACAGAAAGACAGAAAGCGAGAAATCACCCCCCAGGGGGGATGGCCACGCCGCAATTCCTTCTCCTATTCTCCCCTTGGGATCTTGGGCATGCACGCACAGGCGCCTGGCGTGAGTTTAAGCCACCGGGTCCGGGACTCAAACCACGGTCGACTACATGGGAGTCCAGCGACATAGCCATTATGCTAACTGCTGGTCTCTGTGCCAGTTTACAACCCCCATATTGTACCAGGTAAGGTTAGTGCTATTGAAAATACCACCAGGACAGGGCTATCTAAAGACATGTTCGGTAGTGTGTTAACTATACAAAAAAAGACACTGTACAGTTTAAAAACACACCTTACACAGCCTTACATTTCAGTTTTTTTCTTTAAAAGGAGTGAGTTTTGTACAGGTGTGTTAAATGATTCATAGACAAGGGGAAAACAAACTGCGCTCGAACCAACTTATTTCTCCTCCTCCTCTTCCTCGTCTTCCTCGTCTTCCTCCTTCTTTTTCTTGCTCTTTTCAGCCTTGACAACTCCCTTTTTTTGCTGCATCAGGCTTTCCCTTAGCTTGGTACGCAGCAATATCCTTTTTGTATTTTTCCTTCACTTCCCAGCCTTCTTTGCATAAGGCTGTTTATCATCTGCAGCAGTGATAATTTCATTTATTTCTTCTCAAATCTTTATTATTTCTTTTCACTTGGCACTTTTTATACACCCTAAATTGTAATAAGGATTGAATAGATGACATTTTACTATATCTAGATTGTGTTTACAAAGCAGGGTTAAACCTTGTGAAATGTACTGGGTTTTATGTATGAGTTTATACTGTAGACTTAGTCTGGGAGTATGTGCTTTTTAAAGAATTATTTATTTAATTTTATTTATTTATTATTATTATTATTATTATTATTATTTTAATTTGATACAGGGCATGTGTGCTTACCAGAAAGAGAAAAAGAGGGAGAAAATGTAAAAGCAAGCCCCAGGTCCAGGGACTTAAACTGTGGTTGGTTATGTGGGAAGCCAGTGCCTTAACCACCACGTTACCTGCCGGCATCAGTATATGCTTTTTGAAGGTAAATATATTATCAGCTTGCTGCTAAATTTAGAGGACAGAAGTAGCTTGTGCTTGCTCTCTGTCCTGAGCAGAATTCCTTGGTGAACTATGAGGACAGAATAGAGCCTTCAGAAATGTTATTTACTAGGAATATTGTAAGATGATAATGTGGAAATGCCTTTACTCTACTTGACACCCCAAAGAAGTATTTGCATTTTTGTTTTGTTTTGTTTTTAAGTCTAAGCGGCTTCCCCTACTTTCAGTGTGTATGGAATAACATCTATTTTGAGGAAACTCTTGAAGCACTTTATTTACAGTAACACAAATCAATCACAATTTTTTGTTGATACAGTTCTGTTACTTTGCTAGGCAACATCTGTTTGGCTTTTTTTTGCCTTAGAAACAAGCCAAAGAATTAAGTAGTGAATTCTGTTTTTCTTTTTTTTAAAGAATTATTTTATTGAATTTTATTTATTTATTTCAATTTGACCAGAGAGGGACAAAGTGAGAGAGAGAGAGAGAGAAAGTGAGAAGGCAAGCCACCGGGTTCAAGATTTGAAGCATATGGGAATCCAGCACCCTCGACCACCATGCCACTTGCCAGCCTCATGTGAATTCTCCTTTCTTGTAGGTACATTTTTTTTTCCCTTGCTTATTTTCCTTCCTAAATTTTTTCTTTTCTTGCTAGAGGGTACATGCATTTGCCAGAGAGAGATTGAAAGACAAGGGGAGGGGCCAGCAGGTGGTTTGAAGTTTAGGGTGGCTGGATCCCACATGGTAAACTACAAGTTGAAGTCCCAGACTGGCAGCTTGTGTGTGCATGTCTGCCCAAGATCTCAAGCGGAGAATGGAGGAGAAGGGATTCTACATGGCCATCCCCCTAGGGAGTGATTTCTCACTTTTCCTCTCTCTCTCTGTTGGACACATGTATTGTATAGCAAACAAACAGACAGAAAATAGAAAGAAAGGGAGAGGAGAAACCACCACCTACCTACCCCCTAAGTCCCCTCTCCCCCCATAGGGAACGGTCACACTGCATTCCCTTTTCCTATTTTTCTCCCTCCCTTTGAAATCTTGGGCACCTATGCACACATGCTCAGTTTGCTTCCTAAGCTGACACGTTTAGGACTTGAGCCATGGGTTAACCATGTGGGATCCAACTGTCTCAGTCTCCAAGCCAAATTTCAGGTTTACCAAATTTCAGAACTTACTGAGTCCAAGACTCTTCAAAGTCCAAATAAAATTTTTAACCGCCTATCACCTCCCAAACAGTTTTTCCTATGTTATAGAATAGCACTTTCATTTACCTAATTAACCAAATTTGAAGTCTCCTCTTCCTAACATCTACATTTCCTATATTCCCTCTGTAGCTTATGTGTCCCAGCCTGCAGGACAGTCGAACAGTTACCTGAGGGAGGGAGTGAGAGAAGGGACAGACACACAGAGTGGAGACAAGATGTAGTATTGATCAAGTCTCGTTTATTGAGGAAGAATGGCGAGCTTATATACAGGCTGGTGGGCATTGATTGGTTGCCTGAAATGCAAATGAGGTATCACAGATGGACCAATTATTGGTGCCCCAGAAATTGCCCTAAATGCAAATGAGGGATTCTGGCTCAACCAATTGGCGAGTGTCCGACATGGTGACCAATCAGCATGAGGATTCAGAGGGAATCAGGAGTCTGATATGGATTTCCGGGGATGGTTAGAATCGTCACTGTTATTGTTTGCTCAATGGGGAAGTGAAACCCAAAGGTTTCTTAAGATGGCAGATAGCTCTTAAGATGGCTCCCGTTTGTTCACATAATGCAGCGTCCTCCACACTTGTGAGTCACCATGACCATTGGATTTTGTCTTTCCTTTTCCCCCTAAGTCAGTGATATTATTGCATAGGTCTTTATTCGCTCTTACTGTCACACTCTGTGTAGCATTTTAAACTTCCTCTGTCTCCTTTTCTGTTGTCTGTGTGCCAAAGCACCTTCCTTACTAATCTCTGAGTGAATTCTCTAGAACTATCCTATCACTAACATTTTCCTTAATTCCTCATTTTATTTTTTTGCTATAGGGCACATGCACTTGCCAGACAGAGAGAGACAGAGAGATAGAAAGCGAGAAATCACCCCCCAGGGGGGAATGCCATGCCACAATCCCTTCTCCTCCATTCTCCTCTCGGGATCTTGGGCACGCATGCACACGCGCCAGGCGTGAGTTTAAGCCACCGGGTCCGGGACTCGAACCACAGTCGACTACATTACACTAACTGCTGGTCCCTTAACTCCTCATTCTTAAAGATTGAAAATATATCCTGATTTCTCTAAAGTTCAACATTAAGGAATAATGATCCTCTAAAATTAGGCCTTCACTAAAATCTGGAGTTAAAGTAGCTAGGAAACATCTTCTGTAGGAATTAAAATTATTAGAAGATTGTCGTCCCCATGTTGTAACATTGTACTGTTTGTCCCATCTCTCACTCGCGTGTCCCGACCCCCAGGACAGTCGAACAGGTTTCCTGAGAGAAGCAGTGAGAGACAGGATGAGCAGCGCAGGGATGGTGCAGTGTTACAACACGGAGACAACACAGTGTTACAACTCTTCAGGGTCTTCCATTTATTGTGGGCCAGGGATCGTAGTTATATACATGTTGGTGGGCGGTGATTGGTTGTTAAAAGGTGGTTTATGATTGGTTGCTTTTGTGGACCAATCATGAGGTACTGGATATGCAAATCTGAGGGATTCTAGTGGCCAATCAGAGTATGGTTTTGATATTATTTTAATTTGATACAGGGCATGTGTGCTTACCAGAAAGAGAAAAAGAGGGAGAAAATGTAAAAGCAAGCCCCAGGTCCAGGGACTTAAACTGTGGTTGGTTATGTGGGAAGCCAGTGCCTTAACCACCACGTTACCTGCCGGCATCAGTATATGCTTTTTGAAGGTAAATATATTATCAGCTTGCTGCTAAATTTAGAGGACAGAAGTAGCTTGTGCTTGCTCTCTGTCCTGAGCAGAATTCCTTGGTGAACTATGAGGACAGAATAGAGCCTTCAGAAATGTTATTTACTAGGAATATTGTAAGATGATAATGTGGAAATGCCTTTACTCTACTTGACACCCCAAAGAAGTATTTGCATTTTTGTTTTGTTTTGTTTTTAAGTCTAAGCGGCTTCCCCTACTTTCAGTGTGTATGGAATAACATCTATTTTGAGGAAACTCTTGAAGCACTTTATTTACAGTAACACAAATCAATCACAATTTTTTGTTGATACAGTTCTGTTACTTTGCTAGGCAACATCTGTTTGGCTTTTTTTTGCCTTAGAAACAAGCCAAAGAATTAAGTAGTGAATTCTGTTTTTCTTTTTTTTAAAGAATTATTTTATTGAATTTTATTTATTTATTTCAATTTGACCAGAGAGGGACAAAGTGAGAGAGAGAGAGAGAGAAAGTGAGAAGGCAAGCCACCGGGTTCAAGATTTGAAGCATATGGGAATCCAGCACCCTCGACCACCATGCCACTTGCCAGCCTCATGTGAATTCTCCTTTCTTGTAGGTACATTTTTTTTTCCCTTGCTTATTTTCCTTCCTAAATTTTTTCTTTTCTTGCTAGAGGGTACATGCATTTGCCAGAGAGAGATTGAAAGACAAGGGGAGGGGCCAGCAGGTGGTTTGAAGTTTAGGGTGGCTGGATCCCACATGGTAAACTACAAGTTGAAGTCCCAGACTGGCAGCTTGTGTGTGCATGTCTGCCCAAGATCTCAAGCGGAGAATGGAGGAGAAGGGATTCTACATGGCCATCCCCCTAGGGAGTGATTTCTCACTTTTCCTCTCTCTCTCTGTTGGACACATGTATTGTATAGCAAACAAACAGACAGAAAATAGAAAGAAAGGGAGAGGAGAAACCACCACCTACCTACCCCCTAAGTCCCCTCTCCCCCCATAGGGAACGGTCACACTGCATTCCCTTTTCCTATTTTTCTCCCTCCCTTTGAAATCTTGGGCACCTATGCACACATGCTCAGTTTGCTTCCTAAGCTGACACGTTTAGGACTTGAGCCATGGGTTAACCATGTGGGATCCAACTGTCTCAGTCTCCAAGCCAAATTTCAGGTTTACCAAATTTCAGAACTTACTGAGTCCAAGACTCTTCAAAGTCCAAATAAAATTTTTAACCGCCTATCACCTCCCAAACAGTTTTTCCTATGTTATAGAATAGCACTTTCATTTACCTAATTAACCAAATTTGAAGTCTCCTCTTCCTAACATCTACATTTCCTATATTCCCTCTGTAGCTTATGTGTCCCAGCCTGCAGGACAGTCGAACAGTTACCTGAGGGAGGGAGTGAGAGAAGGGACAGACACACAGAGTGGAGACAAGATGTAGTATTGATCAAGTCTCGTTTATTGAGGAAGAATGGCGAGCTTATATACAGGCTGGTGGGCATTGATTGGTTGCCTGAAATGCAAATGAGGTATCACAGATGGACCAATTATTGGTGCCCCAGAAATTGCCCTAAATGCAAATGAGGGATTCTGGCTCAACCAATTGGCGAGTGTCCGACATGGTGACCAATCAGCATGAGGATTCAGAGGGAATCAGGAGTCTGATATGGATTTCCGGGGATGGTTAGAATCGTCACTGTTATTGTTTGCTCAATGGGGAAGTGAAACCCAAAGGTTTCTTAAGATGGCAGATAGCTCTTAAGATGGCTCCCGTTTGTTCACATAATGCAGCGTCCTCCACACTTGTGAGTCACCATGACCATTGGATTTTGTCTTTCCTTTTCCCCCTAAGTCAGTGATATTATTGCATAGGTCTTTATTCGCTCTTACTGTCACACTCTGTGTAGCATTTTAAACTTCCTCTGTCTCCTTTTCTGTTGTCTGTGTGCCAAAGCACCTTCCTTACTAATCTCTGAGTGAATTCTCTAGAACTATCCTATCACTAACATTTTCCTTAATTCCTCATTTTATTTTTTTGCTATAGGGCACATGCACTTGCCAGACAGAGAGAGACAGAGAGATAGAAAGCGAGAAATCACCCCCCAGGGGGGAATGCCATGCCACAATCCCTTCTCCTCCATTCTCCTCTCGGGATCTTGGGCACGCATGCACACGCGCCAGGCGTGAGTTTAAGCCACCGGGTCCGGGACTCGAACCACAGTCGACTACATTACACTAACTGCTGGTCCCTTAACTCCTCATTCTTAAAGATTGAAAATATATCCTGATTTCTCTAAAGTTCAACATTAAGGAATAATGATCCTCTAAAATTAGGCCTTCACTAAAATCTGGAGTTAAAGTAGCTAGGAAACATCTTCTGTAGGAATTAAAATTATTAGAAGATTGTCGTCCCCATGTTGTAACATTGTACTGTTTGTCCCATCTCTCACTCGCGTGTCCCGACCCCCAGGACAGTCGAACAGGTTTCCTGAGAGAAGCAGTGAGAGACAGGATGAGCAGCGCAGGGATGGTGCAGTGTTACAACACGGAGACAACACAGTGTTACAACTCTTCAGGGTCTTCCATTTATTGTGGGCCAGGGATCGTAGTTATATACATGTTGGTGGGCGGTGATTGGTTGTTAAAAGGTGGTTTATGATTGGTTGCTTTTGTGGACCAATCATGAGGTACTGGATATGCAAATCTGAGGGATTCTAGTGGCCAATCAGAGTATGGTTTTGAAGGTGAGGTTTTGAAGGGGAGCCAATCATGACCTTTGTCATTGTGTAATTGTTTGCTTTCTGAGCCTAAGATGGCAATAGTAAGAGACTCATGAAAATGGCCTCGGAAGACTTGCTGGTGCACAGCCTCCCACAGAAGATGTGTGTGTTGTGTGTGTGTGTGTGTGTGTGTGTGTGTGTGTGTGTGTATGTGTGTGTGTGTGTGTGTATGTGTGTGTATTTTTAAAGTTTATTTATCCCACTAAATAAAGATAGCATTCCCAACAGGATCTTGATGATGCAATTCATCCCCGTCCTTCAGCCAGCCCCAGATTATGGGTAGTTCTGTGCCTAGTATTCCCAGGGTGATCTCTGACTCTAAAATGAAAACTTCCCCATGTGGGTAAGCCTTGCAGATGGTTGATTTTGATTGGCAAGTCACTATCTGGCCCCTATTAGGATGTATTTATATATAAATTCAGTAAAGATTTTCATTGAGTAGGAATAATTTGACTTAGAAGTGTGTAACCAGTGGTTTGGTGGTTGAGGTGGCTGGATCCCACATTGCAGACCATGGATTTAAGTCCCAGACCTAATGGCTTGAAAAACACACCAGGCAGGCCTGTACATGCATGTGTATGTTTGTGCCCAAAATTCTGAGAGGAGAATGGAGAAAGGGATTGAGGCATGGCCATCCCCTCTAGGAGACGCTTTTTCACTTTTTCTCTCTCCTCTCTCCTTTTCTCTGGTGTTTATACATGCCCTGCAGGAAATTTTAAAAATAGTAAGTGTGTGATTGTAGAGTGAATTGCGAAGAAGCCCTTAATCTACATTGTCTGCTTTGACTGAATCAACAATATCCAGTTGCTCAATAGATGCTGATTTTGTCCTAGGGATTCACACTATTGCCTCAGATAGTCAAAGCAGAAGTTGTGGGGGAGAAACACTTTTGTAAATATTTGCTTGCATTTTTATTCAGTAATTTTAGAGACTTCAGCCAGAAGTACTCATACATCTTTGAAGGTGCCAATTATGGCATTTAATAAAATATAATAAAAAATAATGACTTCTTAGGTAGGTAGGAAATACAATCTATTTTTAGACTCCAAATATGAAAATAAAATCCTACACTGAGTAACAAAATCAATAGACCGTCATTCCTCTTTCAACAAATATTTGTTAAGTACCTATTCACCTGGCATGATTCTCGGGGTTTGGGCTACATCAATAAATAAGACAAATAAAGATCTCTGGCTGGGGCCAGATGGTGGTAGCAGTAAGGCAGATCTGCAATGCTTAACCCACATGGGAAGGTCCAGGTTTGCATCCCAAGATCTCCCTTTGCGTGCCAGACATGCATGTGTTTCCATGATCTAGGCTTACAGAAGCTAGGGGTGGATTGCTTTGTGAAGACTCTGTTGAAAGTGTCTTTCTGTCTGTCTCCATCTCTAATGGAAGAAAGAAAGAAAGAAGCTGAAAAAAAGGAAAGAGAAATACCTCTGCCCCTGTAGAACTTGTATTCAAGTGTCAGGAGATGGACAGACAGTGTGTAATAAACACGAATAAGTATTATATTAGAGAAGTATAAATACAATTTTAAAAAAGTTGGGACTAGCAGGTGGTATGATGGTTAAGGTACTGAACATTCCCACATAGCTGACCAAGGTTCAGGTCCTGGACCTGGTGACATTCTCTCTCTCTCTCTCTCTCTGGTCAAATTAAAAATAAATGAATGAATAAATTAAATTACCTAATTCTTTTTAAAAAAGAAAAGAAAAAGTTGAACCATGGACTGACTCTGTGGCCTGGTAGTTAAGGCAGGCAGATCTCCCATGGCCGACAGAACCGTTCAACTCTCAGCCCAGTGGCTTAAAAAACACGCCAGATGTGGAACCAGCAGTTAGCGTAATGGCTATGTCGCTGGACTCCCATGTAGTCGACCGCGGTTCGAGTCCTGGACCCGGTGGCTTAAACTCACACCGGGCACGTGTGTGTGTGTGCCCAAGATCCCAAGAGGAGAGTGGAGGAGAAGGGATTGCGGTGTGGCCATCCCCCCGGGGGGTGATTTCTCGGTTTCTGTCTCTCTGTTTCTCTCTGTATTTCTAGCAAGTGCACGTGCCCTATAGCAAAAGAAAAAGAAGAAAAAGAAAAACAAAACCTCTCGGGACCAGCAGTTAGTGTAATGGCTATGTCGCTGGACTCCCATGTAGTCGACCGCGGTTCGAGTCCTGGACCCGGTGGCTTAAACTCACACCGGGCACGTGTGTGTGTGTGCCCAAGATCCCAAGAGGAGAGTGGAGGAGAAGGGATTGCGGTGTGGCCATCCCCCCTGGGGGTGGTTTCTCGCTTTCTGTCTCTCAGTCTGTCTCTGTCTGGTGAACACACGCGCCCTATAGCAAAAACCTCTCCTAAAAAAGAAAAAAACAAAACCTCTCAATAAAAAAAAAAAGAAGTTAAAAAAAAAGAGAGAAAGAAGAAAAAAATATGCCAGATGTATGTGCACGCATGCCTGCATGCCTGTGTTCTTAAATCCCTCCAGCGTGGAGAAATGAAGGGGAAAGAATTATGGTGTGACTATGCCCTGTTGAGAGATGAATTTTCTCTCTCCTTCTCTCTCTGTGTCTCTGGCAAGCACATGATTCCTTTTGCAAATTAAAAAATAGGTAAGTCTATAAAATATATCATAGAGGAGTTAAATTTTTAAAAAAAGGAAGGAGAGGAAAAAGCAGAGCTAGTTAATGGGAACGAGGAATGATGAATGAGGGAGTCAAAAATATGCTGATCAGGGGACCAGCAGTTAGCATAATGGCTATGTCGCTGGACTCCCATGTAGTCGACTGCGGTTCGAGTCCCAGACCCAGTGGCTTAAACTCACGTTGGGTGTGTGTGCATGTGTGCCCAAGATCCCGAGAGGAGAATGGAGGAGAAGGAATTACGGCGTGGCCATCCCCCCTGGAGGGTGATTTCTCACTTTCTATCTCTCTGTCTCTCTCTGTCTTTCTGGCAAGCACACACGCCCAATAAGAAAAACCTCTCCAAAAAAAAAAAAAATGTTGATCAGAAGCAAATTATGATTTGTCTTGTAATTATGAGTATCAGTTAATTGCTAAGATATGTCAGGCTACAATAGTTAGGAAATGGTGGATCAGATTTCACATCACTCAGGGAGTACCCTGAACAAGGGGATAGAAGAAATATAAAGCAAAGCAGAGCATTGTCACAGACGCTTTGATAGACGTGTATGCAAGCGTAGGAAGGCACTCAGATCTTTCTTACCTGATCTCACCTGTTCTTATTATGACAAACTGTTTACTTAAACCAAGACTCTTAAACCTTCTGGGTTTCGAAACATTGGCTTAGATTGAATTGGTCACTCTCTCTTCATATCACCTTATTATCTTTTTAAAAAAATACCATCCAACTACTCAACATGTCCAAACTTGTTCCAAATTGCAGTCAATTGCACTTTGAGCCACCTAATTATCTTAAGTGGAATGTTTTCATTCAGCTTCAGTGCAGCTTCCCTTCATTTTCCTACTCCCAAATGCATAATGGCTAAGGTACTATGAAATACGCAAGGCACTGCGCTAAGTGCTGGAGATGAGCAGTAAGTAAGACCAACACACTTTTGCTCTCTAGGTGCTTACATTCTAGTGAGAATTCATTTTTGTTGTTGTTGTTTTCTACCAAAGGGTGTGTGCATTTGCTAGATACAGAGAAGAGAGAGTAAGAAGAAAGCAAGAAAGCACTCCTCATGGGGTCATGGGAGTGCCACAATCTCTTCTCCATTTCTCCCTCCTCTCAGGATTTTGGGCATGCATACAGACACATTCTGCATGTTTTTCAAGCTGCTGAGTCCAGGACTTATGTACCATCAGCCATGTAGGATCCAGCTGCCTTAACCACATGCCACTAGCTGACACAGCTGTCGATATCAATTATGTTTTTATTTCTCTTTTGCCATAGGGTGCATGGACTTGCCAGAGAGACAGAGACAGAGGAGGGAAAATGAGAAATCACCACCCCAGGGGGATGGCCATGTTGCAATCCCATCTCGTTACATGTGCCTGGTGTGTTTTAAGCTGTTAGGTCTGGGACTCGAACCCTGGTTGGCCATGTGGAATTTCAGTTCTTTGATCACTGTGCCACCAACAATCAATCTTTAAAAATTATTTATTTAATTTTATTTATTCATCCATTTATTTTAATTTGACCAGAGAGAGGCAGAGAGAGAGAGTGAGGGGAAAGTGAGAAAGCAAACTGCCAGGTCCAGGACTTGAACTGTGGTCAGCCATGTGGGAGTGTCTAGCGCCTTAACCACCATGCTACCTGCTCATCCCCGTCCCCATCAGCAGTTAATTTTTAAGTAGTTAAGTAAGATGTCAAATGTAGTGGTTCTCAAAATTTTTGGTCTGAGGATCCTTGTACACTTTTAAAAATTATTTCAAGACCCCAAAGATGTTTTCTTAATAGGTTATATTTATTAATATGTATCAGTTTAGAAATTAAAACAGGGATTTGGGGCTAGAAGGTGGTGTAGTGGTTACAGCACTGGACTCCCACTTGACTGGCAAGAGTTCAAATCCCAAACCTGGCAGCTTGAAAATCACACTGGGTACATGTGC
>NW_006159682.1:611550-635793 GCF_000334495.1 Tupaia belangeri chinensis | reverse complement strand
CAAGATTCCAAGAAGAGAATAGAGGAGAAGGGATTGCGGTGTGGCCATCCCCCCGGGGGGTGATTTCTCGGTTTCTGTCTCTCTGTTTCTCTCTGTATTTCTAGCAAGTGCACGTGCCCTATAGCAAAAGAAAAAGAAGAAAAAGAAAAACAAAACCTCTCGGGACCAGCAGTTAGTGTAATGGCTATGTCGCTGGACTCCCATGTAGTCGACCGCGGTTCGAGTCCTGGACCCGGTGGCTTAAACTCACACCGGGCACGTGTGTGTGTGTGCCCAAGATCCCAAGAGGAGAGTGGAGGAGAAGGGATTGCGGTGTGGCCATCCCCCCTGGGGGTGGTTTCTCGCTTTCTGTCTCTCAGTCTGTCTCTGTCTGGTGAACACACGCGCCCTATAGCAAAAACCTCTCCTAAAAAAGAAAAAAACAAAACCTCTCAATAAAAAAAAAAAGAAGTTAAAAAAAAAGAGAGAAAGAAGAAAAAAATATGCCAGATGTATGTGCACGCATGCCTGCATGCCTGTGTTCTTAAATCCCTCCAGCGTGGAGAAATGAAGGGGAAAGAATTATGGTGTGACTATGCCCTGTTGAGAGATGAATTTTCTCTCTCCTTCTCTCTCTGTGTCTCTGGCAAGCACATGATTCCTTTTGCAAATTAAAAAATAGGTAAGTCTATAAAATATATCATAGAGGAGTTAAATTTTTAAAAAAAGGAAGGAGAGGAAAAAGCAGAGCTAGTTAATGGGAACGAGGAATGATGAATGAGGGAGTCAAAAATATGCTGATCAGGGGACCAGCAGTTAGCATAATGGCTATGTCGCTGGACTCCCATGTAGTCGACTGCGGTTCGAGTCCCAGACCCAGTGGCTTAAACTCACGTTGGGTGTGTGTGCATGTGTGCCCAAGATCCCGAGAGGAGAATGGAGGAGAAGGAATTACGGCGTGGCCATCCCCCCTGGAGGGTGATTTCTCACTTTCTATCTCTCTGTCTCTCTCTGTCTTTCTGGCAAGCACACACGCCCAATAAGAAAAACCTCTCCAAAAAAAAAAAAAATGTTGATCAGAAGCAAATTATGATTTGTCTTGTAATTATGAGTATCAGTTAATTGCTAAGATATGTCAGGCTACAATAGTTAGGAAATGGTGGATCAGATTTCACATCACTCAGGGAGTACCCTGAACAAGGGGATAGAAGAAATATAAAGCAAAGCAGAGCATTGTCACAGACGCTTTGATAGACGTGTATGCAAGCGTAGGAAGGCACTCAGATCTTTCTTACCTGATCTCACCTGTTCTTATTATGACAAACTGTTTACTTAAACCAAGACTCTTAAACCTTCTGGGTTTCGAAACATTGGCTTAGATTGAATTGGTCACTCTCTCTTCATATCACCTTATTATCTTTTTAAAAAAATACCATCCAACTACTCAACATGTCCAAACTTGTTCCAAATTGCAGTCAATTGCACTTTGAGCCACCTAATTATCTTAAGTGGAATGTTTTCATTCAGCTTCAGTGCAGCTTCCCTTCATTTTCCTACTCCCAAATGCATAATGGCTAAGGTACTATGAAATACGCAAGGCACTGCGCTAAGTGCTGGAGATGAGCAGTAAGTAAGACCAACACACTTTTGCTCTCTAGGTGCTTACATTCTAGTGAGAATTCATTTTTGTTGTTGTTGTTTTCTACCAAAGGGTGTGTGCATTTGCTAGATACAGAGAAGAGAGAGTAAGAAGAAAGCAAGAAAGCACTCCTCATGGGGTCATGGGAGTGCCACAATCTCTTCTCCATTTCTCCCTCCTCTCAGGATTTTGGGCATGCATACAGACACATTCTGCATGTTTTTCAAGCTGCTGAGTCCAGGACTTATGTACCATCAGCCATGTAGGATCCAGCTGCCTTAACCACATGCCACTAGCTGACACAGCTGTCGATATCAACTATGCTATTATGTTTTTATTTCTCTTTTGCCATAGGGTGCATGGACTTGCCAGAGAGACAGAGACAGAGGAGGGAAAATGAGAAATCACCACCCCAGGGGGATGGCCATGTTGCAATCCCATCTCGTTACATGTGCCTGGTGTGTTTTAAGCTGTTAGGTCTGGGACTCGAACCCTGGTTGGCCATGTGGAATTTCAGTTCTTTGATCACTGTGCCACCAACAATCAATCTTTAAAAATTATTTATTTAATTTTATTTATTCATCCATTTATTTTAATTTGACCAGAGAGAGGCAGAGAGAGAGAGTGAGGGGAAAGTGAGAAAGCAAACTGCCAGGTCCAGGACTTGAACTGTGGTCAGCCATGTGGGAGTGTCTAGCGCCTTAACCACCATGCTACCTGCTCATCCCCGTCCCCATCAGCAGTTAATTTTTAAGTAGTTAAGTAAGATGTCAAATGTAGTGGTTCTCAAAATTTTTGGTCTGAGGATCCTTGTACACTTTTAAAAATTATTTCAAGACCCCAAAGATGTTTTCTTAATAGGTTATATTTATTAATATGTATCAGTTTAGAAATTAAAACAGGGATTTGGGGCTAGAAGGTGGTGTAGTGGTTACAGCACTGGACTCCCACTTGACTGGCAAGAGTTCAAATCCCAAACCTGGCAGCTTGAAAATCACACTGGGTACATGTGCATGCATGCCCAAAATCCCAGGAAGAGAATGGAGGAGAAGAGATTGCAGCATGGCTATCCTCCCAGGGGTAATTTCTCCTTCTCCTTCTCCAAGTGAGCACACACACTATGGCAAAAACCTTTAAAAAAAATCGGGATTAAAAAATATGTTTATGTATTTATTTTAAAATAGCAGTAAGAGGGGCTTGAAAATCACTTCGTGTGTGTGTGCGAGTACATACATGTGTGTGTGCCCAAGATCCCAGGTGAAGAATGGAGGAGAAGGGATTGATGCATGACCACCCCCTCCAGGGGGTGTGATTTCTCATTTACTCTCTCACTGTCTCTGTGTGAGTCTCTCTCTCCAGCGAGCACATGCACCCTAAGGCCAAAAATAAATAAATAAACCTTTAAAAATAGCAATAAGAAACCCATTACACTAATAATATCTTATATGAAAATGACTATTTTCTTTAAACAGTCAAACAGATAAATAAAAAAAAAAGAGTGAAAAGACTGGCGTCATGTTACCTATTTGCAGTTCTCCTTAATGTCTGGATGAATAGAATATAGCTAAATTCTCATATTTGTTTGTACATTGAACCTGTTATATATCATTTTAGTTGGAGTATATGAAAATATAGCTTTATAGAAACATGTAGTTAGAAAAGGTAGTATTTTAATAGCCTTGTAAGGAATTTATGAATATTCTTCTTTGATACTTCATTAAAACTCAAGTGACAGTTTCTTAAAGGTTAGCTGAATCTGAAACTATATTAGATTTCAAAAAATTCATGGAAAATCGATTTTTTTTTTTGGGGGGTGTGGCGGTGGGAACAGGTTTTTGCTATAGGGTGCATGTGCTCGCCAGAAAGAGAGAGACAGAGAGCAAGAAATCACCCCCCAGGAAGGAGGCCACGCCACAATCCTTTCTCCTCTGTTCTTTTCTTGGGATCTTGGGCACGCATGCACACGCACCAGGTGTGAGTTTAAGCCACTGGGTCTGGGACTCGGACCACAGTTGACTACATGGGAGTCCAGCAACATAGCCATTACGCCAATTGCTAGTCCCAAAAATGGAATTAAAGTACAAATTTATGTTGGTGTACAACTGTTTTGAAATCCATGCACAGTTATTTAATGATATATATATTTATGAATGTTTTAAAATTGATGTCTGGAGTACTCTATTACATTAAAATCTATTGTTTTGGTACTTTGACCCTGTGAATGATTTTATAATGTCATTCATTGGCCATGTAAAAATATTTGTTCACTGTGTTAATACAGATCTTGCCAATGTTTACACTTTTTTTTTTAAGAGAGATTTTTGTTATAGGCAACATGCACTTGCCAGATAGAGACAGAGAGACAGAAAGTGAGAAATCAACCCCCAGGGGGAATGGCCATGCCGCAGTCCCTTCTCCATTCTCCTCTTGGGATCTTGGGCACACATGCATGCACCTGGAGTGAGTTTTAAGCCATCAGGTCCGGGACTCGAACTATGTTCATCTCTGTGAGAGTCCAGCAACATGACCATCATCACACCAACTGCTGTTCTCAATACATTTTATTTTATGATATTAAAAAAATCACATTTGTTGATGTTGCCCCCAGCTTATAAGAAAAGGCTTTAAGTTTTGAGAGTCTGTCAAGGTCATGATGGCTGGTGAATACAAAGTTTAATGTTAGCTTGAAAGCTTGAACTTAACACTTGGCAACAAATATTGTCAGTGTTCCCTGCAATGTCAGGCTCACTTCACTTATTTTTAGGGAAGTATCTGTCAGATACCCCGGTATAAGTAATCTAGTTTGTCAGTTCTTTCAAGGAACAATGATCCATGAAAAATGTGCCAGTTAGTACACAACTCAGACATTCAGACAAGTGTTTTCTTTGACATAATTGTTATACTTTGAAATGCAGCAGAAGTGCTTGATGTGTACTATCTGTTTGTCATAGAAACTGTTTAAAAAGTATGTACCCATCGGGCCAGCAGATGGCATAATGGTTACATCTCTGGACTCCCACATAGTCGACCATGGTCCAAGTCTCGGATCCGGTGGCTTAAAACTTACCCCAGGCGCATGTGTGTTTGTGCCCAAGTTCCCAAGAGGAGAAAGGGGAATAAGGGGTTGCGGCCATCTCCCTTGAGGGATGATTTCTCACTTTCTGTGCTCCTTCAAGAGAATTCTTACGAGAAACAGGAATTATTCTTTTTTTTTCTCCCTGCAAATATGCGATGGTGAGAATACACACACACACACACACACACACACACACACACACATAATGGCCATGTGCTCAGTTTGGTGGCATTGCCTTGATTTGTGCTAATGTGCCAGCAGTTTTGCCACCAATGCTCTTGTACCATCACTACAAATGGCAACACAGTGAAAAACTCAGGTAACATCTTTTTAAAAAAATTTTGCCAGAGGTCAAATATGCTAGCAGGAACACAGAGGGAAAGTGCGAAAGCACCCCATGGGGAATGGTCATGCTGCAATCCCTTCTCTATCTCCCTTCTTTTGGGATTTAGGATAAGTACATACACACACCTGGTGTGTTTCGCAAGCTGCCAGGTCCAAGGCTTGAACTGTGTGGTCAGCTGTGTGGGAGCCAGTCCCCTTAACTACCACCTCATCTGCTGGCTCCAAGATAACATCTCAGTATGAAAATAGTTTTGCCTGAAGGTCTCCCTTGTTATTGTGTACTTTATTTCACCTGATTTGCTCAGCAGACCTATGAGGTGGTTGATATTAACCCCTTTCAAAGTATGTGGATACAACCTAGAGGTGTTAAGTGTTTTCCTCCCTAGGTCACAAAGTAGTGAAGTTCGGGGCTAGCAAGTGGCATAGAGGTCAAGGTGGCTGGATCTCACATGGCCAGTTACGCGGTTTGAGTCCCCAGACCCTGTGGCTGGAAAAAACGTGCTGGGTGTGTGTGCATGCATGCCTGAAATCCTGAGAGAATGGAGAAGAAAGGATTTCGCTGCAGCCATCCCCCTGCCCAGAGTGAGCATACATGCTCTATAGTAAAAGCCAAAAAAGGAGTGAAGTTGGGACTTGAGCCCAAGTTTTCTGACTAGAATTTCTAGTTCTCATTCTTTTTGTTTCATACTCTCTCAAATATGTGGAGAAGTTTATCTTATTATCCCTTAAGACGAATTTTGCCATGTAGGGTATGCGATGAGGCTTAGTTAACAGAACTTGAGTTATTTGAAGCCTGAAGACTATTTTCATTTGCAGTTTTCTTGGTGTTATGTCATTGCGAAATGCTAAGCTTTTGGTTTCTTTATTCTGGAAGAAGGATAATAATACTATCTCATGTAGATGGTATGAGGATTCAGTTATTTGGTACATGTTATGCGTGTAGAACCACGCTGCTACAAATGAAGTACTCACTAGAGTTAGCTGTTACTATTTCCGGTGTAGAGAAGGGCCTGAAGCATTTTAGCAGAGGGAACAGCTAGAGCAGAAACTGAGACACATGAGTCTTTGTGAAAGAGGATATTGGGAAGTAAGCCCAGAAAGGTAGATTTGGACCCTGATTATTGCTGATTAAGGCCATAAATGTTGCTCAAGTACGTATCCTTAATACTCAAAACAGTGACTGATCAGCAGCATTATGGGGAGCAGGACATTTGAATAACTTAGTCCGGAAGAATGGAAAGAGTCCTAAGAAGTAAAGATGTTGCGGACTGTAGAATGGGTAAAGATAACATATCACTAAACAGCTTACCATCCAACCAAGTGATTGTACTTCCCAGGAGACTGTAAATGACTTGGTCATGGATTATCTTATCCTTGCTCCCATCTCAACATGTATATGAGGCTCATATATTTGAGCAGTTTCTCAACAGTTAATCTTGTAAACATGTTTTTTGTGTAATGTTTTCATTTCGCAATAGCTTTCAGAGAAAAGGAAGCCTTTGTGATTATAGAGGTTAATTCTTCTTTTTACTTCAATTGCAGAACAGGCAAATAACCACTTCCTTTTGCAAACAGACAGTAGTTTATTCATAGTTGTTTATGTTTTAGAAGAAAATACGACTTTAGTTGACCAATTCCTAAGGAGCGGTCAAGATCAAGAATGGGGAATTTTGGAAGCTTATCTACTTCTTGTGGTTAGAATTACACTGGAAGAGTGAAATCTTTTTTTTTCTTTTTTTAAGTTTATTGATTTCTCTGAAGTGAGAGAGACAGAGGACAGACAGACGACACTCTCTACAGTGTCTCATGCTGCTCTCCTCCCATCCCGAGTCCTTACCAGTGAGCCAGAATCAAGGGCTGCATGCGTGCCCAGCATGTGCAGGCCATTCTGGAAACTGACCCCAGTATTCCCCATAGCTTCCAGCCTTGCAGAGTGTTTTGCATTATTACTGCTACGTGGTACTGTGGCCAGGCCAAAGAGTGAAATCTTTTGAATAACCATATATTCTTACTTAACTGTATTATAACATAGAAAATATGATTTGGTATGTAATAAAAGAGCTAAGATTGTAAAATCCTAAAAATATTTTATTTTACTTACCAGACAAATACTGTTTTCCCCTTGTGTACCTTATTTACTTATTTATTTTTTTTTAGAGAGTTTTTCGCTATAGGGTGCATGCATTCACCAGAAAGACAGAGAGAGACAGAGAGATAGAAAGTGAGAAATTACCCCCCTAGGGGGGATGGCCATGCTTCAATCCCTTCTTCTCCATTCTCCTCTCGGGATCTTGTGCATGCACGCACATGCACCCGGCGTGAGTTTAAGCCACTGGGTCCAGGACTCGAACTGTGGTCGACTACATGGGAGTCCAGCTACATAGCCATTAGCCAACTGCTGGTCCTGTGCACATTTATATTTTTTTCCATATGAGCCAGGCATTTTTGAAATCTAGGAGTTACAGTAATCTCTTCTCTACTAATTTTCAATGATTAATTATGTAGTAGATTAATAGAATTTATTTTACCTTAAGGTTGTGCGTTATAACAACAACAGTGGTATTTTAGAATATGTCAGACACTGTGGTAAATATTTTATAGATTATCTGATATAAACCTCTCAACAACCTTGTAAAGTCAAGGGGCTGTTGTCATTCTTGGATGACACAAGAGAAAAAGTAAAGCTCTGAGAGTTTAAGCAGCTTGCAGAGAGTTGGGGCGCATAAGCGCAACCCTGGGTATCAGACCAGGAGAGCTGCTTAAGAAGATTATGGTCCATCTACTGAAATGATTTAAAATCTATAGATATGGATATATGTTTTTGATATAGTACAAAGTGAGAGAATTGAGGTTTTAAGGTTTGAGACTAGGGAGGATATGCCATGAGCAGGAAGATAACTCGTGTGGAGTATTTAGGGGTCAGAGAGAAGGTGGTTTGGTTCCTATAAAGCATGGAATAAATGCGAAGGGTTTTTACTGCCAGGCCAGGAGTCTGGGCTGAATTCTGTAGGTTATAGGAGAACACTGAGATATTTGCTGGAAATGGCAACCTTTCAATATAGGTTGATCTGAGTGAGGTATGCAGGCTGTATTGGAGGTGGTAGAGCTTAGCAAATATATGATATTTGTGATGATATTTTATAAATAGCCATGAGATGATGAGGGCTTGAAACAGCATGGTATCAGTAGGAACTGAAAGAAAGGATAGACTGAGAGACCATCTCAAGGAAGAGTCTGGCAAACTTGGTATCTGATTTCATTTGTAAAGTGATTGCAGCTTTAAAGATGGTTGTCAAGAGATGGCAGTGAGAATGACATCTTTTTGTCAAGTCTCAGCCATTTTTCAATTCAGGCCTCATTATTAAAACAACTTTCTGATTGGCATGTCACCTCCATTTTTGTCCCGTTTGTCACCTTCAAGTATCTGTATATATGAGTGGACCTATTTCTTGGCTCTATTGTGTTTCTTAGTTTAATTTATCCTTGCTTCAGTATCACAGCTTCTTATTACTGCTTTACATTTATTTTTAGTTAGTATACTCTCTAAAAAGTCTTCTTTTCAGGAAAGTCTTTGCTATTTTTTTCCTAGTTTTTGCCAAAGGGTATGTTCGATTGCTGGAGAGAGACAGTGTGAGGAAAAGTGAGAAATCACTCCCAGGTGGATTGCCACAGCAATACCTTCTCCTCCCAGGATTTTGGGTGCACACACACACACACACACACACACACATGTGCCTGGCATGACCTTCAAACCACCACGTCTGAGACTTGAACTGTGGTTGTCCATGTGGGAGTCCAGTGCCTTAACAACCATGTTGTACCTGCTGGCCCTGTCTTTGCTGTTCTTTATTCCCTTTGTATCCTTTTAGGATCAGTTTTACAAATTCCACAAAATATATTTTAACTTTTAATTGGCTTTGTATTTGCTCTATAGATGAGTTTGAATCTCATTACAGTATTGAAGCTTCCACTTTATAAATATGATATAAATATGGTATTTTCATTTATTTAAGTCTTCTTTGATTTATTATGTACTTTTTAAAAATGTAAGTTTTAAAAATTAAAAATAAACTCAAGCTTGCAGAAAAGTTGCAAATATAGTATAAAGGACTTTTTTCTGCATGCTTTATCATTATTTTCAGCAAAAAAGGAAAATTTCCCACATATGCACACTACAGACATTAACATTGGAAATGTTATTAGAAGGAAATCACATTAATATATTAATACCATCTAATCCTTAGACTCCATTTAAATTTATCTCTTGTCCCAATAATGTGATTCATAGCAAAGGGATCTGATTTAGAATCACATGCTGTTCTTAGTTTTCATGCCTCACTAGACTCCTATAGTATGGAACAGTTTCAAACTATCTCAGTGCTATAGCTTTGTTCCCCCCAAATTTTTGTGTTGAAATTTGGTTGTGATGGGATTAAGAGGGTGAAAATTTAGTCCAACTATGGTATTGAAATATAGGACCTCTGGGAGATTAGGATTAAAGTTATTGAGGTAGGGCCTCATGATTCACTCCTGGTAGGTTTATCAGGAGAGGGAGTGAGACCAGAGACTCAGACACAGATGTGTGCACTCCTGCCCTCCACCATGTTGTGGCCCCTGGACTGTGGGCCTCCAAACTATGTGCTAAATAAACCTCTGTTTAGAAATTACCCAGACTCAGATATCTCTGTTATTAGCAATAAAACAGACCATAACATTCAGTCTTTCCTTGAATTTTATGACTTTGACATTTTTGAAGATTATAGACCAGCTATTTTGTAAAAGTCCCCTGATTTGCTTCTCTTATCTTTTCTTCGTGATTAGATTAGGGTTATATAGTTCTAAGCTGAAGATCTCAAAAATGATCCTGTGTTTCAGTTTCTCCATTGCTGACAGTATTTACTTTTTTTCTTTATTCATGATATAGCATGGGCATGCACACCTGAGAGTAAGAGAGAGACAGAGGGAAGGAGAGACACTAGGGCCCTTCACAGGGCATGATCATACTGTGATCCTTTTTCCAATCCTCCCTTCTTTTGGATCCTGGAAACTTGTGTTTGTATGTGGCATGTCTTGGGTAGACTGGGCTGGGGATTGAAACAGTGGTTGCCATATTGGACCTAACTTCTCTTAAGCAGTGCATTAATGCTGTGTCACAGAACTTGATTCATCAATTTAATTTTATTCATTTTTTTATTGCTAGCGGGCAAGTGCACTCACCAGAGAAAGAGAGAGAAAAAGAGAGAGAGAGAAAGCACCCTTGTTAGGGTGTGGTCATGGCACGATCCTTTTTCCTCCCATTTCTTCATCCTGTCAGGATTTTGGGGCATGTGCACAGTTCCGGTGTGTTTTTCAAGCCACCTGGGGCTGGAATTAGAACTTTTGTCAGCCACTGGGGCCTGGCTATCTTCATACTGAGCTATGGAGCCACTTGGCTCCATCAATTTTATAGTTTATATTCTATTATTTTAAAAATCTAAATGAAAAACCAATAAAAAATATTAAGTAACATACATAACCTCAGGAAAAAATTTGTCATTTATAAAATAATCTGGAACTTCTCATGATCTGTTTCTGTTTTCTTCTTGTTCTCATTTATCTGTGGTTTTTGTCTCCAAAAGTGTCTCCAAGTGTGTATGCTTGGTTATCTTTGTTTATGTGCTGGGCATTGTATTTGAAAGATTTTATAGGAATACAGTTCAGCAACTAAGATGATGTTATTATCCTATAGAAAAGATTTTCCTTTGATTTTGCTTGCTAGATGTCTGGCGTCACGAATAGTCTAGGACTGTTTTAATTCATTTCATGTATCAAGATTTTTTGGGGCCTCCCAAATGACCAATGTTTTAATTCTATTTTATCCTTATTTCTAAAGTAAGAGACCATTTGAGGTCTCAATTCAAAACATGACTTATTGGGACCAGCAGTTAGCATAATGGCTATGTCGCTGGACTGCCACGTAGTCGACCGTGGTTCGCGTCCCAGACCCGGCAGCTTAAAACTCACGCAGGGCGCTTGCGCGCATGTGCCCAAGATCCTGAGAGGAGAACGGAGGAGAAGGGATTGCGGCGTGGCCATCCCCCCCGGGGGATGATTTCTCGCTTTCTGTCTCTCTGTCTCTCTCTTCTGTCTGGTGAGCGCATGCGCCCTATAGCAAAAAACCTCTAAAAAAACCCACATGACTTATTTACTGTTGGCACCCTCACTGTTAGTGGGCCCTGGTCTATAGCTTTTTGCTTGAATAGACTTTTTTTTTTTCTTTCTTTCTTTTTTTTTGGAGGGGTTTTTGCTATAGGGCGCGTGTGCTCGCCAGACAGAGAGAGAGAGACAGAGAGACAGAAAGCAAGAAGTCACCACCCCAGGGGGGATGGTCACGCCGTAGTCCCTTCTCTTCCATTCTCCTCTCGGGATCTTGGGCACGCACGCACACATGCCCAGCGTGAGTTTAAGCCACCGGGCCTGGGACTCGAACCGCAGTCGACTACATGGGAGTCCAGCAACATAGCCATTATGCTAACTGCTGGTCCTAATTGAAAAGACTTTTTTTTTAATGGCCTTTATTTCTTAAATGCATTTTGAGGAAGTAGAATTTCCATATACCCAGTGCCCTTGAACTCTTAAGAAGGCTTTTAATCGTCTTGTGCAATCTATCTCTCTGCTGGAATTTACAGTGCCTCCAAGAGAAAGCTGGCCCTAAATACCAGACTTATCTTTTAATTTTTTGACTTCTGGAAGATCTTGACCTGGTAATTCTTTACCATTTTGTTGGTTGCTGACACCTACACCAATTGTTTTTCAGTACAGCTTTTCTAGTTCTCAGTGGAAAGGATGGTCTGAACTGTGTAATCTCTTATTATTGAATACAGTTATTCCCTTTGTTATAAATTGTTGTAAGTATACTGCATATCTAGAGAGGCTAGATCAAGGTGAACCTATTAAGGAAATGGCACAACTAAAAACCTTTTCTGTTAGCATATGGTTTTAAATATTTACTTCAAACAGGAGATAAGTTGTAGAAATTAAATTTTTAATTTTTGATATTTTATTCCAGCTCGTGATGCTGATGAGCGAGAGAAGTGGATCCATGCCTTAGAAGAAACAATTCTTCGACATACTCTCCAGCTTCAAGTAAGTTCATGGCTTCTGGATAGTTAAATTTGTTTTTTGGGTTTTTTTTTTTAAAGTCTCTTATTTTTTTCTTTTTCTTTCTTTTTTAAAAATAACTCTTTTAATGATGTAGGGATAGCTTTAATATTGTACTATAAAGTTATAATCATTGATTTTCTTCTGCCTTCTGAGGATAAAATGCTGATTTTTGTCTGGAAACAAGATAGGCACAGCAATGTGGAAAGTGAAAAGCTATGTTCAAATATGCCAGATTTATGTTTTAAATTTTGTTTTAAAGTTGATTATTGATATAAACAATTTATATAATTATGCATAATAATAGGTAAGTGCCACTAAGAAGTTGACCTCATTTTCTTGTTTTAGGATTTAACTATTACCATTTGTGTCAGTATTCTTTGGGATGAAAGTGAAAGAAAACTCAACCCAAAAGAAGAAGAGAAAAAGCAACACTGGTTTAAGTGGGGTTTGATGTAGGCATTTAAACAACGTCATTAGTTCTCAAATTCCCCATATCTATTTCTAGGTTTCAGTTCTTCTGAGTTGTCTTCATTTTCAGATAGGGTCTCCTTTTGTGGTAGTAAGAGTTTTTTTTAGCAGTTTCAGCCCCACATTGTAGGAACTCTGAGTTCACAGGAGGCCATTGTTCTTTTTGAATCTTAATAGGGTTAGTGCCAAACACTTCAGCTTCAATCATGTGTCCGACTCCAACCACTGACAATATGCTGTACCCTGGAGCTGGGCTGATATTGGCCATACCACAGACACATCACCAATAGGGTGGAGGGTATGACTGCCCTGTCCTGCTCACCCTAACCCCAACAAAGATAGAACAGGGAAAAGAAAGATTCTGGATGACAAAAGCAACAATACCTACACTATCATACAAAAGCCATTTCCTGTATTTGTTCTTTTTTTCTTTTTTTTTTTTGGAGAGGTTTCTGCTATTGGGCGCGTGCGCTTGCACTTGCCAGAAAAGACAGAGAGAGACAGAAAGCGAGACATCACCCCCCAGGGGGGATGGTCACGCCCCAATCCCTTCTCCTCCATTCTCCTCTCGGGATCTTGGGCACGCACGCACACATGCCCAGCGTGAGTTTTAAGCCACCGGGTCCAAGACACGAACCACAGTCAACTACATGGGAGTCCAGTAGCCATTATGCTAACTGCTGGTTCCTCCTGTATTTGTTCTTCAGTGAAAAATCTTGTATTTGTGGCATGTGGAGAGTTTTGATTATTTTGATTTAGAGAACTCACATACAGAAAACTGACGTTTCATAACCTCTTTTCTCTACTATCTTTTCTCACACCAGGATTTGACTTGATTAGGTAAGATGTTATAGGGCATTCCAGGCCCTACACTGAAAAGTGTTCAAGTAGAGGCATAAAGCATATCTCTCACGTATATCATTATTAAGGGCAATATAAGAAATGTAACAAATGAATATGAAGTTGAGACAGGAGATCTGTAAGTTATTCTATGAGTTATGCTTCTTAAAAGCAACTTTATAATTTCTGTACTTCTTTTTTCCCTCCAATTTTGGCAGTTTAATAAATGACTATAGCATCAATTCAACAAATTCGTGCTCCAGTAAGAAAGGGATAAGTGTTTCAGTAATTGTATTAGACAGAATGTGGCAGACGAGATTCCCTCCCTTGATTGTGAGGCTGGCATTTAAGTCTGTGATCTTTGCCAGTCTGCCCTTCTAGACATTTCTGCCACCACACCCCTACAGAAATCTACTACAATGCTATTGCTGACTTGATTTTCTTCAAACACTTTTTCCGTTTCTGGCCTCAGTCTCTCTCTGAAATACCTCTTGCCCTTTTCTTTAAAGGCTAATTTAGAACTCACCTCTTCTATGAAGCTTCCCCTGTCTGGCCCCTTATCCACTCTCCCCAAGTTGAAAGTGATTTTTCTTTACATGCTCATTGCACAGTCCTAAGCCATTTCTATATTCTTCTCGGTTATCTTTTAAAGTATATATAACTTTCACTTCCGCAGGTATGATGTAGACTCCTTAAGGTTAGGTACCTTAATTTGATCTAATTTTAGAACTTCTGAGTTTTTGCTAAGAGAGCTTACATGTCTTTGGAAGTAATGGTAAGAAAAAGATAACTTCAAGAAGTCTTAGACTTCTGATAACTTTGATATTTTAAAATACATGTGATGGGGCCAGCAGGTGGTATGGTGGTTAAGGTGCTGGACTCTCACATGGCTGACTGCAGGTGAAGTCTCAGACCTGCTGGCTTGGTTTCTCACTTCCCTCTGTCTTTTTCTCTCTGTTTCTCTCCAATGAGCTCATGTGCCCTATAAAAATTTTTTTAAAAATAACAATAATAATTAATAAAATTAAAAAATCATTGTTTTTTAAAAAAATATATGTGACACAGAAGAGCTCTCTGTTTTTTCCTAAACTTACTACATGGAGCAGGTAAGATATTTAGAAATAAGAATTAAACGTTCATTTGATTGGCAGAAGATTCTCTTCCCAGAGTTGGTAAAGGATGGTGAAGAACCTCACTCTGGAGCCAGAATGCCTAGTTTTGTATTCCAATGCCACCACATAGATTTAACTATTATTATTCAATTTACTGCCTCTGAGAGATTTTTATTTTTTATTTTTTTGTTGTTGCTATAGGACTTGTGTGCTCACCAGAGATACAGAGAGACAAAATGAGAAATTACCCACTGGAGGGTAATTTCCTGCAATCCTTTCTCCTCCATTCTCCTCTCGGGGTTTTGGGCACACACACACACACACACACACACACACACACTCACACAACTCACCTGGTGTGAGTCTTAAGCCACCGGGTCCAGGACTCAAACTGCGGTCGACTACATGGGAGTTCAGTGACAAAACCATTATGCTACCTGCTGGTCCCTCAATTTACTGCCTCTGAATTTCAATGTCCTCACCTACAGAATAAGGATAATAAAAGCGCCTACTTCTTAGAGTTGTTTTGATGACTAATGAATTAAATGAAAGCTAGTCAAAATAATGCTTAGGATTAATAATAAGAACCTGGTAAATGTTAGTTGCCATTACTAATACAGTGATTATTCCCACCATTCTCTCTCCCAGTGCTTGGTATTCAAATAGTGCTGAGTAAATGTTAGTTAAGTGGAGAAATAATTGTAGGAACTAATGAACAAACAGCATGTAGATCACTTTTCATTGCGGTCTATTGAATACTTTGAGACATGCAGTGTGCTATGCATTAGGCACTGTGGAGTGGGCACTCTTGGAGCTGTTTTCCAAAAGGACATGGGGGAAGAGATTCAGTAATGGCAGCAGCCTGCTTTTAAAATATGTCCTAGTATCAACCACTGTGTAGGTTCTTGTCTTTGATTATTTCAATTTCTTATAAAAATCTTATAAAATATATTTTCATCCCTAGTTTATAGGTGAGAAAGCTTCTGTGACATAGCACTGCTTCCCAAGCTGTTTGGAAGTCCTTCTCACACTTGCTCGTCCTCCTTTTCCATTTCCACTTATTTCTACGTTAGCCATTAAGCTATCCCACATTGGCTGTGTCATTAGTAAAAACTGCACCACCTTCAAAACATTAAATTAAAAAGTGTTTTCTGTCCCATCCCCAGTGGCACATGCTACTGAGACCCACATGAGAGGCCTGGGATCAATTCCTGGTCCAACCTAAAGACTGGATGTGGTGGCACACACTTATAATCTCGGACTCAGGAGGACGAGGCAGGAGGATTGTGACAACAAGAACCTGTCTAAAAAAGAAATGTGTTTTCTCTTTGACATCAGCTTTAATTATTTATTTATTTATTTATTTATTTACCTACCTACCTACCTACCTACCTACCTACCTTCATCCTCTTCTACCTCTTTACTTCTTCTGAACCATCTCTCATTTTGTTCTGAGCTCCATTTCTCCTCTTTTTATCTTCTGACCACTCAGTGGCTTTCTACACTGCTTATCTCATTCTCGAATGTAGACCGTGTGACCTGCTTGTTCAACACTGCTTTTTGCTTAGACTTGCTTGCCATTGGGCATTTTGTGCTGTATACTGTTCTGGTTTCCATTCCCCGGGGCCTCATTGTCTGATGTCTTTGCTTCTAGTACTGGTAGAGGTCACAAAAGCAAGGTGACTGAATCTATTACATTTTTAATTTTGTTATTGATTGTAATTGGGTTTTCGTCAGTATTTAAGTCTCCTTATTGGCTTTTTATTGATTTCCAACTGAATCCCCACAATGACATCTTTTCATTATATTTAGTGTTTAATTACAGCCCATTCCTATCCTCATAGAAAAAAGAATTCAATTTTTAATGATTTTACTTGCATGAAGGGACTTCTAGAAGTTTGCAGAAAATGGAGTTAAACTATGAGTTCACTTTGGTGCCAAAAAAATTTAAATCCATGTACTTTTTTTTTTTAGTTTGCTATAGACGGTGTACACTCATGCCATAGTACACTGAGATACTGGGTAATAGGGAGGAGAGGTAAGAAATCATTCCCCCAAGATGATGACTACACTGCATACACTGCAATCTCTTCTCTTCCATTTTCCTCTTGAGATTTTGGGCATGCAACACAGGTACACATTGTGATTTTTCAAGCCTCCAGGCCCGAGACTCAAACCACAAAGTCAGCCATGTGGGATCCAACCACTTCAACCTTCACACCACCTGTTGGCCATAAATACATGTGCAGTTTTTTATAATATTCATTTTCATGAACTTTTGAAGACCCTGTGTACTTTATTTCTCAGCTTCGTGTATTTCTTTCTTTTTATTTTAAACATTCATTTGATTTTACTATAAGCTCCTTCCATCCTCTCCTTGCTTTGCATATTTTTAAAAATTATTTTATTTTTAACTTTATTTATTCATCTATTTCTTTAATTTGACCAGAGAGGGACAGAGAGAGAGAGAAAGTGAGAAAGCAAGCCACCAAGCCCGGGACTTGAACCATAGACGGCCATGCAGGAGTCCAGTGCTCTTAACCACTTGCCTGCCCTGCTTGGCATATTTCAATGAAAAAAATATTCTCACTGTTAACACTATGTACAAACTCTTGAGCACATGATGTTTCCTTTAGGATATTGACCTTAGCTTTTCACTCTTCAGCAACCTGCACCATTTTCATGGACTCAGCCAAAACTTCTGTCTAGGTAACTCCCCCCCCCCATTCTTTATATCTCTTCTGATATGTACTTTTAGTCTTACAGTTTTTAACTTTTGTATTTTGCCAGTTGATGCCTCTCTGGAACTCCACCTCCACATGGCAAAGACTGAGTTTGTCATATCTTTCCTCTCCAAACCCATCTCTATCTGATTTTTTTCCTATTTTTGTTGATAACAGCAGTATTTGCTGAGATTTGGAAATCAGGAGTCCTTTTAGGTGATAACTTCTAACCTACTAGACCTGGGGACTCTTTTATAGAATCAATTACTTCCCCCCTCCTCTTTTTCAGGAGAATATTAACCTCAAGATTTTATTGTCTTTATAATAAAACAAAAGATGAAGTTTAGAACTGGATCACTAGGCCCTTTTCTTCTTACCTCCTCCCAGTTGGAAATGCTTACATCTCTCAGTAGCCAGCATTCTCTTAGACCTGTAGTTGGGCTCAATGCATTCATACCTCAGCACAATCACCTTTAATTGACATGAACCTTCCTAAGTTCTTCTAATATCTCTAACATGTAACTCTTTGTACAAAGAAGGTGCTTAACATTCTTGCCTTCATTCCGGTTAAGCGTAAATCCACTTGGAGCCTTTCTTCTATTTTTCTCATTTCTTTTTATCATCCTCTGTTTCTTTTCTTCTCTGTGATATCATCAAATTGTAATTGGAGGGCCGGCAGGTGGTGTGGTGGTTAAAGGTGCTGGATTCCCACATGGCCAACCCCAGTTCAAATTCTGGACCTGGAGGCTTGCTTTCTCACTTTCTTTATCTCTCTCTCTCCCTCACTGGTAAAAATTGAAATAAACAAATGAATAAATAAATAAATAAATAAATAAATAAATAAATTAATTAAAAGTTAAATAAAATAATTCTTTTTTTTTTCTTTTTTGGAGAGATTTTCACTGTAGGGCACGTGCGCTCGCCAGACAGACAGAGAGAGACATAGAGACAGAAAGCGAGAAATCACCCCCCAGGGGGGATGGTCACGCCGCAATCCCTTCTCCTCCATTCTCCTCTCGGGATCTTGGGCACGCACGCACACGCGCCCGGCGTGAGTTTTAAGCCACCGGGTCCAGGACGTGAACCGCGGTCGACTACGTGGGAGTCCAGCGACATAGCCATTACGCTAACTGCTGGTTCCCAATAAAATAATTCTTTAAAAAATTGTAATTAGAGCAGTCTGGAGATAGTGGAACACAACTAAAATCTGTGTCCTTTCCACTTTCCTGGAAGTTGAGTTTCCAGTAATCATTCTAAACATGTTGCTTATTGTCTTGTATGTAGTATCTTTTCATGTCTTTATACCCAACCAAATTAGGAAGCTTCTTGAAGGGATGCCAGAGGGGCTGCTGAGCCTCCTAATCCTTTTTTCTTAGCCTGTAAGACAAGTTTAGTAGATATTTGATGATTAACAGAGGGGAGAGCCGTTTTCAGATTCTTTATTTACCTTAGTAAGCTTTAGTACAAACTAAAAACTGAAAGAGTGCCGGAAGGGATTTATCACTAGAAGACTCAGGATGTTAACATCCTGTAGGTTTTTAGTATCCTCTGTTATACAAGGTATGATGAATTATAACAGCTTGTCGAAATGTCATACAGGCACAAAAATCAGTTTTATAAAATTGAGTAAATATGGATTTGTTTTTGAAAAAACTCTTGCTAGGCTCTGAATGTGGATATGTTAAGTATTATATCATAATGTTATTTAAAGTGGGCAAACATGAAGCCAGGTGTAGCTTTATTAGGTTTAAAATGTTATGAACTATACATCTAAATGAAAATTTCAAATTAACTACAAATCAAACAGAAAGTAATAAAATCTAAATTAACCTTAATGTAATGTAGTAAATGATATTGTCTTGATTAACAGTAGGTCACTTACTTACAATGTGAAAATGGTATAGACATTTAGGGTATAGATTTTTAAATGTTTTAACATTTTTGTCAGAGTATATATGTACTTGCCTGGGAGAGACAGAAAGAGAGAGAGGGAGAGTGAGAAAGCATCCCTATGGGGAATAATCACGCCACAATTCCTTCTCCTTCGTTTCTCTCTCCTTTCTGAATTTTGTTGCACAATGTGTTTCTCAAGCTGCTGGGCCCGGGACTCAAACCCTGCAGTTGGCCATTTGGTATCTAGCTGTTAATCACCCTGCACAGGTTGGCCCTAGATTCTTTTTAAGTTTGATATGTGTTATAGTTTGGGTAATGGTTTTTTCTCCCCAAAGGTTTATTTGTTGAAATTTGGTCCCCAGTGTACTGTTGGGAGATGGTGAGACATTTTTAAGAGGTCAGATCTAGTGAGTGGAGTTTGGATCATAGGGGCACCACCTTCATTAAGAGTTTAGTGCTGTCCAGTGAGACAGGTGAGTTCTTGGTCTCGTGAGAAAGGGTTAGTTTTTACAAGAGCAGGTTGTTATGAAAAAGTGAGAGTTGCCCTCATGTCTCTCTCTGTACACATCTGCTGACCTTTCTGTTTCTCTCTGCCATGATGTGATATTGCAGAGGCGAGCCAGATGCCAGCCCCATGCTTTATTTAAACTTTCTAGCCACGAGAATTGTGAATCCGATAAACCTCTATTTTTTATATATCACCCAGTCTCCAGTATTTCTGTTTAGTGACACAAGAATGGATTAAGCCAGCATTCATACACTACTGTGTGGACTGTGATGGCTGTCAACTCACTACTTTTCTCTTTTCCTAACTACTAGGAACCCTTCATTTGTACAGCATATGCCAAGAGGTCATTCGACCTTCACATTGATATGTCATTTACATGTTCAAAGTTCTTCTGTGACAAGTAGTAGTACATGGTGACAACTTGATATACATACAAGCATGGACAATGAAGTAGCTTTATTTTGATTTGTTTTAAGGTTGTCACTAAGCTGTTTCAGTGTGTTGCTATACTAAAACTTACTGGTTATCAGAAATTAAGAAATTACTGGTTATCAGAAATTGAGACTTTTTTAGATCTCTATTTGAAGATGTTCGTTAGATGGTTATTTAATTTTATTTTCTAAAATTTGACCAGAGAGAGAATGGGGAAGAGAGAAAGCAAGCTGCCAGGTCCAGGACATGAACCTGTCGGCCATGTGGGAATCCAGCACCTTTAACCACCTGCTGGCCCCAACTCATTAGATGTTTAACTGAGTGATGCAGATCTTTTTTTTTTTTGGAGAGGTTTTACTATAGGGCGCATGCGCTCGCCAGACAGAGAGAGACATAGAGAGAGAAAGCGAGAAATCACCCCCCAGGGGGGATGGTCACGCCGCAGTCCCTTCTCCTCCATTCTCCTCTCGGGATCCTGGGCACACACGCACATGTGCCTGGCATGAGTTTTAAGCCACCGGGTCCGGGACGCGAACCGCGGTTGACTACGTGGGAGTCCAGCGACATAGCCATTACGCTAACTGCTGGTTCCCAGTGATGCAGATCTTGAAGTTTTTTACTTTTATTCTATAAATGAGTTGGCATTAAAATATTTTTATACTAAATAGTTCTGTGATGATTTTGGGGGCCAAGAAATTGGGCTTTTATTGTCCTCATATGTAAATCTTCTGTAGGCTACTGTAGACTATATGTAAGGTGGTTAGCAAATTGGAATTTCATTGCTACTGCCCTGTAGTTTTATAATTTTGCCCTCACTGGCTTTGATCAAAGCTCTGGAGAGAAAGAACATGATCCTTGTGTAAGAATATGGCTGAGGGGAGCAGGGAAGGCTGGTAGAAGCCTCATTAGAAATACCATTGACTCTATGGTGGGTAAAACGTCCTTATAGGAAAGACATGGTAAAATTGTAAATCATTATCACAGCTAAAAAAACCCAAAACACAAAAAAACAAAAAACACAGCCATTGTGAAGTCCTTTTTCAAAAGAAGATGCTCAGGTATGATACTTATGCATCTATCAAACTTTTGTTATAGACACACACAGATTTAGTGTTTAAGGTATAATTCAGGAGAGTAGCTGGGAACTTAATCTACAGTATTGCTGTGCCTGGATTCTACCCTCGTTAACTGCAGTGGCTTGTAGGTGTCTAACTGGGTAACTAAGATTAATAGAAATCTTTCGAAATTTTTTTAACTATTAAACTACACTGAAGATTTGCTTTTTGAGCATACATTTTAGTTTCTCAATATGTAATTATGCTTACTATGACTGTATTGTTTCCTCTGGCTTAATTAGATTGTGTTATTTGTAGAAAAATAGGTGTGTGTTGTTTTTCTCCTTGAAGTCCTTTGTTTCCCAAAGGAAATGATTATAATGCAGATGTGTCACCTCTTCCACAGGTTTAAGTGCTTTGGAGTAGTCAGTTACTTGGGTTTCCTATAGCAAAGGAAGATTCCCCCAAGGGCTGTTGCCAGTGTTGCTATTACTGAGGGCAGAAGAGTTTTTGGCTCCTGATTGTAATTTAGGATTCCAGGATTCATTTTTCTCATGAATTCTGTTGTATGAGGGATATCTTGTCTATCTTGAAGTCTTGGGAAACAGCGAAGAACAGTTGGTCCAATTTAATAGATAGTGACGGTTATTTCTTTAACTGCTAGGAACTTATTTTAACTTGTGTGTTTTTATGGAAATCTTATTACATGCTTTCCTGCTTTCTCTTCATAAAAATAAAGTTGAAATAAATTTAAATAGTGCATACTCAGTCCAGAACATACAGCACATTCAAGAAATGTATGTGTTTGTTAAATGTTTACAGTGCTTCATGTATTGTGCTAGTTGTGAAGGATATAACTGACATAAAGCTAAACATAACCTTTGCTTTTATGGTGCTCAGTCAAGGATAAAGAAGAAAATAAAGATTATAATAAGGAATGAACTTTAAAGTATAATGAAGTAATGACATAAGTAACACATGCTTCTAAAAAATAATTAAAATTGTAGAAGTTCAAGGGTACTTCAGAAAGTTCATGGAAAGTGTGTATTATTAAACTGTGCATGGATTTCAAATTTTTTTGCACCAAATAAACTCATAGTTTTAAAAAATAATTATTTTTGTTTTGCTTATTATTTTAAAATTTTACCAGAAAGAGAAAGAGATAGAGAGAAAGAGAGAAAGCAAGCCAATAGGCCTGGGATTTCAACCTGGTCAACCATGTGGGAATCCAGCACCTTAACCACCATGCCACCTGCTCACCTCATACACATTTTTCATAAACTCATACTTTTTTCCCCACTTTTCCAGAAGCATTTTGAAATACCATATGTTTTAGATTCCCCATTGCAACTAATCTTTAAGAAATTATCACCCGAGTTTTAATGAATTGAAGAAGAAATATGGTATGTCTTTTGTGGATTTTCTCCCAGCCTCTGGTTTCTCTCTCTATTCTCTCTCTCTCTCTTTTAGGTTTTTGCCATAGGGCATGTGCACTCTCTGGAAAGAGAGAAGGAAAGTGATTAATCATCCCCCAAGGGAAATGGCCATGCATCAATCCCTTCTCCTTCACTCTCCTCCTGGGATTTTGGGCACTCACACTCACAGACCCACTGTGCTTTTTAAGCCACTGAGTCCAGGATTCAAACCACATAGTCAGCCATGTGGGATACAGTCTCCTTAACCACTGCACCACCAGCTTTTGTTTTTGTTTCTGTTTTGGTTTTTGTTGCAAGACCTAAAAAACATTAATGCCATCATGCAAACAATAGGGCCATTACAACCTGGCTTTCCTAGTCCAAGCGCTGTTCCCCTCGATTTTCATTTAATCGTGTTACATCTTAGATTGTTTCTATACTATTCCTCTACATCCTAATGATTGCCAACGCTTTGCCTTCTCCATACCTTCCACTAACCAAAGGGAACCTTTAGCTAGGTTCCAGTGGAAAATACTCAGGGCATGGCCAATAGCCCCACCTCCAGAAGAGTATTAACACCTAAAATTAGTCCACATAAGTCCACAAAGCAATTCCTACTAAAGTCTATAAACCTTTGCCACAAAATACAGTAAGATTAATTTTTTAAAAAAGCAGTATGTCATTAAAAAAATCAGTAGTGACACCTAGTGTAATAAATGCAGACTATACTAAAAAAATTAAAGTTATAATTTCTACCTCTCGAATTATTCAGCTTCTTAAATCCGGCCACATAGCTCAGCTTATGCTGCTACCAGCAGTTTTACAAGGGCAATCATTAACCACAAAGCCAAAAAAACAACAAAAATTTAAATCCTCAGACCAGGTCTGTCTTCTACAGGCCACGTATTTTAATCACATATTTTCAAATTAACTGCTTCCCACAGTTTTTGTTTTTGTTTTGGAGAGGTTTTTGCTATAAGGGTGCATGCGCTTGCCAGGAAGACAGAGAGAGACAGAGAGATAGAAAGTCACCCCCCGGGGGCATGGCCACGCCACAATCCCCCTCCTCCAATCTCCTCTCGGGATCTTGGGCACACATGCACATGTGCCTGGTGTGAGTTTAAGCCACCGGGTCTGGAACTTGAACCGCAGTCGACTACCTGGGAGTCTAGTGACATAGCCATTATGCTAACTGTTGGTCCCCAGTTTTGTTGGTTTTTGTATAGGTTTTCTGTTTTAAACTTCACTGATTTCTGGTCTCATTTTTATTAATTTTCTTCTGCTTACTTTGGATTTAATTTACCTTTCTAGTTTTGTAAGGTAGAAAATTAAATAATTAATTTTTATATCTTTCTTTTTTAAAAATTGTTTTTCTTGGGGCCAGCAGGTGGCATAGTGGTTAAGGGCGCTGGATTCCCACGTGGTCAACCACAGTTCAAGTCCCAGACCTGGTGGCTGACTTTCTCTACACCCCCCTGGTCAAATTAAAATTAATTAATTAATTAATTCTTTTTTAAAATGTTTCTCTCTCTCTCTTTTTAACCAGAGAGCACTTGCACTTGCCAGAGAGAGAGAGAGAGAGGGAGAGAAAGTGATAAAGTATCCACCCATGGGG
>NW_006159682.1:599356-608216 GCF_000334495.1 Tupaia belangeri chinensis | reverse complement strand
GAGAGAAAGCGAGAAATCACCCCCCAGGGGGGATGGTCACGCCGCAGTCCCTTCTCCTCCATTCTCCTCTCGGGATCCTGGGCACACACGCACATGTGCCTGGCATGAGTTTTAAGCCACCGGGTCCGGGACGCGAACCGCGGTTGACTACGTGGGAGTCCAGCGACATAGCCATTACGCTAACTGCTGGTTCCCAGTGATGCAGATCTTGAAGTTTTTTACTTTTATTCTATAAATGAGTTGGCATTAAAATATTTTTATACTAAATAGTTCTGTGATGATTTTGGGGGCCAAGAAATTGGGCTTTTATTGTCCTCATATGTAAATCTTCTGTAGGCTACTGTAGACTATATGTAAGGTGGTTAGCAAATTGGAATTTCATTGCTACTGCCCTGTAGTTTTATAATTTTGCCCTCACTGGCTTTGATCAAAGCTCTGGAGAGAAAGAACATGATCCTTGTGTAAGAATATGGCTGAGGGGAGCAGGGAAGGCTGGTAGAAGCCTCATTAGAAATACCATTGACTCTATGGTGGGTAAAACGTCCTTATAGAAAAGACATGGTAAAATTGTAAATCATTATCACAGCTAAAAAAACCCAAAACACAAAAAAACAAAAAACACAGCCATTGTGAAGTCCTTTTTCAAAAGAAGATGCTCAGGTATGATACTTATGCATCTATCAAACTTTTGTTATAGACACACACAGATTTAGTGTTTAAGGTATAATTCAGGAGAGTAGCTGGGAACTTAATCTACAGTATTGCTGTGCCTGGATTCTACCCTCGTTAACTGCAGTGGCTTGTAGGTGTCTAACTGGGTAACTAAGATTAATAGAAATCTTTCGAAATTTTTTTAACTATTAAACTACACTGAAGATTTGCTTTTTGAGCATACATTTTAGTTTCTCAATATGTAATTATGCTTACTATGACTGTATTGTTTCCTCTGGCTTAATTAGATTGTGTTATTTGTAGAAAAATAGGTGTGTGTTGTTTTTCTCCTTGAAGTCCTTTGTTTCCCAAAGGAAATGATTATAATGCAGATGTGTCACCTCTTCCACAGGTTTAAGTGCTTTGGAGTAGTCAGTTACTTGGGTTTCCTATAGCAAAGGAAGATTCCCCCAAGGGCTGTTGCCAGTGTTGCTATTACTGAGGGCAGAAGAGTTTTTGGCTCCTGATTGTAATTTAGGATTCCAGGATTCATTTTTCTCATGAATTCTGTTGTATGAGGGATATCTTGTCTATCTTGAAGTCTTGGGAAACAGCGAAGAACAGTTGGTCCAATTTAATAGATAGTGACGGTTATTTCTTTAACTGCTAGGAACTTATTTTAACTTGTGTGTTTTTATGGAAATCTTATTACATGCTTTCCTGCTTTCTCTTCATAAAAATAAAGTTGAAATAAATTTAAATAGTGCATACTCAGTCCAGAACATACAGCACATTCAAGAAATGTATGTGTTTGTTAAATGTTTACAGTGCTTCATGTATTGTGCTAGTTGTGAAGGATATAACTGACATAAAGCTAAACATAACCTTTGCTTTTATGGTGCTCAGTCAAGGATAAAGAAGAAAATAAAGATTATAATAAGGAATGAACTTTAAAGTATAATGAAGTAATGACATAAGTAACACATGCTTCTAAAAAATAATTAAAATTGTAGAAGTTCAAGGGTACTTCAGAAAGTTCATGGAAAGTGTGTATTATTAAACTGTGCATGGATTTCAAATTTTTTTGCACCAAATAAACTCATAGTTTTAAAAAATAATTATTTTTGTTTTGCTTATTATTTTAAAATTTTACCAGAGAGAGAAAGAGATAGAGAGAAAGAGAGAAAGCAAGCCAATAGGCCTGGGATTTCAACCTGGTCAACCATGTGGGAATCCAGCACCTTAACCACCATGCCACCTGCTCACCTCATACACATTTTTCATAAACTCATACTTTTTTCCCCACTTTTCCAGAAGCATTTTGAAATACCATATGTTTTAGATTCCCCATTGCAACTAATCTTTAAGAAATTATCACCCGAGTTTTAATGAATTGAAGAAGAAATATGGTATGTCTTTTGTGGATTTTCTCCCAGCCTCTGGTTTCTCTCTCTATTCTCTCTCTCTCTCTTTTAGGTTTTTGCCATAGGGCATGTGCACTCTCTGGAAAGAGAGAAGGAAAGTGATTAATCATCCCCCAAGGGAAATGGCCATGCATCAATCCCTTCTCCTTCACTCTCCTCCTGGGATTTTGGGCACTCACACTCACAGACCCACTGTGCTTTTTAAGCCACTGAGTCCAGGATTCAAACCACATAGTCAGCCATGTGGGATACAGTCTCCTTAACCACTGCACCACCAGCTTTTGTTTTTGTTTCTGTTTTGGTTTTTGTTGCAAGACCTAAAAAACATTAATGCCATCATGCAAACAATAGGGCCATTACAACCTGGCTTTCCTAGTCCAAGCGCTGTTCCCCTCAATTTTCATTTAATCGTGTTACATCTTAGATTGTTTCTATACTATTCCTCTACATCCTAATGATTGCCAACGCTTTGCCTTCTCCATACCTTCCACTAACCAAAGGGAACCTTTAGCTAGGTTCCAGTGGAAAATACTCAGGGCATGGCCAATAGCCCCACCTCCAGAAGAGTATTAACACCTAAAATTAGTCCACATAAGTCCACAAAGCAATTCCTACTAAAGTCTATAAACCTTTGCCACAAAATACAGTAAGATTAATTTTTTAAAAAAGCAGTATGTCATTAAAAAAATCAGTAGTGACACCTAGTGTAATAAATGCAGACTATACTAAAAAAATTAAAGTTATAATTTCTACCTCTCGAATTATTCAGCTTCTTAAATCCGGCCACATAGCTCAGCTTATGCTGCTACCAGCAGTTTTACAAGGGCAATCATTAACCACAAAGCCAAAAAAACAACAAAAATTTAAATCCTCAGACCAGGTCTGTCTTCTACAGGCCACGTATTTTAATCACATATTTTCAAATTAACTGCTTCCCACAGTTTTTGTTTTTGTTTTGGAGAGGTTTTTGCTATAAGGGTGCATGCGCTTGCCAGGAAGACAGAGAGAGACAGAGAGATAGAAAGTCACCCCCCGGGGGCATGGCCACGCCACAATCCCCCTCCTCCAATCTCCTCTCGGGATCTTGGGCACACATGCACATGTGCCTGGTGTGAGTTTAAGCCACCGGGTCTGGAACTTGAACCGCAGTCGACTACCTGGGAGTCTAGTGACATAGCCATTATGCTAACTGTTGGTCCCCAGTTTTGTTGGTTTTTGTATAGGTTTTCTGTTTTAAACTTCACTGATTTCTGGTCTCATTTTTATTAATTTTCTTCTGCTTACTTTGGATTTAATTTACCTTTCTAGTTTTGTAAGGTAGAAAATTAAATAATTAATTTTTATATCTTTCTTTTTTAAAAATTGTTTTTCTTGGGGCCAGCAGGTGGCATAGTGGTTAAGGGCGCTGGATTCCCACGTGGTCAACCACAGTTCAAGTCCCAGACCTGGTGGCTGACTTTCTCTACACCCCCCTGGTCAAATTAAAATTAATTAATTAATTAATTCTTTTTTAAAATGTTTCTCTCTCTCTCTTTTTAACCAGAGAGCACTTGCACTTGCCAGAGAGAGAGAGAGAGAGGGAGAGAAAGTGATAAAGTATCCACCCATGGGGTATGGTCATGCCACAATGTCCCCATCTACATTTCTCCTTCCTTTGAGAATTTTAGGTGTGCACACATATGCTCCTGGCATGTTTATCAAGCTGCCAGTTCTGGGATTCAAGCTACGTAGTCAGCCATGTAGGATCCAACTACCTTAACCATTAGGCCAAGGGCTGGCCCCCAGTTTTTTTCTTTATTCATGATAGAGTGTGTGATCACACACTTGATGTGGGGAGGATGTATGTATTCCACAGGGTCTGGACCCCTTTCTTCCAGTACTCCAGCTCTTCACACCTGGGGCACTCACGCGTTTGCCCTAGGCTGTCCAGGCTGGGGATTCCAATCTTGGTTGTCATGTGAGGTCCGTCTCCTTGAGCAGTACATTATTCATGCCACAGAGCTGGTGCTTCTTTTCTAGTATATGCATTCCATGCTATACATTTTCCTCTAAGTGCTGCTTTCTCTGTATTCCACAAGTATTATAAATTGTGTTTTTATTTTCATTTCTTTGAAAATACTTTAACAATTCTCTTGGGATTTCTTCTTTGGACCCGTGTGTTATTTAGGAGTGTGTTACTCTCCACATGTTTTCTAGCTATTCTGCTATTGACTACTAACTTAATTACATTGTAGTTATTCTTTTAAGTTTGTTTAGATGTGTTTTAAGGCCCAGAGTGTAGACCATCTTGGTGCATGGTCCATGTCAGCTTGAAAATAAAATGTATTCTGCTGTTGTTGGCCCTGCTTTTTATCTTAAATGCTTCATCTTTTCTGGACACTAACTTTTACTACATTAGGATACGAGTACTGTATGTCTGCAGGAAATCACAAGCTCTCTGGCCAGCCATGGTGGTACAGAGGTTAACACAGAACCTTGCAGAGCTGGAGACATGAGAAGGTCCCAGGCATGCATCTGAAGATCCTTCTGAACACACCAGGTGTGCCTGTGATCCTGGCTCACTGAGGCCGGGCAGAGCTTGTGTAAAGACCCCTTTGGGGGGTGTCTCTTTGCCTCTTCCCCAACTCTTGGAAGAGATAGATAAACTTTAAAAGATAGCTATCTCTAGTATTAAACTGTGAAAATGTAGCCTTTGGACTGGAGCTGGGATTTCTTTGACTGTGTAACTGTAACATAAAATATTATGCAATTGAGGAAAATTCAACTTATTGTTTGGAGATTATCACATTCCCTAGTGCTATTATCCTTAATCTTAATACTTGTCTGTCAAGAAACTAATGATAATGGGGTCTACTAAATTTTTACTAGAATTTAAGTATTTATCCTGTACTGTCCAAAGTGGTCATTTCATTCAAATTTGAAACTACTGCCCTCTAATAATGGTGATGAAAATTGGAAGACAGTTAAAAAAAAAGTCCAACACTTCTTTAGGTACTGAAGTACCTTTATGACCCTTGTGGGCCAAACTGGGGAGATAAGACAAGCACATGAAAGAACTGGTAAGCAGGCATTGTATAAATAAGTATAGTGTCTTTGCTAGGGTCAAACAATATACTACACAGACAGAATTAGAGATGTAGACTTTCTTCCTGGCCTCGAGAACCGTTTGATCAGCTAATACAGAATTAAGTCCCTAGGGCTCCCTAGCCAGAACGTTAACTGCTGGAAAAGCAGCTATTAAAGGAAAAATTTAAAGGGGATTAGTGAATATTAGACATTGACTTTGTCTATCTGGCAAAATTAATGTATTTTTTTCTCCATTACTTTTTATAGATCGACTGATGTTTATCATAGAACTGATGTTTGTTTTCAGAAACTGTAGGAAATTCATTGTTGATCACTCAGTATGTGTCAAGATTCTGCTAAATACTGATGCTGTAGGGCTGTACAAAATCAGATAAGAGCCTCATGTGAGGCCTACAGTCTAGTAGTAAAGATAAACATTAACCAGAGACTAACACAAATAGAAAGCAGAACAGTGGTTGGCAAAATTGACTGCAGAGAGGCATGAGGGAAGTTTTGGGGTGATGGAAACACTTTTATTCCTTAAATTGTGATAGATATGGACATACATTGGTCAAAACATATTGACTATACATTTAAAGTGGATGCATTTTATCATACGTAAATTATGATCAGTAAAGTGGATTAAAAAGAATAGCTGAAAGAATGTAAAATTGTAGCTGCAAAAAGTTCCATGAAGGAGAGTTGCAGGGTTCAGGAAGAACTGACATTGCCAGGGAGGAAATGATGATATGTAGAAGTAAATTAAGTGAAACACGAGGGCTGGTTCGAGAAATACAGAAATAACATCATGTTTTGGGCCACCTAGTGGTGTGGCGATTAAGGCAGCTGGATCCCACATGGCCAACTGCTCAGTTAGAGCCCCAGACCCAGCAGCCAAATCCTGAGAAAGGATAGAGAAGGGATTGCAAGGGTGGTCATCCCCCCTGGGGAGGTGTTTTCTCACCTTCTCTCTCTGGAGCAAGCCAGCCAAATTCTGAGAGAGGATAGAGGAGAAGGGATTGCAAGGGTGGTCATCCCCCCTGGGGAGGTGTTTTCTCACCTTCTCTCTCTGGAGCAAGCACAGCACTTGCAGTGCTATGTAGCAAACTCAAAAAAGGAAAAAAAGAAATGACATTGTCTCAAAGCCCTCAGGTGGGAAAGCCCTTGGCAAAGTAAAGGCCTTGAAAAAGGCCATTGTCTGGAAGGTAGAAAATAGGGAGTGCATGGTGAAAGATTGAGGTGGAGTTAGGGAGGGCTAAGCCTGCAGGCCATTGTTAAATATCCAGGTGTATCCTAAGCACAGATGGAAAGCAGCTGAATTTAATTGGCAGTGAGCAGCTATAGTGAAGGAGTAATGAAGTCTGTAATTGAAGTAATGCTCTGGCTGCAGAATCTAGAGTGAATTGGAGGATCTAGGTTAGATTCGGGAAGACTTCAGTAGGACTATTCCAAAAGGTCAGGACCTGTAATTACTAAGAGTGTTAGTAATGGAGAGAGGTGGGCAGAATTGGGGATGTATATTGGAGGTGAAAGTGACAGAACTTGGTGAGACATTGAACGTGGAATGGGAGAGGTGTCTAAGACTGCTAGGTGTTTGGTTTAATATTAGGGCGGATAATATAGTGGTTTCATGGGAGACTCACAGAGGACCAGGCTTTTAAAGAGTGGTTAGACGGGCCGGCAGGTGGCGTGGTGGTTAAGGGCTGGACTCTCACATGGCTGACTGTGATTTGAGTCCTGGACCTGGCGCCTTGCTTTCATTCTCCCTCTTTCTCACTCTATCCCTCTCTGGTCAAATTAAAATAGATAAAGTTAAATAATTCTTTTTGGGGGGGAGAGGTTTTTTTGCTATAGGGTGCATGCACTAGCCAGAAAGACAGAGGGAGACAAAGAGACAGAAAGTCAGAAATCACCCCTCACAGTGGGTTGGCCATGCCGCAATCTCCCCTCCTCCATTCTCCTCTTGGGATCCTGGGCACACACACACACGCCCAGCGTGAGTTTAAGCCGTCAGGTCCGGGACTTGAACCATGGTCGACTACATGGGAGTCCGGCGACATAGCCATTATGCTGTTGGTACCAGTAAAATAATTCTTTAAAAAAAAAAAAGTGGTTAGAGAAGGGTCAGCAGGTGGCGTGGTGGTTAAAGGTGGTGGACTCTCACATGGCTCATGCAATTCGAGTCCTAGACCTGGTGGCTTGCTTTCTCACTTTCTTTCTGGTGAGTGCATGTGCTCTATAACAAATACTAAAAAATAATAATAAAAAAATCATTTAAGAGGAGATTTTTGCTATAGGGCGTGTGCGCTCGCTGGAGAGAGACAGAGAGAAAGTGAGAAATCACCCCCCAGGGGGATGGCCACGCCTCAATCTCTTCTCCTCTATTCTCCTCTTGGGATTTTGGGTATGCACACCGATGTGCCCAGCCTGAATTTTAAGCTGCTGGGTCTGGGACTTGAACCATAGTCAACTACATGGGAGTCCAGCAACATAACTGCTCTGCCGACTGCTGGTCCCAGCCAATAATTCTTTCCTTTCCTTTCTTTTCCTTTCCTTTCCTTTCTTTCTTTCGGATTGGTTTTTGCTATACGGTGTGTGTGCTTGCCAGAAAGACAGAGACAGAAAGTGAGAAATCACCCCCCAGGGGGATGGCCACGCCTCAATCTCTTCTCCTCTATTCTCTTGGGATCTTGGGCACACACGCACACGCTCCTGGCATGACTTTAAGCCACCGGGCTGGGACTTGGACCACAGTTAACCACATGGGAGTCCAGTGACATAGCCATTACACTAACTGCTGGTCCCCCCAACCAATAATTCTTAAAAAAAAAAAAAAAAGTGGGTGGAGAAAGAAGGGAGTCCATTTGGTCTTGGACATTATAAACCACAACAGATGTAAAACAAACTGGAGGTGTCTTCCTGAGTAATACAGTTCAGCCTCTTTATTCAGCAAGTATGTATCAGCCTTTGTGCGTTGTGCGCTATGCCAGGTGTTGTAGGGAGGTCCAATAGAACTATAAAATTAAAAAAAACAATTACTGGATGCTTAGGAGTTGAGTAGAGAGAGCCCTAGAAAAGGGATAGGTATGTAAATAACCATAAAGAAAATACTAAGAGCAGAAAAGGAGATTGTCCTCTAGATCAGTACGCTAATCATTTATGACTGATTTCCTGCATTTTGGGTGATTCTCTGTTGAGGTCCTCTAAGTTCAAACTGTTGATGTAATTTGAAGTTATGCAATTTGGATTCCTGAAGAGTCTTCACAAGCCACCTACATTCCTTATGGAGCTGTGGCACAACAGCAGACCCACAATATCGCACCAGAGGAATACAACACAGGCACTACGCTTTTGTTTGTTGATACAGTAGCTCTTCCTCCCCTCACTCTGCCTCCTCCTCTTCCTCCTCCTCCCAACAACTTTCCGGAAGTAAGCAAGCAAGCAAAATCGTTTATCAAGATGAAACTTTCTGGCCTCAGGGCCCAGAGCGGACAAAACGCTGGGGATGGCGGGCTGGAAGCTGAGTGTAGGTGGATTACGTTTACGGCTGTCACGGCTCTGTCCCAGTCGCCACCTAAGGGGAATTCCCGGGCTGGAGCCGAAGCCAGGCTGAGCTCCCTTTCCCGGGTGTCCCGGGGCGCGCGTGTTCGAGGCGCACCCGGGAGGTGAGCCCGGGCCCCCGCTGGAGGTTGTCGGCCGGGTGTGGGCGGGAGCCGGCC
>NW_006159682.1:595674-599224 GCF_000334495.1 Tupaia belangeri chinensis | reverse complement strand
GCCGGTGTTCTTTGTGCCAGGCCAGCGGGCCCAGCCAATCGGGGCGGTTCCTCCGGCGGGGCTGCGGGCGGGGCAGGGGTGAAGGAGGTGTCCCAGGGGACCCGCTGAATCTCTGCCTGGACTCTCTGCGCCTACCCGCGATCCGACCGAGGGAGGAGAAACGGGGGTGCACCGGAGCATCCCCGGGCTCCCTCCCCAGGAGACACAGAGGGTGGGGGCCTTGGCGAATGGCTTTCTTGCTGGCCTCTTGCGGAGTGAGTAGACCCCAAGGGTCTGGGAGAGGGGCCGGTCCCCACCCCCACACCCAACTGACACCGAAAACGGAAAAACACCTAGAAACACATTTATAGAGACTCACCACTGATAATTATGGTGTTAGGTACACACTGAACACTAAGCCAGAATTAAGCCTCAAGGAACCATATCACACCTGATATTGTACACAATACAAAACTATGTATCACTCAGGACAAAACAGTGACAATAGCCACACCCCAAATGCACCCACAACTGAAATGTCTGTTCAGAAATGTTTATAGAGAACCACCATTGAGAGTCATGAAGTGAAGTACACACTGCACGCTAAGCCAGAATTAAGCCTCAAGGAACCATATCCCACCTGATATTGTACACAATACAAAACTATGTATCACTCAGGACAAAACAGTGACAATAGGCACACCCCGAAAGCACCCACAAGTGAAAGGTCTGTTGACAAATCATCATAAAGACCCACCATGGAGAGTCATGCTGTTAAGTACACACTGAACGCTAAGCCAGAATTAAGCCTCAAGGAACCATATCACACCTGACTTTGTACACAGTACAAAACACGGTACCCCTGAGGACAAAACTGTGACAATAGGCACACCCCAAAAGCACCCACAACTGAAAGGTCTGTTGAGAAATGTTCATAGAGACCCACCATTGAGAGTTGTGTAGTAAAGTACAAACTGAACGCTATGCCAGAATTTAGCCACAAGGAACCATATCACTCCTGATTTTGTACAGAATACAGAACACTGTATCCCTGGGGACAAAACAGGGACAAGAGGCACACCCCAAAAGCATACAACTGAAACGTCTCTTGACAAACTTTACAGAGGCCAACAATTGAATGTATTGCTGTTTAGTGCACACTGAACGTTTAGTTAGAATTAAGCCTCAAGGACCCATATCACACCTCATTTTGAACACTGTGCAAAGCTATGTATCACTGACAACAAACCTGTGGCACTACGCACACCCATCTGACACCCAAAACTGAAATGCCTCTTGAGAAATATTCATAGAGACCCACCATTGAGAGTCATTCCGTGAAGTACACACTGCACCCTAAGCCAGAATTAAGCCTCAAGCAACCATATCACACCTGATTTTCTACACAGTATAAAGCTTTGTATCGCTGAGGACAATACAGTGACAATAGGCACACTCAAAAAGCACCCACAAATGAAAGTTCTGTAGAAGTATGTTCTTAGAGAACCACCATTGAGAGTCATTCCGTGAAGTACACACTGCATTGTATGCCAGAATTAAGCCTCAAGCAACCATATCACACCTGATTTTCTACACATACAAAACTCTGTATCCCTGAGGACGAAACAGTGACAATACGCTCAACACAAAGGCACCCACAACGGAAATGTCTCTGGAGAAATGTTCACAGAGACAGACCATTGAGAGTTATGCTGTTAAGTATACACTTAACGCTAAGGCAGTATTAAGCCTCAAGGAACCATATCACACTTGATTTTGTACACATTACAAAACTCTGTATCCCGGAGAAAAAAACAGTGACATTAGACACACCCTCAAAACACCCACACCTGAAAAGTCTCTTGAGAAATGTTCATAGAGACCCACCATTGAGAGCCATGCTGTTAAACACACACAGAACGCTAAACCAGAATTAAGCCTCAAGGAACCATATCACACCTGATTTTGTACACAGTACAAAAGTCTTTATCCCTCAGGACAAAACAGTGAAAATATCCACCTCCTAAAAACACATACGAATGAAATGTCTCTAGAGAAATGTTACAGAGACTCAACATTTAATATACTGCTGTTTAGTGAACACTGAACGTTTAGTTAGATTTAAGACTCAAGGACCCACATCACACCTTTTTGAACACTGTACAAAGCTATGTATCCCTGACCACAAACCTGTGACACTAGGCACACCCACCTGACACACAAAACTGAAAGATACCAAAGAAATATTTATAGAGACTCGCCGTTGATAATTATGGTGTTAAGTACCCACGGAACGCTAAGCCAGAATTAAGCCCCAAGGAAACATATCACACGAATTTTGTACACATTACAAAACTCTGTATGTCTGAGGACAAACAGTGACAATAGACACACCCGAATAGCACCCACAACTAAAAGGTCTGTTGAGAAATGTTCATAGAGACCCACCATGGAGAGTCATGCTGTTAAGTGCACACTGAACGCAAAGCCAGAATTAAGCCTCAAGGTACCATATCACACCTGATGTTGTACACAGTACAAAACTCTGTATCCCTGAGGAGAAAACAGTGACAATAGGTACACCTGAAAGCACTCACAAGTGAAAGGTCTATTGAGAAATGTTCATAGAGACCTACCATTGAGAGTCAAGCTGTTAAGCACATACTGAACGCTAAGCCAGAATTAAGCGTCAAGGAACCATATCACACCTCATTTTGTACACAGTAGAAAACTCTGTATCCGTGAGGAGAAAACAGTGACAATAGGTACACCTGAAAGCACTCACAAGTGAAAGGTCTATTGAGAAATGTTCATAGAGACCTACCATTGAGAGTCAAGCTGTTAAGCACATACTGAACGCTAAGCCAGAATTAAGCGTCAAGGAACCATATCACACCTCATTTTGTACACAGTAGAAAACTCTGTATCCGTGAGGAGAAAACAGTGACAATAGGTACACCTGAAAGCACTCACAAGTGAAAGGTCTATTGAGAAATGTTCATAGAGACCTACCATTGAGAGTCAAGCTGTTAAGCACATACTGAACGCTAAGCCAGAATTAAGCGTCAAGGAACCATATCACACCTCATTTTGTACACAGTAGAAAACTCTGTATCCGTGAGGAGAAAACAGTGATAATAGGCACACCCCAAAAGCACCCACAACTGAAAGGTCTATTCAGAAATGTTCATATAGACCCACTATTGAGAGCCAGGCTGTTAGGTACACAGTGAACTCTAAGCCAGAATTAAGAATCAAGGAAACATATCACACCTGATTTTGTACACAGTACAACACTCTGTATCCCAGAGGACAAAACAGTGACAAAAGTCACCACCAAAAAACACATACAACTGAAACGTCCCTTGAGAAAAATTTACAGAGAACCATCATTGAAAGTACTGGTGTTCAGTGCACACTGAATGTTTAGTTAGAATTAAGACTCAAGGACACATATCGTGTCTCATTTTGAACACTGTACAAAGCTATGTATCCCTGTCCACAGACCTGTGACACTAGGCACACCCAACTGACACCCAAAACGGAAAGATACCTAGACAAATATTTATCG
>NW_006159682.1:579439-594814 GCF_000334495.1 Tupaia belangeri chinensis | reverse complement strand
TACACACTGCACGCTAAGCCAGAATTAAGCCTTAAGGAACCATATCACACCTGATTTGGTACACAGTAGAAAACTCTGTAACCCTGTTGACAAAACAGTGACAACAGGCCACCCCGGAAGCACCCACAACTAAAAGGCCTCTTGAGAAATGTTCATTGAGACCCACCATTAAGAGCCATGCTGTTTAGTACACACTGAACGCTAAGCCAGAATTAAGTCTCAGGGAACCATATCAAACCTGATTTTGTACACAACACAAAACTCAGTATCCCTGAGGACAAAACAGTGACAATATGCACCCCCAAAACACACACACAACAGAAAGGTCTTTTGAGAAAAGTTTACTGAGACCCACCATTAAAAGTACTGCTCTTTAGTGCACACTGAAAGTTTACTTAAAATTAAGCCTCAAGGACCCATATCGCACCTCACTTTGAACACTGTACAAAGCTACGTATCCCTGACCACAAACCTTTGACACTAGGGACAACCAACTGACACCCAAAACTGAAAGATACCTAGAGAAAAATTTATAGAGACTCACCGCTGATAATTATAATTATGCTGTTAAGAAGACATGGAACGCTAAGCCAGAATTAAGATTCAAGGAACCATACCACACCTGACTTTGTACACAGTACAAAACTCTGTATCCCTGAGGAGAAAACAGTGACAATAGGCCACCCCAAAAGCACCCACAACGGAAAGACCTCTTGAGAAATATTCATAGAGACCCACCATTGAGAGCCATGCAGTTTAGTACACACTGAACTCTAAGCCAGAATTAAGACTCAAGGAACCATATCACACCTACTTTTGTACACAGTGCAAAACTCTGTATCCCTGCGGACAAAACAGTGACAGTAGGCTCACCCCAAAAGCACCCCCAACTGAAAGGTCTCTGCAGAAATGTTCATAGAGACCCACCATTCAGAGTCATGGTGTTAAGCACACACTGAACGCTAAGTCAGAATGAAGCATCAAGGAACCATATCACAGCTGATTTTGTACACAGTAAAAAACTCTGTATCCCTGAGGACAAAACAGTGACAATAGGCAGCCCCCAAAAACACCCACAACTGAAAGGTCTCTTGAGAAATGTTCAGAGTCCCACCATTGAAAGTGCTGGTGTTTTGTGCACACTGAACTTTTAGTTAGAATTAATCCTCAATGACCCATATCACACCTCATTTTGAACACTGTGCAAAGCTATGTAACCCTGACCACAAACCTGTGACACAAGGCACACCAAACTGACACCCAAAACTGAAAGATACGTAGTAAAAAATTAATAGAGACTCAAATCTGATAATTATGCTGTTAAGTGCACATGGAATGCTAAGCGTGAATAAAGACTCAAGGAACCATATCACACCTGATTTTGTACACAGTAAAAACTCTGTATGTCTGAGGACAAAGCAGTGACAATAGGCACACCACAAAAGCACCCACAACTGAAAGGTCTGTTGAGAAATGTTCATAGAGACCCATCATTGAGAGTCATGCTGTGAAGTAAACATTGCACACTAAGCCAGAATTAAGCCTCAAGGAACCATATCACACCTGATTTGGTACACAGTACAAAACTCTATATACCTGATGACAAAACAGTGACAATAGGCCACCGCAAAAGCACCCACAAAGGAAAGGCGTCTTTAGAAATATTCATAGAGACCCTTCATTGAAAGAAATGCTGTTTAGTACACACTGAACTCTAAGCCAGAATTAAGCCTCAAGGAACCATATCACACCTGATTTTGTACACAGTACAAAACGCTGTATCACTTAGGAAAAAACAGTGGCAATAGGCAACCCCCAAAAAACACCCACAACTAAAAGTTCTCTTGAGAAATGTTCACAGAGTCCCACCATAGAAAGTACTGGTGTTTAGTGCACACTGAATTTTTAGTTAGAATTAAGCCTCAAGGAACCATATCACAACTCATATTGAACACTGGACAAAGCTATGTATCCCTGCCCACAATGCTGTGACTCTAGGTACACCGAACTGACACCCAAACCTGAAAGATACCTAGAGAAAAATTTAAAGACACTCACCGCTGATAATTATAATTATGCTGTTAATTAAACATGGAACACTAAGCCAGAATTAAGCCTCAAGGAACCATATCACACCTGATTTTGTACACAGTACAAAACTCTGTATCCCTGAGGACAAAACAGTGACAATAGGCACACTCTGAATGCACCCACAACTAAAAGGTCTGTTGAGAAACGTTCATCGAGAACCACCGTTGAGAGTCATGCTGTTACATACACACGGAACACTAAGCAAGAATTAAGCCTCAAGGGACCATATCACACCTGATTTTGTACACAGGACAAAACTCTGTATCCCTGAGGAGAAAACAGTGACAATAGGCACACTCTGAATGCACCCACAACTAAAAGGTCTGTTGAGAAATGTTCATCGAGAACCACCGTTGAGAGTCATGCTGTGAAGTACACACTGCACGCTAAGCCAGAATTAAGCGTCAAGGACCCATATCACACCTCTTTTTGAACACTGTACAAAGCTATGTATCCCTGACGACAAACATGTGACACTAAGCACACCCAACTTATACCCAAAACTGAAAGATTACTAGAGAAATGTTCATAGAGACCCACCATTGAGAGTCATGCTGTGAAGTACACACTGCACGCTAAGCCAGAATTAAGCGTCAAGGACCCATATCACACCTCTTTTTGAACACTGTACAAAGCTATGTATCCCTGACGACAAACATGTGACACTAAGCACACCCAACTTATACCCAAAACTGAAAGATGACTAGAGAAAAATTTATAGAGACTCACCGCTCATAATTATGCTATTAAGTACACACGGAACCCTAAGCCAGAATTAAGCCTCAAGGAACCATATCACACCTGATTTTGTACACAGTACAAAACTCTGTATCCCTGAGGACAAAACAATGACAATAAGCACACCTCAAAAACACCCACAACTGAAAGGTCTCTTGAGAATAGTTCATAAAGACCCACCATTGAAAGTACTGCTGTTTAGTGCACACTGTACGTTTAGTTAGAATTAACCCTCAAGGACCCATAGAACTCCTCATTTTGAACACTATACAAAGCTATGTATCCCTGAGAACAAACCTGTGACACTAGAAACACCCAACTTACACCCAAAACTGAAAGGTCACTTGAGAAATGTTCATAGAGACCCACCATTGAGAATTATGCTGTAAAGTCCACACTGAATGCTAAGCCAGAATTAAGCCTCAAGGAACCATATCACACCTGATTTTGTACACAGTACAAAACTTTGTATCCCTGAGCACAACTCTGTGACACTAGGCACACCCCAAAATACCCAAAACTGAAAGGTCACTTGAGAAATGTTCATAGAGACCCACCATTGAGAGTCATGCTGTAAAGTCCACACTGAATGCTAAGCCAGAATTAAGCCTCAAGGAACCATATCACACCTGATTTTGAACACAGTAAAATACTGTGTATCCCTGATGACAAAACAGTGACAATAGGCACACCCCGAAAGCACACACAATTGAAAGGTCTCTTGATAAATGTTCATACAGACCCACTATTGAGAATCATGCTGTTACAAAGCAGTGACAATAGGCACACCCCGAAAGCACACACAATTGAAAGGTCTCTTGATAAATGTTCATACAGACCCACTATTGAGAATCATGCTGTTACAAAGCAGTGACAATAGGCACACCCCGAAAGCACACACAATTGAAAGGTCTCTTGATAAATGTTCATACAGACCCACTATTGAGAATCATGCTGTTAAGTACAACTGAACGCTAAGCCAGAATTAAGCCTTAAGGAACCATATCACACCTGATTTTGTACACAGTACAAAACTCTGTATCCCTGAGGACAAAATAGTGACAATAGGCACCCCTCAAAAACACCCTTAACTGAAAGCTCTCTTGAGAAAAGTTCATAGAGACCCACCATTGATAGTACTGCTCTTTAGTGCACACTGAACATTTAGTTAGAGTTCAGCCTCAAGGACCCATATCACACCTCAATTTGAACACTTTACAAAGTGATGTATCCCTGAACACAAACCTGTGAAACCAGGGACACCCAACTGACACCCAAAACTGAAAGATAACTAGAGAAAAATTTATAGACTCACCGCTGATAATTATGCTCTTAAGTACACACTGAACGTTAAGCAAGTATTATGCCTCAAGGAACCATATAACACCTGATTTTGTCCACAGTATAAAACTTTTTATCCCTGAGGACAAATCTGTGACACCTGGCACATCCCTAAAACACCCACAGCTGAAAGGTCTGTTGAGAAATGTTCATAGAGACCCACCATTAAGAGTCATGCTGTAAAGTCCACACTGAACACTAAGTCAGAATTAATCCTCAAGGAACCATATCACACCTGATTTTGTACACAGTACAAAACTCAGTATCCCTGAGGACAAAACAGTGACAATAGGCACACGCCGAAAGCACCCAAAACTGAAAGGTCTGTTGAAAAATATTCATAGAGACCCACAATTGAGAGTCATGCTGTTAAGTACAGACTGAACGCTAAGACAGAATTAAGACTCAAGGAACCATATCACACCTGATTTTGTAAACAGGACAAAACCCTGTATTCCTCAGGACAAAAGAGTGGCAATATGCACCCCGCAAAAACACCCACAACAGAAAGGTCTCTTGAAAAATGTTCACAGAGACCCACCATTGAAAACGGTTAAACACACTGAACGTTAAACCAGAATTAAGCCTCAAGGAACCATATCACACCTAATTTTGTACACAGTACAAAATTCTGTACCCCTGAGGACAAAGCTGTGACAATAGCCTCACCCCAAAAGCACCCCCAACTGAAAGGCCTCTTGAGAAATGTTCAAATAGATCCACAATAGAGAGCCAAGCTCTTCAGTACACACTGAACTCTAAGCCAGAATTAAGCCTCAAGGAACCATATCACACCTGATTTTGTCCACAGTACAAAACTCTGTATCCCTGAGGACAAAACAGTGACAATAGGCACACCCCCAAAACACGCACAACTGAAAGGTCTCTTGAGAAATGTTCATAGAGACCCACCATTTAAAGTCATGCTGTTAAGTACACACTGAACTGTATGACAGAATTAAGACTCAAGGAAACATATCACACCTGATTTTGTACACCATAGAAAACTCTGTATCCCTGAGGACAAAACAGTGACAATAGGCACACGCCAAAAGCATCCAAAACTGAAAGGTGTGTTGACAAATATTCATAGAGACCCATCATTGAGAGACATGCTGTTAAGTACAGACTGAACGCTAAGACAGAATTAAGACTCAAGGAACCATACCACACCTGATTTTGTCAACAGGACAAAACCCTGTATCACTCAGGACAAAAGAGTGGCAATATGCACCCCCCAAAAACACCAACAACTGAAAGGTCTCTTGAGAAATGTTCACAGAGACCCACCATTAAAAGTACTGGTGTTGAGTGCACACTGAACGTTTAGTGAGAATTAAGCCTCAAGGACCCATATCACACCTCATTTTGTACATAGTACAAAACTCTGTATCCCTGAGGACAAAACAGTGACAATAGGCACACCCCAAAAGCACCCTCAACTGAAATGCCTCTTGAGAAATATTCATAGAGACCCACCATTGAGAGGAATTAAGCCTCAAGGACCCATATCACATCTCATTTTGAACACTGTACAAAGCTATGTATCCCTGACCACAAACCTGTGACACTAGGCACACTCAACTGACACCCAAAACTGAAAGATACCTAGAGAAAAATTATAGAGACTCACCACTGATAGTTATGCTGTTAAGTACACACTGAACGTTAAGCCAGAATTAAGCCTCAAGGAACCATATAACACCTGAGTTTTTCCACAGTACAAACCTTTGTATCCCCTGAGGACAAATCTGTGACACTAGGCACACTCCAAAAACATCCACAACTGAAAGGTCTCTTGAGAAATGTTCATAGAGACCCACCATTGAGAGTCATGCTGTTAAGTACACACTGAACTCTAAGCCAGAATTAAGCCTCAAGGAACCATATCACACCTGATTTTGTACACAGTGCAAAACTCTGTACGTCTGAGGACAAAGCAGTGACAATAGGCACACTCCAAAAGCACCCACAACTGAAAGGTCTCTTGAAAAATGTTCATAGAGCCCCACCATTGAGAGTCCTGCTGTTAAGTACACACTGCACGCTAAGCCAGAATTAAGCCTCAAGGAACCATATCACACCTGATTTTGTACACAGTGCAAAACTCTGTACGTCTGAGGACAAAGCAGTGACAATAGGCACACTCCAAAAGCACCCACAACTGAAAGGTCTCTTGAAAAATGTTCATAGAGACCCACCATTGAGAGTCATGCTGTTAAGTACACACTGAATGCTAAGCCAGAATTAAGCCTCAAGGAACCACATCACACCTGATTTGGGAAACCTTACAAAACTCTGTATCCCTGAGGACAAAACAGTGACAATAGGCTCACCCCAAAAGCACCCACAACTGAAAGGTCTCTTGAAAAATGTTCATAGAGACCCACCATTGAGAGTCATGCTGTTAAGTACACACTGAACGCTAAGCCAGAATTAAGCCTCAAGGAACCACATCACACCTGATTTGGGAAACAGTACAAAACTCTGTATTCCTGAGGACAAAACAGTGACAATAGGCATACCCCAAAAGCACCCACAACTGAAAGGTCTCTTGAGAAATGTTCCCCCACAGGGAATGGTCACACCGCATCTCTTCTCCCACGTCTCTTCTTTCGCGATTTTGGACACGTGCACGCACAGTGTGCTTCTCGAGTTGCCGGGCTGGGACTCGAATTGTGCAGTTGGCCACGTGTGATCAGCTGCCTTCACCATCACTCCACGATTTACTCCTGTGGTAAATATTTTTGGTATAAAATACTCGCATGATTTTGATTCACCCTCCACCATGTTCCCTGGACTCCGGTACATGGCCCACTCTGGCACAAACACAACAGCAGATCAGTTTTTCTCTTCCTGCAAGGCTATTATACATTTAATTTTTTCTTCATCAAGGTTTTTGCCATAGGGCGCATGTGCTTGCTGGAGAGAGACAGAGAGGGATGGGGTGGCCATGCCACAGTCCCTTCTCCTCCAGTCCCATCTCAGGTGCACAGGCACCCAGCGTGATTTTTAAGGGGCCAGGTTAGTGATTTGAACCACAGTTGGTCATGTGGGAGTCCAGCACCTTAACCACTATACCACCTGCTGGCCCCCAAATGTTTGATATTGAATCCCCAAAACGTTCCATACATGCCCCATATTTTCTTTTCAGAGTAAAGAAGCTTCACACTAAACTAACAGTTTTTCTATTTTAAAACTCAAACGGACCCTGGGGATTGTCACTTGGCTCAGTGGCATTTCTCAGCCTTCAAGTCTTTCCAGTACTGTACCACTGCATTGACACATGTTGTCCATGACTCAAAGAAGTTTCTAGATCCTTGACCCTGTCCTTTCCAAAGATTTCTGGGTTTCTGGTAACCATGAGCCTGGAACAGCGTTCCCAAGCCTTCTGATCTGGTCTCCATGGAGGCACTGGGCAGAAGGAGCAGACTTCCTCTCCCTTTCAGCAGAGGATGGGTTAAAAACTAGTGTCTAGGGGCCAGCAGGTGGCGTAATGACTATGTCGCTGGACTCCCATGTAGCCATGGTTCGAGTCCCAGACCCAGTGGCTTAAACTCATGCCGGGCACGTGTGCATGCATGCCCAGGGTCACGAGAGGAGAATAGAGGAGAAGGGATTGCAGTGTGGCCATCCCCCCTGGGGGGGTGATTTCTCTCTCTCTCTCTCTCTCTCTCTCTCTCTCTCTCTCTCTCTCTCTCTCTCTCTCTCTCTCTCTCTCTCTCTCTCTCTCTCTCTCTCTCTCTCTGTCTCTGACGAGCGCACACACACCCTATAGCAAAAAAAAAAAAAAAAAAAAAAAAACCCTCTCCCAAAAAAACTAGTGTCTGGCTTGCCATTACACAGGGAAAATTTTTGGCTTCCTCAATGTGGAGCATTTGTTAATTTGGTTCTCTTTCTGAAATAACCAGGCTAAGCAGCTCGCTCTCTCTCCTCGCTGTGATCCTGATGCATTATCTTTTCAGAGGTATTTAATTCTGCAGCTGTGGCTTTGCTCTGCATTTCCCCCGCTTCACACTTTAGTTGAAAGTGTTCTTGGTAAGGTTAGAAGGTCTGCACTGAGCACAGTGATCTTGGCTTTAATGAGGTGTGTGCTGTTCCTTGCCAGCACTCTGTTGGCCTCCTGAGATGTAGCACAAAAATCAACATTGTGTCTTTTGACACCATCTAATTTGCTGTTTGTTTCCAATGTCTAGTTCTTAGGATATTCTCAAACACTTAGGTTTTAAATAATTGATATCTATACAGGGTATAAAATATAAAAGGTACAAAAGGGTATTGAGAGCCCAGCAGGTGGCATGGTAGTTAGGACAACTGGACTTCCACATGGTTGACTGCAGTTTGAGTCCCGAAACTGGCAGCTTGCTTTCTCACTTTCCATCTCGTTCTGTCTCTCTCTGGTCAACTTTTAAAAATAAAATAAAATAATGATAATGAATACAATCAAATAAAATAATTCATTTTTTTATAAAAAGGGTGTTGAGGGGCCAGCAGGTGGCTTGATGGTTAAGGGTGCTGGACTCCCACATGGCCCACTATGGTTCAAGTCCCAGACCTGGTAGCTTGCTTTCTTACTTTTTCTCTCTCTCTTTCTGTCCCTCTCTGGTCAAATTAAAATAAATAAATAAATAAATAAATAAATAAATAAATGAAGTGAAATGAAATCATTCTTTTTAAAAATTTTCTAAATTATTCATTCATTTATTTTAATTTGACCACAGAGAGAGAGAGAGAAAGCAAGAAAGTAAGCCACCAGGTCCAGGACTTGAACTGCGGTCAGCCATGTGGGAATGTCCAGCACCTTAAGCACCATGCCACCTGCTGATCCCAAATAAAATAATTCTTTAATAAATTTTAAAAAATATAAGGGTACTGAGTGAAAAGTAAGCATCCCATGCTGCTCTGCCAGTGCTCAGTTCCGCTGCTGGGTACAGTGTCCAGAATCTCTCTGCATGTTCAAACTGTGATTTTACGTGTGTGTGTATATATACATACACTTAAAACAAACAAGAGAAACCACACAAGTGATGTCGTTCTGCACTGCACTTTTTTTCTCTTTTTATCTGAAACAGTTCCCTATCAGTGAAATGGAGTGGTCTCCTACTTTTTACTAGCTGCCTGTGCTTTCACTTGAATGTCACAAAACCCCCTCCAAATGGATGATTAGGTGTTCTGCATCTTTTATAGTCTTTTTTTAAAAAGAATTATTCATTTAATTTTATTTATTCTTTTTAAGTTTTTCTAAAGAATTATTCATTTTAATTTTAATTATTCATTCATTTATTTTAATTTGACCAGAGAGAGATGCAGAGAGAGAAGGAAAGTGAGAAAGCAAGCCACCAGATCCAGGACTCAAAATGTGGTCAGCCATGTGGGAGTCCTGCACCTTAACCCACCACTTACCGGTCAGCCCCTCTTTCAGTCTCTTTCATTTTCATGGGCAAAGTGTTAACCAGATGAAGAGGAGAAAAATAGCTCCCATGTGCTAACAATTTCAAGGCTGCTTCTGATTCTGTAAGGTTTTGTCAGACTGTAAGACCTTTCCCACACAAATCCATTAGAGCTGGATGACGTAGGCAAGCTCTGGGAGATCTTGGGTATGTGCTTGAGGAAACTGTGTAGCTCCCAATGATATCAGCTCTACAATGGCTGATTCCAAATACCCAGCTCTGTGTTCTCTTTTGACGTTGCTTCTGTATTTCTACTCGTCAGTGATAAAATGCCAAAATAATGGCAGCAACGAAAAGTGGCATATGCATTTGGAGAGAGAAGATTTATGTGGGTTGAAATACAAATATATATACACACACACACACATATTTATAATAATAATAATTATTATTATTATTGGAGGTCATATTTGAGAAGGGCCAGGCCAGGAGCTGATAGAAAGGAGAAGCCAGTGAAGTAAGGGCAAGGAGACCAGATTAAAGGCAGAGAGAGAAGTGGAAACAGCCCAAATTTAGAAAACCGTGAGATCAGACATACTGGAATAAGTGTTTCATGCTGAGGAGTCATGGCATATTGTATAAGGTGGGATAGTTTAAGTGGAACATAGCTTTGGAAGATCTGAATGCACAGATGGTTGGCAGGCTCTTTGCACAGAAGTTACAGTGCTACTCAGAAGAAGCCAAATCCCACATGGCTGAGCAGGGTTCAAGTCCTGGCCTCAGCAGTTGCATGTTGAGCGCACATGCTAGGTGTGTGCCTAGGATCCTGATGTTGTGGAGTATTAAAGGAAAAGATTGCAGTGCGATTAGGCCCTGTTGAGGGGGTGCTTTCTCTCTTTTTCTCTCTCTCACATACACGTATATACTCTGTAGCATAAATAAAATAAAATAAAATAAAATAAAATAAACACACAGGTGGTAAGTTTACATCTACTTTTTTAAGAATTATTTTATTTAACTTTGTTTATTATTATTTTCAGTTTGATCAGAGAGACAGAAAAAGAGAGAGAGGGAAAGTGAGAAAGCAAGTCACCAGGTCCAGGACTTGAACCGCAGTAGGCCATGTGGGAGTCCAGCACCTTTTACCATCATGCCACCTCCTGGCCCTATATTTACTCTTAAAAGACCTAAAATAAGTTTTTATATCTATTAGGGCAAGTTTACCCAGTTCATTCTTTTTCAGAAATAGCTTAATTGTTACGGACGCCTTGTTTTTTCAAATAAAGTTTAGAATCATCCCATCAAATTTCTTTTGGAATTGTATTTAGAATAGCAGTGAATGTATAGGTTAATTTAAGGGAAACTTTTCTTTTTAACAATGAACATGGTATATCACTTCATTTACATAGGCATTCTTTCTTGAATCTCAACAAAGTTTATTTTCTCCCAGAGGTTTACTCATCTTTTATAAGATTTATTTGTAATAGTTTGTTGTTATTATAAATGATATTTTCAAATTGTATTCTCTATTTGTTGCTATTTTAGAAATACAGTCAATTTTAAATATTGATTTCATATCTCGTAAATTTTCTATAGACTCTGGGAAGGATTTTATGCAGAGATTCATATGATCTGAAGATAATGCTTTTGTACATTTGCTTTCAATTCTTATGCTTTCTTTTTCTGTTTTCATTGCTCACTGAACTAACTGGGTCCTCCAAGACATTGTTAAATAGAAATAGTCATGATGGATGTTACTGCCTTTATTTTTTGAGAGAGATTTTTGCTATGGGGAGTGTGAGCTCACTGGAGAGACAGAGAGAGACAGAGAGACAGAAAGCAAGAAATCATCCCCCAGGGAGGATGGCCCTGCCACAGTCTCTTCTCCTCCATTCTCCTCTTGGGATCTTGGGCATGCACACACACATTCCTAGCATGAGTTTCAAGATGCCGGGTCTGGGACTCAAACCTCATTAAATAATGTGCGGTTCCAACGAGATGTAAATATTATGCCATCTGCTGGTCCCCTTATTGCCTTTTTAAAAAATTAATTAATTAGGGGCCAGTTGGTGTAGTGGTTAAAGGTACTGGGCTCCCACATGACTGACCGCGGTTCAAGTCCCAGACCTGGTGGCTTGCTTTCTCACTTTCCCTCTCTCTCTCCCTCTCTGATCAAATTAAAATAAATAAATAATAAGTTAAATTTAAAAAACCCCATAGTGCATGCACAGTTGCTGGAGAGAGAGAGAGAGAGAGGGAAAGTGAGAAATCTCTCCCCAGTGGGGATGTCCATGCTGCAATTGATTCTCCTCTTGGGATTTTAGGCACATGCACACACACAGACCTGGCATGACTTTCAAGCCACCAGGTTTGGGACTTGAACTGTGGTCATTCATGTGGAAGTCCAGTGCCTTAACCACCACAGCACTTGCTGGCCCCTATCATTGCCTTTTAAAAGGAAATCCTTCTAATGTTTTATCATTAAGAATGATGACTCAGGAACCAACAGATGGCATAACTAGCTGGGTCCTCCAAGACAATGTAAATAGAGGTGGTCACGATGGACGTTATTGCTTTTTTTTTTTTTTGAGAGAGAGATTTTTGTTATGGGTGCATGCGCTCACTGGAGACAGACAGACAGAAAGCAAGCAATCACACCCCAAGGGTGATTTGTTTACCTAATGGTTATGCCACTGGACTCCTATGTAGTTAACTGTGGCTCTAGTACAGGATCCAGTAGCTTAAAATTCACTCCAGGTACATGTGCATGCCCAAGATCCCAAGAGGAGAATGGAGGAAAAGGGATTGTGGCCACCACATTGGGGGGTGATTCCTTGCTTTATCCCTTTCTGTCTCTGTCTCTCTAGTGAGCACATGTACCCTATAGCAAAAATCTCTCTAAAAAAAGGAAAAAAAAGAATGAAGCATCATAAAAGTTTATAATAATAGATTCCTCTTTGGTCAAGGTTTTCTTTTTTAAAGAGGTTTTTGCCTTAGGACATGTGTGCTCGCCAGAGAGAGAGAGACAGAGAAAGTGAGGGGGAAAGTGAGAAATCACCCTCCAGTGGGGATGATCACACTGCAATTCTTTCTCCTTCATTCTCTTCCCAGGATCTTAGGTATGTACGCACACATACCTGGCATGATTTTTCAAGCCACCAGGTCTGGAATTCAAACTGTGGTTGGCCATGTGGGAGTCCAGTAATGTAATCACTATACCATTTGCTGGTCCCTTTGGTCAAGGTTTTTAATTGCATACAACAAAATTACTATAGTCATTTTTAAAATTATCTAATTTTATTAATTTCATAATTATTTTTTATTAATTATTTTTTATTTGACAAGAGAGAAAGAGGGAAAGTGAGAAAGCAAGCCACCAAGTCTGGAACTTGAACTGTGATCAGCCATGTGATCTTAAAACTGTGATCAGCTTTAACCACCACATCACCTGCCAGCTCCACTATAGTTGTTTTTTTGTTGTTGCTGTTGTTGTTGTTTGTTTGTTTTTAAAGAGAGGTTTTAGCTATAGGGCACATGCACTTGCCCTATAGATAGAGACAGAGAGACAGCGAGAAATCACCCCGACGGGGGATGGCCATGCCACAATCTCTTCTCCTCCATTCTCTTCTTGGGATCTTGGGCAGGCATGCACACACGCCCAGAACTGTGGTTGATTACATGGGAGTCCAACAACGTAACCATTACGCCATCTGCTGGTTCCCACTACAGTTATTTTTAAATGAAAGAATTTGGGAAGTTTCCAGAATCCAGTGGGATGAAGAAACAGTGTTCTGAGGTTCCAGAAACAGCTCCTGAAACCACACCCTGCACTGGGCTGCTGCTTCCTCCATGATCTGGTAACTGTAACATCAGAGAACTGCTGCAGAGGGACCAGCAGTTAGCGTAATGGCTATGTCGCTGGACTCCCATGTGGTCGACCGTGGTTTGAGTCACGGACCCAGTGGCTTAAACTCACACTGGGCACATGTGCTCCCAAGATCCTGAGGGGAGAATGGAAGAGAAGGGACTGTGGCATGGCCATTCCTCCTGGGGGTGATTTCTTGCTTTCTGTCTCTCTGTGTCTTTCTGGTGAGCGCACGTGCCCTATAGCAAAAACCTCTTTTAAAAAACAAAAACAAAACAAAACAAAACAAAAAAACCTGTTGCATAAATACTAGCCCAGAAAACACTGCCTTGGGTCAGCCTCATAGCCTAGTGGTGAAGGGGGCTACATCCCAAATAGCTGACTGTAGTTCAAATCCTGGCCATTGGGCTTGAAAAACACTGTGGGCATATGTGCATGTGTGCCTCAAATCCTGAGAGAAGAATGGAGGAGAAGGGACTGTGGCACAGCCATCTTCCCTAGGGAGTGAATTCTCATTTTCTCTCTCACTCTGTCTCCCTGGCAAGCACATATACCCTATGGCAAAAATCTAAAGAAAGACTTCAGATATAGTACTTTTAGATACAGATCATAATAGAACTCCATTTACTAATTAAACAAGTAAAAAATAGCTAAAAAATATTTTCTGAGATGAGAACGCTATAAAATATGACAGACGCTTGTTTATTTTCACTGCTATAGGCCTGCTCCTAGACTACTCTCTGGCACATAATAAACACAGTGAGGATTTGTTGAGGGAATGTCTGAATGCCGGCACTCTAGGCCTCCTGCTTGGGCTCTAGCCTCACACACCTAACTGTCTCGGGGCATTTTTATTAGAATGTCCTTTCCTTTATTACCCTCAGCTCATGTCCAACATGTCAAAATCTGCAACATATTAGAACAAAGTTCAGCACTGTTTACTCTGAATAGGAGCTTTGGGGGCCTCCTTATTTCTGTCATTGTAGCCATCACTAGCTCCGCCACTCAGGCTCCAGGACTTGGGGTCAGCCTTTACTCCTCTTCCCTGACTTGCCTCCTCACCCGGCAGTCATCAACAGTCCCCTATTTCAGCTCTTTCATCTCTCCTCCAGCGTCCGTCCCAGTGCCGCTGCAGTCTGGGTGTTTGTCTGGGCAACTGCATGCCTGGGTAACTACTGGGCTTCCGATTGCTCACCATAACCTGCTTCTGCCTGTTCTTGCGAGCACTTCTACAGTAATGCTTCCAAAATGACATTTTGTGCATGTTCATCCCCTCTTTAAAATGTCTTATCAGTGGGGCCAGCAGGTGGCGTGGTGGTTAAGGGTATTGGACTCCTTCATGGTCCACCATGGTTTGAGTTCTGGACCTGGTAGCTTGCTTTCTCACTTTTTCTCTCTCTCTCTCATTCTGTTCCTCTCTAGTCAAATTAAAATAAATAAATAAATAAAGTTAAATAATTATTTAAAAGAAAATGTCTACGGTTGCCGCAGAACAAAAGCCAGGTGCCTTGGCCAGATGAGTTGTGCTCCACCTGAAGTGCTCAGCTTTACCAGAATGCCTGGCTTTGGTCGCCCACTTCCTCAGCAAGCACTGGCTGAGCGTGTATTCTGTACCGCACTTGGTGCTGAGTGCTCAGAACGTGAGCGAACTGGAGGGACACAGGCCGTGCCCTCAGTGAGCTTGCTGCCCGTGGGAAAGACGGCCAATGCAAGTTAACTGCAGCCCAGTGTCACCATAGAAGTTCCGGGGGTCGCAGACACCCATCGCAGAAGCGAATGAAGAGCGTGGGTATAAAACAGGTGTTGGAGAGGGCTTCCCAGAGTAAAGGACTTCCCGCCTCCTCTCCCAACATTCCCCTATTACGATTTTCTGGCACTATTCCGCATTTGTTCTAGATCTGACTTTTCCTTCAACATTTGTGTTTGATCTGGGTGGCGGAAGCCGCAGCT
>NW_006159682.1:574436-577297 GCF_000334495.1 Tupaia belangeri chinensis | reverse complement strand
GGGGGGGGCGGAAGGCATTGAGGGCAATCATGAATGTCAGGGACAATGGAGGAGGAAGATGGGACATGGCAGAGGGTGGGGATGGGGAACCTAGGATGGCAAAACAAAAGGCAAGGTATGCAGGACACAAAAATTGGGAAATCATTTGCTGAGAACATATATGTTGATGTGCTTGATTGAGCCAATGCACAGTGTATTTTGGATGGAAAATTCATATGTGTGTTGTGATGAGAAAAAAAATTTATAATAAAAAACAAAGTATAAAAAAAAAAAGGAGAGAGAAGAGGATAAAGACAGCAGTGAACAATAGAGAGGCAGGATGTTAATGAGAAATAGATATGGTTTATTACCTGATGATGATGACATGTATAGTATTCTCAACTGAACCGGTCTGGGAAGTATTTCATGATGGGTGAAGTCTTTTTAATAAGCAAAATGAGAAATAGTGATTGACTGTTTAAAAAAATTATAATAATAATTATTGGGAAAAGCATGGAAAAGATATTGAATGATAAAGCGGGGAGATTGATATCTCTGTATTGACTGACATGCATGGCATTCCCTTTTGAAAAAGCAATGGAAGTCAATGTAAAGTTATATGTAATCTAGTGTAATAGAAAGAAGATTATGATGATAATAAAATTTAAAAAAATAAAAAAAAAAAAAAGATTTGTGTTTGATCTCTTCTCAGGTCTCCTACCCATTGCCACCTCCTTCTTAGTTCTGGCAATAACGCTAATGTGACCTAGAGGCTCTTCTAGTTTGCATTTATGTATATATTTGTACATATATATGGACATATATGTATATATACATACACAAACACACACATACACACACACACACACAGAGGCAGTAGTTTAAGTCATACAAAAATCACTGAATACTGAAGAAAAATGGAAATCCATTTGGTTCAACCATGTGACTTGAAAATCTAGCTTAGGGCTATCCCTATAAATTCATGTACTAACTTAAAGTTTAGCTCCAAGATAAAAACTTAAAAGCAGCCCCACAAATGCCCTCTTATATATCCTACACTTACAAAAACGTAAGTTCTCATTTACATAGTTTACATCTGACTGCATGTACACCATAAACCCACAAAATGACAGGCTCATTCACAAATGTCCTCAAATACCACATACCCAACATGCACACACATCACCAACAGATGCATGAGATGCAAATGTCCACATGCTCTCTCACGCACATTCATTATAGCTAACACGTTGGTCTACACATAGACTCCCACACACATGCTTGCATACACACATTCATACCCAGACACATCCAGAATAATTCTGAAACTTAAATCCAGATATATGTGAACTCTCAGAAGAGAATTCTACCCTGTCACTTTTTAGTTGTTGTTGAGGGTTTTGCTATAGAGTGCATGTGAGACAGAAACAGTGAGAAAGAAAGTGAGAAGTCACTCCCCAGAGGGGATGATCACACCACAATCCCTTCTCCATTCTACTCCTGGGATTTTGGGCAGGCACACACACATGCTTGGTGTTATTTTCTTTTCTTTTCTTTTCTTTTTTTTTTAAGAATTATTTATTTATTTAATTCCACTTGTTGTTGTTATTATTATTATTACTTAATTCAACCAGAGAGAAAGAGAAAGGGAAAGTGAGAAAGCAAGCCTCCAGGTCTGAGATTTGAACCACAGTCAGCCATATGGGAATCCAGTCATTAACCACCATGCCACCTGCTGGCCCTGCCTGGTGTGATTTTCAAGTCGCCAGGTCTGGGACTTGAACTGCGATCAGCCATGTGGAAATGTCCAGTACCTTAACCACCACACCACCTACTAGCCCCCCCACCCAATCACTCTTAATGTCTTTTTTTATAGACCTAGAAATCAGATGACAAGGTAATCAAACTATGTTTAAAATAAGCATTAATGAGTTCTGAGCAAGGATCTGAAGAACTGTCCTGTGAGTGCAGTGCTTAGGCTTTAATGCATTGAGTTTCTAGCATTCACTGCGGCTACTCAAAGGCCTTTTTCAGGCTGTTGCTCTCGGTAAGATTCCAGAGTTGAGGTGACCCAATGACCTCCAGTTAGTGAGGTGTGTGTTCCTGATCCGGAAGGTTTTTTTTTTCCCTTAGTTTCTGTTATAGGGAACACATACTCACCAAGAGAGACAGAGACAGAGATGGAGAGCAAGTGGGGATGGCTATGCCGCATTCCCTTCTCCTCCATTCTCCCCTTGGGACTCCAGGCACACACGCACACATGCCTGACATGATTTTCAAGATGCCGGGCCGGGATTTGAACTGTGGAGTTGGCCCTGTGGGATCCAGCTGCCTTAACCTATACGCCACCTGCTGACCACAGAACAGGGTTCGTTGTTCTGAGCTCCTGCCAGGGGAACTTTTCTGTTGAGTGAAATGGAAACCCGTATGACAAGGGTGGGCTGGAACCAGTTCCGGGTGTAAATTATGACAAGCAACAGCTGTCATCCGAGGCACCATGGCGTTAGCGGGAGCTGGCGGGAGCTGAATGTGATCTGGAAGTACAGGGAGAAGACCTACGTTGAGTGTTGAGCGTTGAGCGTCTGCTCCTTTGTCACACGTGCCTTACTTCCCAGGCTTCAAACCCATCTTGCTTGCTCTCCTGCCACACGTTCCGTCTGGTTTCCATGGACACCAAGATCTGTCATAAGAATAGCAGGAGAAAGAAACTCAGAGGAGAGCGAAACATTAGGAAAAGTCTGCTTTTTTAGCTTTTTTGGCCCTTGTGAAAATTAGGTGCTAGAAATTGTTTTCATGGGACCAGCAGATGGCATAATGGTTATGTTGCTGGACTCCCATGCAGTTGACTATGGCTCAAGTTCTGGACCTGGCAGCTTAAAAAC
>NW_006159682.1:566083-574377 GCF_000334495.1 Tupaia belangeri chinensis | reverse complement strand
AAATAAATAAATAAATAAATAAATAAATAAATAAATAAATAAATAAATAAATAAATAAATAAATAAATAAATAAATAAATAAATAAATAAATAAATAAATAAATAAATAAATAAATAAATAAATAAATAGAGCTGGGTAATACGGAGAGACCCATGGCATAGCTCTAAAGATTTCCCTTCTTCTATTTCTCATTATTCCGTTCCCTTCCCTTCCTTTCTCTGCCCTTCTGTTTAAATTTTTCATTAGGCAATTGTGTGCCATTAGCTGCAACTGGATACGTGCACTGAAACTTTGGTTTGTGCCAAAATCTCCACGGGGAACCAGACCAGCATGGCTGGAGAATCTTGAGACCTGGCAAAGAGCATTTTAGACAGAAAGAAACTATATACGGAGGCCATGAGTTGCAAATGAACTTGGGGTCCAAAGAAAAGAAGGACGATGACAATGGAGGTCTTTTAGGACCTCAAATCAAGGACCTCATAATGTCCCCTAAGGAATAAGGACCTTGCTCTGAGCTCAGATTCCTTGGTGGGGTTAATGGCAATTTTCTACCTGTCCATGTTACTGAATGTCACTGGCAGACATCCCTTATGGTTGCATCCCTCTCTCTACATATATAGTTTATTTCACGAGAGAGAGAAAAGAGACAGACAGACAGACAGACAGGTACGCTTGGTAGAGTCTCATCATGCCACAATCTCTCCGCCCAGCCTTCTAGCCAGCCAAGATGGTGGGCGGCGGGGCTGAGCATTCCCCTTCTTGTCTGCATCCTGTTCCACTGCCCTGGTGCCCTCACGGTGGCTTAATCCCATGGTTGGTACTGAGTGTCACAGGCAAGCTCAGCTGTGCTGCCACTGTGGGCAGGGAGCTTCAGTTCCCCTCCATGTGGTCTTCTGCATGAACTGCTGGGACGTCAGGGTGGTGGTTGAGTTCCAAAAGTAAGCATTCTGAGGGCACCAAGAAGAAATTGCATGACTTCTACGACCTCATTCTGGAGGTGGTTAACGTCATTTACACCACAGTCACAGGCCTCCCCAGGTTTAAGCGAGAGGGAGCATAGACCCTCCTCCTCTTAAGGAGTGCCAGTCCCATTGGAAGAACAGCATATGGGAATTTTGAAGCTGTACAGTAAGTGAACTAGCCAGCCGCTCACAGGAAACACATAGTCAAATTCATAGAAACAGGGAGCCAGCAGGTGTGTGGTGGTTAAGGTGCTGGACTTCCACGTGGTCAACCTTCATTTGAGTCCTAACCTGGAGGCCTCACCCTGGGCGTCTGTGTGTGTGTGCCCAAAATTCAGAAAGGAGAATGGAGGAAAAGGGGTTGTGGCAAGCTATCCCCTCTGGAGGGTGATTTCTTGCTTTCTGTCTCTCTGTCTTTCTCTGTCTCTCTGGCAAGCACACATGCCCTATACCAAAAACACTCTCAAAAAAAAAAAAAGATTAAATTGGTGAATTTTTATTGTGTGGATTTTACTATAATAACTATAAAAAATCATATGGCATGGGAGGTATCATCAGAACAATTTTTTAAAAGAACTACCTATTTCATTTTTATCTGTTATTATCACTTTTGCTATAGGGCATATGTGCTTACCATAGAGAGAGAGAGAGAAAGTGAAAAAGCAAGCCTCCAGGTCCAGGACTGAAACAGACCTGGCCATGTGGGAGTCCAGCACCTCAGCCATCATGCTATCTTCTGGTTCCCATCACAACCATTTTAATTTTTTTTTAATTTTTATTTTATTTATTTATTCTTTTTTTTTTTTTTGGAGAGGTTTTTGCTATTGGGCACATGCACTCACCTGACAGACAGAGAGACAGAGAGATAGAAAGCGAGAAATCACCCCCCAGGGAGGATGGACATACTGCAATCCCTTCTCCTCCATTCTTCTCTTGGGACCCTGGGCACGCACACACACACACCTGGCATGAGTTTTAAGCCACTGGTTCCAGGACGTGAACCGTGGTCTACTACATGGGAGTCCAGCAACATAGCCATTACGCTAACTGCTGGTCCCCCATCACAGCCATTTTTGAAACATACAAACTGCCACCCCCTCTTGGGAATGGTTACATAGACATCCACGTGGTAGCAGGATATCCTGACCTTTGATAGGGTGTGGCCCCCAAATTTTAAAAAAAAAATTTATTAAAAAAAAAGTATATCTACACGATGGAGTACTGTGCTATGTAGCTGTAAAAAAGTGTATCTGCACGATGGAGTACTGTGCTATGCAGCTGTAAAAAAGTGTATCTACATGATGGAGTACTGTGCTATGCAGCTGTAAAAAAGAACAGCTATGGGCCAGCAGGTAGTTCAGAGGCTAAGGCAGCTGGATCCCATATGGATAACCATGCGGTTCAAGTACCAGACTTGGTGGCTTGAAAATCACACCAGGCACATGTGTATGCATGCCCCAAATCCTGAGACAGTGGAGTAAAAGGGACTGTGTCATGGCCATCCCCCAGAGGGTGATCTCTCTCTCTCTCTCTCTCTCTCTCTCTCTCTCTATCTCTCTCTCTCTCTCTCCAGCAAGTACACACTCTTTATAGTAAAACCTAAAAGAAAAAACAAATAAAATATTTTTCCTTTTAATGAACTGATATAAGGTGCTTTCCAGGAAATATTAGGTGCAAAAGCATGGTTCAAAGTGCACACACACACTAACCTTTTGTGTAAGAAAAGAGAAATAAGAGAGTATATATGTAACTGTTTCCTTTTTGTAAAAAGAAACACAGGAAGGAATAAACTGGAGTCTACTATAGGGATGAAAAGGACTGAGGTGGGGGGAGGGATGTCAAAGTGACACTTTCCTGAGTATACCAATTTGTATCACTTTAACTTTGAAACTAAGTTGATGTTTTACATATTCAAAAACTAGTAAAAAGTAAAATGTAACAAGAAAGTTAAAAGCAAAGGCTAAAGTAAAATGCAAACAGTAACAAACGAACATCACTATATTTCAAATGAAAAACACACCACAATGTAAAGGGGGAAAAGGGACAGTATGGGACCAGCAGATGGCATAATGGTTACATCCCTGGACTCCCACATGACCGACTATGGTTCAAAACCTGGGCCCGGTGGCTTAAAACTCTCATCAGGCATGTGTGCTTGTGTGCCCAAAATCCTGAGGAGAACGGAGGAGAAGGGATTGCAGTGTGGCCACCCCCCTCAGGGGTGATTTCTTACTTTCTGTCCCTCTGTCTCTTGTGAGTACATGTGCCAGATAGCAAAAATCTCCCTCTTAAAATAAAATTTTAAAAAAGGATAGTTATATTTCAACATTTGAATACAATACTTCCACTAGATGCCAAACTATATTTTCCAGTTTTGGACAAAAAGCGTCATAAACAAATATCGGACTCTGGTTCAAAGGGTTATCATTATTTTTTTCCCCTATGTCAAAAAGGACATTTATTATTTTTTTATCATAACCTCTTATGCATTTTCATCAGATGTTGTGGACCAGGTGCTTTCTGGACTGCACCTTTCTGACCCTTCTGAGCTTTTGGAGGCAGTGCTGCCTTTTGACCTGCAGCTTTCTGAACAGGAACCTTCTGGACTGGTGTTCTTTATCATTTTTCTGGTACTTTGGTGGCAGAAGCAGCTGCTGCAGCTACAGCAGTAGCTGCACCCTTAGAAGCAGGTGCCTTTTTGGGAGAAGCTTTCAGGAGAGCTGCCTTTTTTTTAGAGAGAGAGAGAGACTTTCGCTATAGAGCAAGAAATCACCCTCAAGAGTGGATGGCCAAGCCACAGTCCCTTCTCCATTCTCTTGGGATTTTGGCCATGCACACACATGCCCCCAGTGTGAGGTTTAAGCCACCGGGTCTGGGACTCGAATCATGGTCAACTATGTGAGAGTCCAGCAACGTAACCATTACGCCATCTGCTGGTCCCCAGAAGAGCTGGTTTTGAAGCTTCTTATCTTCATTCTTGATTTTTTTCAGCTCCTCGTTTCCTTTGTCTTTATGACTTTAAAAATGATCGAAATTTGTCACTTTGGCTTTCCTTTCTCTGGCTTTGATCTTCTTGGCCCCTCGCGTGGCTGCCCATTTTGTACTGATGTCTGCCTTCTGCCAGGCTGGTCGTACTTCTGGCATGCATGATGAGGGAACTCAGGGATGAAGTCAGTGAGCTGCATGCATTTGAAAGGCATGACTGTCTCCTCACCTGAGTGCAAGACCCATCCACCAAAGCCCTGCGCTGATCAATAACATCTATAATTGCAGCCAGCTCTCTGGCATGAGGGCCGAAGGAAACAGGCCACTCAGCTGACCTCCATGACATGCCTGAATACCATGCTGCTGGTGGTCGGCGAGAAGGAAGAAGGGGCTAGCTTTTTTTTTTTTAATTGCCTGAGGGTTCATGAGAGGGCAGAGAGAAAGCATCCCTGAAGAGACGTGTCACACCACAATCCCTTCTCCTCCATCTCTCGATCCTGTCAGGATTCGGGGCATGCACACACACGCCATAGACCCTGGGGCTGGGATTCAAACTGTGGTTGGCCATGTGGGATGCGGCTCCCTTACCCACTAGGCTACAGAGAGGCATGGCTTACTGTTCTCTGAAATGGAACGAATTAGATGTTCTGAAACTACTTATTTATTGTAGGATTGAGCAAGTGAGTAAATACACGGAGGATAATGGGAGCCGTTTCTCTTTGTTGAAGGAAGGAGTTGTACTTATGAAAAGGGGAGAGACTAGGGTCAATCCTGTTATGCTAACATGCACTGGGCTCTTCGGTATGAACTGTTTAAACATTTAGATTTGGATGCATGTATGTATGCGTGTGGTTTCTTTGTTTCTCTTTTGTGATCCAGTCAGCAGTAAGGGCAAAGACAGTTCCCCCCAACAGGCATGCCCAACATCCAGATCCTGGTTTCTAAATATCTCCACTAAGAGAAGCCAGAAAAGCAGGGTTGTTGCTGTGCCAGAAAGTAAGAAAGTGGTTCAAGTCCCAGAGCCAGGGGCTTGAAACTCATGCCAGGCACATGGGCATGTGTGCTCAAGATCTCAAGAGAATGAAGGAGAAGGGATTGTGGCGTGGCCATCCCCCATGAGGGTGATTTCTCACTTTCCATCTCTGTCTTTCTGGTGAGTGCATGCACCCTATAGCAAAACTCTCTCTAAAAATAATAACAATAATAATCATAATAACAGAATATTAATTGGGTAAAATAAGCACATGTAGGGCCACACTGATATAACTTGATAAGTAAATGAGAAAGAAAAACTCTCCCATATAATATTGATAGGATACTAAGTAACAAATAGAGGTAGAATGATGGAATTAGGAAAATTGCCATTTTTGCAACCACCATAATAATAATTTCTTCAGCCATGAATCAGTGTTGGATTCAAAAAAGTTACGGGTAAGAGTTTGATGAAGAAGCACCATATAATCTCTGAGTATCCCATTACGAATTACTCACTACCAAGGGAAAAGGTTACTTTAGTGTGGGTGAACCTCATGAATACTATCTTAACTAACTAACCAAAGATAACATTACTTTAATTACATGTAATAAATGGAACAAACTGACATCACGATTTTTTGATATGATGCTCTAAAAAAGACATCACATCTTTTCCAGTCAACATAACTAAATCTAATTATGAGAACACACTTTATGAATACAAATTGAGGTATATTCTCAAAAGTAACTGTCATTTAGAAAGGTAATGAAAAGCTGAGGAACCATTTCTAAAGAAGACAAGATCTAGGAGAGGCCTGGGTCTGTGGGACAGAAGTAACCTGCTGGAGAAGCAGGATCCCACAAGAGGACCATGGCTCAGAGCCCTGGCCTGGTCACCCTGAAACAAGCCAGGCCTGTGGGTGAGTTCCCAAAGGTGTGACAGGCTGGAGGACCAGAGGAAGGGGATGGCACCCTGACCAGACCCTGGGGAGGGTGCTGGCTTCCCTCTCTGTCTCTCTCTCACGTGTGCACATATGCTATCATGAATAAAGGAAAATATTTAAAAAGAGATATGACACATAAATAATCCTAGATGATTCCCAGACCAGTTGACTGAGCCAAACATAGCTATGAAGAACATTTTGGGGACACATGATGAAACGTGAGCATAAACTGTGGGTCTTCAAAAATTCCCGAATTTTCTTCTGTATCTCAATAATTTTTTTCACAGTGCCCCTGGGCCAAAAGGAACAGGTAGGTCCAAACAACGTATTAAGCATTTAATGCCTGACAATCGGGTAGTCCTTTGAAAGTATAATACATGTAAACTGAAAGAAAAACAGCATTTCGATCACCTTGTTAAATGACATTACTTGCCAGGGGTATGTGTGCACCTGTTAGGCATTGCACTTCTCAGTCCTTTGAGACTGGCTCATCTCAAATCAGACTGGGCAAGGCCGCCCACATCTTGGCTCCTCACTGATGTGGGCACCACGCTTTTCATCACAGCCGCAGCGAAACCTTAGTGTCGCTAAGATGAGAATCAGGGTCGATGGTGCCATCTATCGTTGAAACTGAAAACTGCCTCAAGCTAGTTTTTTTGTGGTCTTCACGTTTCATTTTGTTTGGCTTGAAGTTTTAGAATACAAACTATCCCACAAGTAAGTCCTGGGATTTCATTGTGGGGCTGTGGGAAACCTTGGTGCAGTCTGAGAACAGTATTGTACAATAGTGCTGTATCAATGTTGCATTTCTTAATTTTGATGAATACACTGTTACTGTGTGGAAGCATCCTTGTGTAGAGGAAATACACATTGAAGTATTTATAGATAGAGAAAGATGTCTTAAAGTTAATATTCAATGATTCAGAAAAATATGTATTTACATTTGTATATGCATAGAAAGAGCAAGCACAACTGATACATGAGGCAAAATGTTAACAATTGCTAAATCTGGATAAAGAATATACATAATATTTTTAACTGCTCTTGAAACTTTTCTGCATGAAATGATATCAAAATAGGTTTTGTTTTTGTTTTTGAGAGAATTTTGCTGTAAGGCATGTATGCTCGCCAGAGAGACAGAGAAACAGAAAGCAAAAAAATCACCCTCCAGGGGGATGGCCATGCTGCAATCCCTTCTCCATTCTCCATTCAGGATCTTGGGCAAACAAATACATGCCTGGCATGAGTTGCAAGCTGCTGGGTCCAGAACTCGAACTGTGACTGACTATGAGGGAGTACAGTGACATAACTCCTATGCCATCTGCAGATCCCTCAAAATAAAGAGTTTTAAAAGGTAAGATGCTGGGGCTGGCAGGTGGCATTGGCAGCTAAGGGTGTTGGACTCCCACATGGCTGACTGTGGTTTGAGTTCTGGACCTGGAGACTTGCTTTCTCACTTTCTCTCTCTCTCTCTCCCCCCTCCCTCTCTAGTCAAATCAAAATAAATAAGTAAAGTTAAAGAATTATTTTTTAAAAGGTGAAATACTATACTACACCTTAAAATATATATTGGGTTGCTGGAAAAGTCGTGATGCATTTTTCCATAGAAAACATCAAGATTTTGCCAGCGACCTGATACTGATGTAGTAAAACCACTGGAAACCAAAGCACCAGCATAGATGCTTGTAACCTGCTAGAGAGAGGGCGGGGGGAAATATTAGAGAAGGGTACACATAGTATTGGTGATGTTTCATTTACATACTAGTTTGCTATAGGGCATGGATTTTTGTTTATTTGTTTGCAATAGGGCAGGTGTACTCACCAGTGAGACAGAGAGAGAAAGTGAGAAATCACCCCCCAGGAAGGATGGCCACATGGCAATCCCTTCTTCTCCATTCTCCTCTTGGGATTTGGGCATGCACACACATGCACCTAGTATAATTCTGAAGCTGCCAGATCTGGGACTCCATTCGCATAGTCAGCCATGTGGGGATTCAGTTGCCTTAACCTCCATGCCACCTGCTGACTTGATGTTTTATTTCTTAAGCTGTGGGAGGGGTGGACTTAGAGCTATTCGTTACATTATTCTTTGTACTTTAAGTATGTCCAGTGTAGCTCATAATTTGCTTTTTAAAATACACATTTACGATCTGTACAGTCTTTTGTAATACTTAAAAATGAAACTCACGAGTACATGAAAGCGTGCGTGTGCTGTTATTGGTAGAGTACTATGTCCTTCCTGTGCTTTATCTCCCACTACCCTGACCACTCACACGCCGACGTCATACAACAGAAAGTCCAAGGGCTGACGCCAAACTCACGCTCACAGCATACCCTCCACATCCACATACACACAGCTCGCAGCGTGCCCTCCACATCCACATACACACAGCTCGCAGCGTGCACTCCACATCCACATACACACAG
>NW_006159682.1:559603-564162 GCF_000334495.1 Tupaia belangeri chinensis | reverse complement strand
AACCCCCCCCCAAGAGGGGATGGCCAAGCCACAGTCCCTTCTCCATTCTCTTGGGATTTTGGCCATGCACACACATGCCCCCAGTGTGAGGTTTAAGCCACCGGGTCTGGGACTCGAATCATGGTCAACTATGTGAGAGTCCAGCAACGTAACCATTACGCCATCTGCTGGTCCCCAGAAGAGCTGGTTTTGAAGCTTCTTATCTTCATTCTTGATTTTTTTCAGCTCCTCGTTTCCTTTGTCTTTATGACTTTAAAAATGATCGAAATTTGTCACTTTGGCTTTCCTTTCTCTGGCTTTGATCTTCTTGGCCCCTCGCGTGGCTGCCCATTTTGTACTGATGTCTGCCTTCTGCCAGGCTGGTCGTACTTCTGGCATGCATGATGAGGGAACTCAGGGATGAAGTCAGTGAGCTGCATGCATTTGAAAGGCATGACTGTCTCCTCACCTGAGTGCAAGACCCATCCACCAAAGCCCTGCGCTGATCAATAACATCTATAATTGCAGCCAGCTCTCTGGCATGAGGGCCGAAGGAAACAGGCCACTCAGCTGACCTCCATGACATGCCTGAATACCATGCTGCTGGTGGTCGGCGAGAAGGAAGAAGGGGCTAGCTTTTTTTTTTTTAATTGCCTGAGGGTTCATGAGAGGGCAGAGAGAAAGCATCCCTGAAGAGACGTGTCACACCACAATCCCTTCTCCTCCATCTCTCGATCCTGTCAGGATTCGGGGCATGCACACACACGCCATAGACCCTGGGGCTGGGATTCAAACTGTGGTTGGCCATGTGGGATGCGGCTCCCTTACCCACTAGGCTACAGAGAGGCATGGCTTACTGTTCTCTGAAATGGAACGAATTAGATGTTCTGAAACTACTTATTTATTGTAGGATTGAGCAAGTGAGTAAATACACGGAGGATAATGGGAGCCGTTTCTCTTTGTTGAAGGAAGGAGTTGTACTTATGAAAAGGGGAGAGACTAGGGTCAATCCTGTTATGCTAACATGCACTGGGCTCTTCGGTATGAACTGTTTAAACATTTAGATTTGGATGCATGTATGTATGCGTGTGGTTTCTTTGTTTCTCTTTTGTGATCCAGTCAGCAGTAAGGGCCAAGAGCAAAGACATGTCACCCCAACAGGCATGCCCAACATCCAGATCCTGGTTTCTAAATATCTCCACTAAGAGAAGCCAGAAAAGCAGGGTTGTTGCTGTGCCAGAAAGTAAGAAAGTGGTTCAAGTCCCAGAGCCAGGGGCTTGAAACTCATGCCAGGCACATGGGCATGTGTGCTCAAGATCTCAAGAGAATGAAGGAGAAGGGATTGTGGCGTGGCCATCCCCCATGAGGGTGATTTCTCACTTTCCATCTCTGTCTTTCTGGTGAGTGCATGCACCCTATAGCAAAACTCTCTCTAAAAATAATAACAATAATAATCATAATAACAGAATATTAATTGGGTAAAATAAGCACATGTAGGGCCACACTGATATAACTTGATAAGTAAATGAGAAAGAAAAACTCTCCCATATAATATTGATAGGATACTAAGTAACAAATAGAGGTAGAATGATGGAATTAGGAAAATTGCCATTTTTGCAACCACCATAATAATAATTTCTTCAGCCATGAATCAGTGTTGGATTCAAAAAAGTTACGGGTAAGAGTTTGATGAAGAAGCACCATATAATCTCTGAGTATCCCATTACGAATTACTCACTACCAAGGGAAAAGGTTACTTTAGTGTGGGTGAACCTCATGAATACTATCTTAACTAACTAACCAAAGATAACATTACTTTAATTACATGTAATAAATGGAACAAACTGACATCACGATTTTTTGATATGATGCTCTAAAAAAGACATCACATCTTTTCCAGTCAACATAACTAAATCTAATTATGAGAACACACTTTATGAATACAAATTGAGGTATATTCTCAAAAGTAACTGTCATTTAGAAAGGTAATGAAAAGCTGAGGAACCATTTCTAAAGAAGACAAGATCTAGGAGAGGCCTGGGTCTGTGGGACAGAAGTAACCTGCTGGAGAAGCAGGATCCCACAAGAGGACCATGGCTCAGAGCCCTGGCCTGGTCACCCTGAAACAAGCCAGGCCTGTGGGTGAGTTCCCAAAGGTGTGACAGGCTGGAGGACCAGAGGAAGGGGATGGCACCCTGACCAGACCCTGGGGAGGGTGCTGGCTTCCCTCTCTGTCTCTCTCTCACGTGTGCACATATGCTATCATGAATAAAGGAAAATATTTAAAAAGAGATATGACACATAAATAATCCTAGATGATTCCCAGACCAGTTGACTGAGCCAAACATAGCTATGAAGAACATTTTGGGGACACATGATGAAACGTGAGCATAAACTGTGGGTCTTCAAAAATTCCCGAATTTTCTTCTGTATCTCAATAATTTTTTTCACAGTGCCCCTGGGCCAAAAGGAACAGGTAGGTCCAAACAACGTATTAAGCATTTAATGCCTGACAATCGGGTAGTCCTTTGAAAGTATAATACATGTAAACTGAAAGAAAAACAGCATTTCGATCACCTTGTTAAATGACATTACTTGCCAGGGGTATGTGTGCACCTGTTAGGCATTGCACTTCTCAGTCCTTTGAGACTGGCTCATCTCAAATCAGACTGGGCAAGGCCGCCCACATCTTGGCTCCTCACTGATGTGGGCACCACGCTTTTCATCACAGCCGCAGCGAAACCTTAGTGTCGCTAAGATGAGAATCAGGGTCGATGGTGCCATCTATCGTTGAAACTGAAAACTGCCTCAAGCTAGTTTTTTTGTGGTCTTCACGTTTCATTTTGTTTGGCTTGAAGTTTTAGAATACAAACTATCCCACAAGTAAGTCCTGGGATTTCATTGTGGGGCTGTGGGAAACCTTGGTGCAGTCTGAGAACAGTATTGTACAATAGTGCTGTATCAATGTTGCATTTCTTAATTTTGATGAATACACTGTTACTGTGTGGAAGCATCCTTGTGTAGAGGAAATACACATTGAAGTATTTATAGATAGAGAAAGATGTCTTAAAGTTAATATTCAATGATTCAGAAAAATATGTATTTACATTTGTATATGCATAGAAAGAGCAAGCACAACTGATACATGAGGCAAAATGTTAACAATTGCTAAATCTGGATAAAGAATATACATAATATTTTTAACTGCTCTTGAAACTTTTCTGCATGAAATGATATCAAAATAGGTTTTGTTTTTGTTTTTGAGAGAATTTTGCTGTAAGGCATGTATGCTCGCCAGAGAGACAGAGAAACAGAAAGCAAAAAAATCACCCTCCAGGGGGATGGCCATGCTGCAATCCCTTCTCCATTCTCCATTCAGGATCTTGGGCAAACAAATACATGCCTGGCATGAGTTGCAAGCTGCTGGGTCCAGAACTCGAACTGTGACTGACTATGAGGGAGTACAGTGACATAACTCCTATGCCATCTGCAGATCCCTCAAAATAAAGAGTTTTAAAAGGTAAGATGCTGGGGCTGGCAGGTGGCATTGGCAGCTAAGGGTGTTGGACTCCCACATGGCTGACTGTGGTTTGAGTTCTGGACCTGGAGACTTGCTTTCTCACTTTCTCTCTCTCTCTCTCCCCCCTCCCTCTCTAGTCAAATCAAAATAAATAAGTAAAGTTAAAGAATTATTTTTTAAAAGGTGAAATACTATACTACACCTTAAAATATATATTGGGTTGCTGGAAAAGTCGTGATGCATTTTTCCATAGAAAACATCAAGATTTTGCCAGCGACCTGATACTGATGTAGTAAAACCACTGGAAACCAAAGCACCAGCATAGATGCTTGTAACCTGCTAGAGAGAGGGCGGGGGGAAATATTAGAGAAGGGTACACATAGTATTGGTGATGTTTCATTTACATACTAGTTTGCTATAGGGCATGGATTTTTGTTTATTTGTTTGCAATAGGGCAGGTGTACTCACCAGTGAGACAGAGAGAGAAAGTGAGAAATCACCCCCCAGGAAGGATGGCCACATGGCAATCCCTTCTTCTCCATTCTCCTCTTGGGATTTGGGCATGCACACACATGCACCTAGTATAATTCTGAAGCTGCCAGATCTGGGACTCCATTCGCATAGTCAGCCATGTGGGGATTCAGTTGCCTTAACCTCCATGCCACCTGCTGACTTGATGTTTTATTTCTTAAGCTGTGGGAGGGGTGGACTTAGAGCTATTCGTTACATTATTCTTTGTACTTTAAGTATGTCCAGTGTAGCTCATAATTTGCTTTTTAAAATACACATTTACGATCTGTACAGTCTTTTGTAATACTTAAAAATGAAACTCACGAGTACATGAAAGCGTGCGTGTGCTGTTATTGGTAGAGTACTATGTCCTTCCTGTGCTTTATCTCCCACTACCCTGACCACTCACACGCCGACGTCATACAACAGAAAGTCCAAGGGCTGACGCCAAACTCACGCTCACAGCATACCCTCCACATCCACATACACACAGCTCGCAGCGTGCCCTCCACATCCACATACACACAGCTCGCATCGTGACCTCCACTTC
>NW_006159682.1:556817-559335 GCF_000334495.1 Tupaia belangeri chinensis | reverse complement strand
AGAAAGTCCAAGGGCTGACGCCAAACTCCCGCTCACAGCGTCCCCTCCACATCCACATACACACAGCTCGCAGCGTGCCCTCCACATCCACATACACACAGCTCGCTCATGCTGCCCCTTCTTCTTTTTTATATTCAAAGACTGGGAAGAAAAGCTAGCCAGCAACTTGGGAGGTTGAGGCAGGAGAGTCTTGGGTTTTAGGCAAGTCTGGGCAACATACATGACTTTATATGCATGTGGTAGAAAATGTGGCTATCTATATTAAATGTGAAACACATCAACATGAAAAAAATAGTAACCAATTTTCATCTTTGGCAGGTTTTACTGCTCTTTTTCTCACTAGTATCATACTTTGACAACCTAAACAGCCGAAAGTTTGACATTTTTTTTTAAAGGTTTTTGCCATAGGGTGTGCTTGCTAAAGACAGAGACAGTGAGAGGGAAAGTGAGAAATCATCCCCCAGGGGGGATGGTCACACTGCAGTCTCTTCTCCATTCTCTTGGGCATGCATGCATGAGTCTCAAGCCACCAGGTCTGGGCCTCCAACCATAGTTGGCCATGTGAGAGTCCAGTACCTCAACCACTATGCCACCTACTGTGCCTGAACATTTGACAGCTTGTAATTAATTTTCCACAATACCAGTCACAAGGCCAAAGGTAAGCTATCAAAGGAATTAGATGTTTAATGATTTATTAATTCATACAGAGAGCTCAGCATCTGGATTTGTGAAGAATATTATAAATCCAATTCTTTTTTTAAAAAAATGGCTCTAGGCATGTGCACTTGCCCTCTCCCTGCAATGTATTTATTTGAAGATGTTTACTGCTCTGAGAGAACAGAAGCAATGCTACCTCTGCCTTTTTTCTTAGAGGTTTTTGCTATGGGGCATGTGCGCTCGCCAGAAAAACAGAGACAGAGAGACAGAAAGCGAGAAATCACCCCTCCTCAGGGGGATGGCCATGCCAAAATCCCTTCTCCTCCATTCTCTTCTCGGGATCTTGGGCACGCACGCACACATGTCCCGCATGACTTTAAGCCACCGTGACTTTAAGTCATCGGGTCCAGGACTCAAACCTCGGTCGATTACATGGAAGTCCAGCGACATAGCCATTGTGCCAACTGCTGGTCCCATCTCTGCCTTTTTAACTTACTGGGAAATTGGCAGTTGGTCTCTCTCTCACAGAGAAAGCATGCAAGCACCTTCCAGCAAGGATGGCCACATCGCAATCCCTTCTTCTCTATTTGTCTCTCAAGATTGTAGGCATGTAGGCACAGACACCCAGCAAGTTTTTCAGGCTGTCAGGTTTGGGACTCAAACCATGTAGTCAGCTGTGTGGAGTTCAGCTGCCCTAATCACCATGCAATCATCTGGTCCTAAATCCAATTACTTTAAGACTGAAACTATCAAAATTCTACCTAGGATTTATATTTTATAGTTGTGAAGAATTTTAGATGGTTCATTGAATTAAGTTATTTGTTGACTCTGAAAACCATCTAGAATAATCTTTTTTTAAAAAGAGGTGTTTCAAATTTTAATTTTCAAACGTCTAAAATTTTGACTTAAAATATAACTACTACAAAATTCTGAACCTTTATCGTCTCCCTGCACTGTATTTATTTGAAGATGTTTAATGCTCTGTGAGAACAGAAGCAATGCCTTTTTAATTTACTGGGAAATTGGCAGTTGGTCTTTTTCAGGACCTAATCAATGTCAAGTTCTATTTATTTTTTTCTGTAATTGAAGATATTGACTCAAAAGAATTATGGTTTTTATCAGACTGACAAACAGCTGCAGTTCTTATCCCCTGGAATGAGAATAGAGGGGTGGTTGTCTTAGGAGGTATTATTATTCGACTGCTACATTGTCAGCTAAAAGGCAAGTGAGGACAGAACTCAGGGCTCAGTGTGTATGTGAGCGCAGACAGAGCGGAGAAAATGAAGGTGCTTAGAGGTGCCATGGTCCACCTGGACACAACTGGACAGGAAAGGTCCAAACCGCTAGCAGGAGATTTCCTCCAACAAGTCAGCTAACCTCAAGGCCACTAGAGCTGTGCAAGGACTACACAAAAACCCTTAACTCCAAATGGACAACTCCATTAGAAACAAACAAAAACCAAAACGACCACCACAAGATTGAAGCTGTTTTCTGTCTAGCTTAAGGCCTGCTTCCAGAACCGGGACTCCAACTCCCCTCGTCCCTGGCTCCTATCCTGCCTCCCAGCGAGCTTGAGAGCAAGGGGAACTGTCATGTGGTCGGAGGGACGAGGGCAGCAGACAGGCCCACGGTACGGAAGAAGAATCCAGAAAGCAAAAGAAAACAAAAAAAGCACGCCCCAAACGGTCCGTGGCCTCCTACGAATTTTCGGTGTGGCAGGGCCTTGACCTAACCCATGACCACAGAAACTGTCGGATCGAGGCCCTGCCCTGGACAGCCAGGACTGTCTTACACCCGGCAGCGAACGCCACCAACGCCTCCCGCCCGGCGGCTCCGAGAGCCAAGCCGCTCCACGCACTGA
>NW_006159682.1:532587-556742 GCF_000334495.1 Tupaia belangeri chinensis | reverse complement strand
CCTGGCGGTCACGCCAGCCGCCGCTCTAGCATCGCGAGACTCCCTTCTCCCTCCCCCGGCTCCGGGTGCTCCCAACTGCCAGCACCTGCTGCCAGGCAGCCGCGGGAATGGCGAGCCGCGGGGCCGCGGCGGTGACGAGAGCAGCGGTTCCGCCATTGGCCGAGGAGGCCTGAGGGACGGGCCAGCTCGGTGCACAACGAGAGACCGAGGCGAGTGGCCCCGAGAGAGCGAGGGCAATGGAGGCCAACATGCCGAAGCGGAAGGAGCCGGGCAAGTCCCTCCGCATCAAAGTCATCTCCATGGGCAACGCCGAAGTGGGGAAAGTGAGTACAACGCGCCGGAGGGCGGGACCTCGGCGCGCCGGGGCGACGTGCCCATTGGCTGGAAGGGCGGCCACTCAACAGCCCGGGGCCCGGCCTTCTCCCCGCCCCCGAGCCGGTACGGGTCTCCTCCGAGGGGCTGCGGCTTGGCCTGGAAAACTGTCCCCACCTTTGTGACCTCTGGGTTGCCTCCTCCGGCACCGACGTCCTTCTCTGGGGTAGCCTCTGAGCCTTCAGTGGACCCCAGAGAGTAAGGAGGCCTAGGTCCCGTTGTCACGTCGTCTGTTTCAGTACCATATCTGCGTTCTAGGTGACCCGTCCCGGAGCTGGAGGGGGAGAGGAAAGTTTAGTTACCCGCAGCTGTACCGGGGAGCCTTGGAACTTACTGGGGTGCAGGGGCAGTTGGGATTAGTAAAATGTTGCTTGGCAGCCCAGAACCTGGATTGGCCTCCTGCGAGAGTAACTGGGGCCAACGTGGTTCACTGCGGAGGTGGAGCAGAGGATGACATTTATTTCTGGTAGTGCCACCACGTCCATGCCCTCAGAAAAGCCTTAGTTCCATGCCATTCTCTCTGCTGCATCGCCGGGTATCAGCTATACACTCTCCCTTAGTATGTGGGGAGGGGAAGTCAGAGATGAGAGAAGGCCTTTCCCTGAATGAATTCCAGGACTGCCTCCTCCTCACCCCAATTGCCTCTCCTACGTATGTAGAAGCCGTTAGTAAGAACCTCCACGGTCATCAAATCAGTGATACAGATGGGATTAGAACCTGAGTCTTCACGCTCCTACTGCAGTGCCCTTTCCATCAGCATATGCTGTTAAATCAACTTCACTAGGGTCAAAACGCCAAAGGATGGTTAATGGGAGTGTTTAGGCTAGTACCCTGCACGCAAGAGATGCTCAATAAAGGTTTATTAGGTGTTCTTTATTTAACACGATCCTGTACAACATAGGTGTCTGCGTGTATGTAAATGTTAGTGTTAATTCACTAAAAGTCCACATTCAGCGTATGTCAGCTATGTGCCAGGTATTAAACGAAAAGAAGGAGCCCCTTAGGTTCTGCATTCAACTGTGTCACTTTTGTAATTTCACTATGCCTAATGGTGCAGTGCTAGAAGCAACCCTAAATGTTCAGTGTCACCACATTTCTTTAATATCATTCTAGATTTATTAGCCTATGCAATGAAACAAGAGAAAGAAACATAAAAGATTAGGAAGGAGATGACAAAATGTATCATTATTTCCTAGTGATACTGTTGTTTATCTGGAAACCCAATGTGAATTAACGAAAAAACTATTAGAGACAATAAGAAAATTCAACAGATAAAATTAATACTCACATATTAATAACTTTGTAATACCCAAATTTTATTCACTTGGAACAGATCATTGTAAAACTGAGTTGACTTGGGACCAGCAAATGGCATGATGGTTATGTCGCTGGACTCCCACGTAGTCAATCACAGTTGGAGTCTTGGACCCAGCTGCTTAAAACTTACACTGGGCGCGGGACCAGCAGATGGTGTAATGGTTACGTTACTGGACTCCCATGTAGTCCACCGTCGTTTGAGCACCCGTGGCTCAAACCTTACTCCAGGTGCATGTTCATGCCCAAAATCCTGAGAAGAGAATGGAGGAAAGGGGATTGCTGCATGGCTGTCCCCCCTAAGGGGTGATTTCTCGCTTTCTGCCTCTCTGGCGAGAGCACGTGCCCTATAGCAAAAATCTCTAAAAAACAAAAACAAAACCAAAAACAAACAAACAAAAAAAAACCTTACACCAGATGCATGTGCATGCATGCCCAAAATCCCAGGAGGAGAATGGAAGAGAAGGGATTGTGGCTTGGCCACCAGGGGTGGGGAGGTGGGGAGGTAGATTTCTGTTTGTCTCTGGCGAGCATCCACACCCTATAGCAAAAATATCTCTTTAAAAAAAAAAAATAAGTAGCTGAGTCGTCTTTGTGGTACAGTGGTATGTCCTGCGCAAGAATAGTCAAATTCTACATGGTAACCATGGTTTGAATCCCTGGCCTGGCTGGCGTGAAACATACTAGCATGCACGGGGCTGGAAAGCTGGAGGAAGGGAATCAGGGAATGAGCAGACCCACAGAGACCAGTGGAGGGTGCTCCTCTCTCATTCTCACTCTCAGATGCATGTACTACCATGAGTAAAGGAAAAAAAATTTTTAAGAAAAACAATTTTAATTTACAATCACAACCCAAATAAACGACCTAGGTTTAAACTTTAAAAAATAGGTAGGAATATTTATTAAGAAAAATTTTAAGTTCTGAGAGTCGGCAAGTGGCATGGTGATTAAGGGCACTGGACTCCTTATATGGCTGACTGTGGTTCGAATCTCGGACCTGGTGGCTAAATCCTAGACCTGGTGGCTTACTTTCTCACTTTCTCTCTTTCTCTTCCTCTCTCTCTCGCTCTCATTCTGTCCCTCGCTGGTCAAATTAAAGTGAATAAAGTTAAATAAAATGATTCTTTTTAAAAAAAATTCCAAGCTCTGTGAGCCAACAAAATTATTCCATCAAGTGGGAAGGTGTTCTTTTCCCTTAGGATCCCTCAATATTGTAAAGATATCAAGTATATATAATAATCTATTGAGTTGTTGGGAAAGTCATGGTGTGTTTTTTCTATGTTTTTCTATGCAAAATGTATCTTGACTTTTCCAACAACCCAATAAATGTAATTCAATTTCAGTCAAAATACTAATAAGGTATTTTTCTTTTTAGCACATAATAAAAAGTTACTAGAGACTTTATGAGAAGTTAAATGTGAAGATAACCAAGAAAATTATTTTAAAAATGAAGAGAAATGAGAGGAGACTAATTCTACCAGATATCTAAAAATATTTTAAAGTTACCAAACTTTTCCTCTTGATACTAGAAAGGGAATTTTTTTTGGGGGGGGGAGAGGTTTTTCGCTATAGGGCACGTGCGCTTGCCAGACAGAGAGAGACATAGAGACAGAAAGTGAGAAATCACCCCCCCAGGGGGGATGGTCACGCCACAATCCCTTCTCCTCCATTCTCTCAGGATCTTGGGCACGTACGCACACGCGCCCGGCGTGAGTTTTAAGCCACCGGGTCCGGGACTCGAACCGTGGTCGACTACGTGGGAGTCCAGCGACATAGCCATTACGCTAACTGCTGGTTCCCTAGAAAGGGAATATTGACACCTCGAAATCCAGAAATAAACCCAAACACATGAGGAAATTCCGTTTATTCAACAAATACAGTAAAATGTTGAGGAAGTAGAGACCATTTAATAAGCACTGTTGGAACAACGGGCTACTTACTATTTGGCTATGGGTGAGCTTCTATTGTATTCCTTTCTCAAAAACAAATTTAGTGTAATTTTTCGAAAACTTACTATTTGGCATGGAAGTTAAGGTACTGGATCCCACCTGGTTGTCTGTGCAGCTCAAGTCCTGGACCTGGTGGCTTGGGAGTCAGGCTGTGTACATGTGCATGCCCAAAACCCCCAAAGGAGAATGGAGCAGAAGGAATTGCGGTGTGGCCATCTCCCCTACAGGGTGATTTCTTACTTTCCTTCTCTGTCTCTCTTTGGTGAGCATATAGGCCCTATAGCAAAAACTGCAAATCAAAACAAACAGAAACAAACAAATCCTACTGTTTTGCTTTATACAGAATTTTAACTACATTTTAAGAATTTGGAAAATAAGATATACAGATTAAAATTTTTAAACATAAAAACATTCATGTTCGAATTTTATGTTCACTGTTTTTAATCTCATTCAGTACCATTTTTTTTGTACACATATTTCTAATCTCATTGAAAAGAAATTAGGTTCTCATTGCATCCTCTTAGAATGTAGTATAATTTTGTGGCATTTATCTCAACACAATTTGAAGACTTACTTGCATAATTATTTAGTGCTACTCTTTTCCAATAAATGGCAAAGATTCAATCCTGCCTTCATATCTCAGTGCCTTAGGTTATAAAGTCACTAGTTGTTGAATGAATGAATATGTAGTTTTTTTTTTTTTTATATAGGTTCAGAAAAAAGAATTGTTTTTAATCCAGCATCTCAAACCACTGTCCATGTCGTTACCAGCTTGCCTTTTTATTAACATTTGAATCCTGTCAGTATTCATTATTAATATACTTTATATGGGAAACTTATTTAACTAAAAATCAGTTTGCTTGCACAGTTAATATTAGGTGTACTTAGTTTTGTATTCATTCAATTTTATTTGTTCTCTCTGTATTCATGATGTTTAACTTGGCTGGTAAGATCCTAAGGAACAAGAACCCTGTCTTGTGTTATAAGAAATGGTTGTTAAAATTGTTACTTAAACATGTATCTTTATAAACACTGAGCTTAGCTAGTGTACTAGACTTAATGGGCTTCCAGAGTCCTTAATCTCATGAATAACTTTGTAAAAGGCTGTATTTATTTTATTAGGATACTGCGAGAGAAAACATTTGAGAAGTATTTTCAGTCTATAAAATGTCTTTAAAAGTATAATCTCTGAGCAGTAGTGACTCCAAAGAAGTTTTTCCTTCAGTTTACAATAAATTTATTAAATACTTTAAAATTGACTATCCTGTTTATTTAATTTGGATTGAGGCTCATCAGGAAAGGATTTGAGCAGAATAAACTTCATTACCAGCACTTCAGATGACTTACAATTTACACAAGGGCTGAGAATTATTATTAGTATGTAAGTCATTTAAAATTGGTTTTTCATTCTCATTCTTTTTTTTTTTTTTTTGAGAGAGATTTTTGCTATAGGGTGCTGCGTGCGCTCGCCAGAAAGAGACAGAGAGACAGAAAGTGAGAAATCACCCCCCAGGGGGGATGGCCATGCCACAATCCCTTCTCCTCCATTCTCCTCTCGGGATCTTGGGCACGCACACACATGCATCTGGCGTGAGTTTAAGCCACTGGGTCTGGGACTCAAACCACGGTCGACTACATGGGAGTCCAGCAACATAGCCATTATGCTAACTGCTGGTCCCTCATTCTCATTCTTAATGAGAACCAACCTGGTGCCAACAGGTGGCTTGGTGGTTGAGGTGCTGGACTCCCACATGAACAACCATGGTTTGAGCCCCAGACCTGGCTCTTTGTTTTCTTACTTTCCCCCTCTCTCTCTCTCTGGTGAGCTCATGTGCTCTATAGCAAATTTTATAATAATAAATAAATAAATAAATATAATTTTTTTTTAATTAAAAAAAGAAGCTTCTCTTAACCTAATTGATTCTTAGAGTCCTTCAGTGGTTGTCACCCCTTCATACTGTGTGAAAGGCACTCAACAGGTTGCTACAAGGTACTGGACACTCATCCTCAAGTAGTTTATTGTCTAACTGAAGAGACAAGATAAATGCATACGTGTGAAATGATAAGTGTGACTGATGGCACTCGGTAGGGGAGGGTGCGCGTGTAGTGTGTATAACAGTATTCAGGTAAAGTGCTTCAGGAGTTCAGATGTAGAAAGTGTACGCAGAAATTCTAATTTGGGTCATTTCAATTTCTGGTAACCTGAGTGTGCAGAATTTGATCTGGGCCTTAAAGTTTAGGTAAGATTTGGAAAGATGGGAGAAAGCTCATTCCTAGTAGAGGGAAAAGTAATAAAAAAAAAATTGGGAATTTGGGTTGTCAGATTTACAGAAATGGGAAGTTGATATCGAAGAGTTTACACAGAAGACAGATTAGTGCCCGATTATGGAGGACCTTGAAAAGGGGGCAAAGAAACTTCCATTTCAAACTTGTGGCAGTGAGAAGCCACTGCAGATTTTTGAGTTAGCGAAGTGAAATATGGTTAGTGGTGTGCAGTACTGGTTGGAGCTGAGAGGGAAGGAGGCAGAAAGACTGGTAAAGAATTTCCTGTTGTTTTCTCGGGAGCAGATGATGGGGACCTAAACTGAAGAGTTATCAATGGGAACTGGAACAAAAGGGAAGATGGAAGAAGCACTCAAAGGAAAATTTAGAAAGGCCCAGAATCAAACAGGCCTTCAACACTTTCATCCTTCCTCTCAAACAAGATAATGGTCTTATTAACAGAACAGGGTCCAGCAGGTGGTGTGGTGGTTGAGACACTGGACTCTCACATGGCCAACCATGGTTCTAGTCCCAGACCTGGCTGCTTCTTCCCCACTTTCCCTTTCTTTCCACTTTCTGTTTCTCTCTTTTGTGAGCACATGTGTTCTATAGCAAATGGAAAAATAACAACAATAATAAATAAATAAACATTTAAAAAAATAGAACTAGGTTATCAGCAGGGTAGCTGCTTTCGTGGGTAAGATTAGATCATTTCTGTACATTGAATTTGAGGTGACAGCAGCGCATCTAAGTAGAAAGTTGTCTGATGGGCATTTGGAGATGTGGGTCTGGTCTTGGAGGGAGGTCACGGCTAACAGATATTTTGTTGGCATCATTGAAAGTATAAGAATAGGAAATGTCTTCAAAAGAGAACATAAGGATTGAGAACCAAACAGAAAAAGTAGCCATATTTAGCACTAAGGGAAGACTTTAAAAATAGTTTTTCTTGGGGCCAGCAGATGGCGGGGTGGTTAAGGCACTGGACTCGTGTATGGCCAGCTGCGGTTCAAGTCCTGGACAGGACTTGCCTTTTCTGTGTTGCTCTCTCTCTCTGGTGAGTGCACATGTCCTGTAACAAATTAAAAGGAAAATAAATAAATAAATAAAAATAAATAAGTAATTCTTTTTAAAAAAAAATATTTTTTCTTTAAAATCCTTGTAGGCTAGCTTGTGGCCTGGTGGTTAAGGCAGCTGGATCCCACATGACCGACCACGTGGTTCAAGTCCTGAACCTGGCAACTTGAAGAACACTCAAGCTGCACGTGAACATGCCCAGAATCTCTACAGGAGGGAGAAGTGGAGGAGAAGGGATTGTGGGGTGACCATTCCCTGTGGGGTGTGCTTTCTCACTTTCCCTCCTTCTGTCTCTCCAGTGAGCACACATGTCCTCTGGCAAAATTAAAAAGAAAAAGAAAAATTATTGTTTTTAGTATTTGTTTCAGTTATTCTATAGTTTTGGCTTTTGAAAATGCTTTCTTTTTTCATAATGGTAAGTAAAGAACCATAACAAAGAAACATGCTAATTTTGTCTATGTTCCCAGTATATATTAACTAATTGTATTTTTACCTTTTTAGAGCTGTATTATAAAGCGGTACTGTGAGAAAAGATTTGTGTCTAAATACCTTGCAACAATTGGAATTGACTATGGAGTAACAAAGTGAGTATACTGTTTCCCTGGGCTTGTAAATTACACAGACATTCAGAACCCTTAACGACCTACATTTCCATCAGTGCACTTAAACAGATATCTTGAAGTAGGGACTTTGAGGATAAATGGGGGGGTAGGCCTTTCCAAGTATGTAGTGTCACACTGTTCCTTCATCCAACCAATGAATGAGCACCTTCCCCTCAGCAGACCTGTGTTAGGTGTAGGTGAACAGTGAGCGAGTCAACCCAAAGCCCAACTGGCGGATGAACTTTGCAGGAAACACGTTTCTAATAACCAGGTCCTATCAGCAGGTATGTTTTTCTACCATTTTGAAATAGTCTATCTAAATAGTAAAATATTGTGTGGAAAATTTTTTACCGGAGAACTTCCCTTACTGATATACGATCTTTAGTTTATTGGAATCCAGCAAAAACGATCTGGGAAGAGTAAAGGGAATAAGTGGGAATTTATTCAGAGGTGTCAGGAGTGGGTTGAACTTAGGGAGATGGGTTTAAATTAGTAGGAAATAACGTCACCAAAGAGTAGTACCGAGGTAGGCACCGCACTCCTTAGACACAGAACTTGGGGGACTCACTGTTCTGACCCCCCATGCTCCTCCCTTTTTATCTTATTACCTCCCTTAACAGACTCGGCTGCCCTTCCACACTGACACGCTGTCCTCCTACCTGCCTGTCTGGTGCGGTCATTCATTCTGCCTGCTCGGAGTGTCCTTTCCCCCATCCCTTCACCTGCCAAGTTCTTCAGGGTGTTAAATGCTTCCGGTCCCACAAGACCTTCTAAACACCCCCTTTGTCAGTGGGGACTCCTTAGGGTGCATATGACAGAAATCTTAAAATTCTGTGTGCTACTTATGATACTTACATAAATTGCATTGTGTTGTTACTTTGTCCATGTTCAGTGTTTCTTGCTAGATTACACATGCCCTGCAGGAGGGGTTGTTGATACACACTTTCCCCAAATGCCTGGCATAGTGCTTGGAACTGATGTGTACTTGATAAATACTTGTTGATAGGTAAGATAGCTGCATCTAAAGAGGGTGCTGAGCTTATGAAGACGGTGTTCAAGAAGGTCCACTAAAGTGGTGGGGTGTATCTGCAGCAGAATGTTGATGATGTGAGAGCCCGAGTCAAGTCAGTTGTATCCTTTATGGCTGTAATCGAAGTGGCTCATGTGAGTGGTAAAGTAAAACAAGAGTTCTGTGTATTCTGCTCTTATTTCACCATTTTTCAACTCACAATTGCAGAGGTTAGTTCTGCAAGTTTTTGTTAAAGAGTAAAAATTAGTGGGCCAGCATGTGGTGTAGTGGTTATGTCACTGGACTCTCCCATGGCTGGCCATTTTGCAAATCCAAGACCTGGTGACTTGAAAATCATGCCAGGGCCAGGACCAGCAGTTGGCATAATGGCTTTGTTGCTGGACTCCCATGTAGTCAACCACGGTTCGCGTCCTGGACCTGGGGGCTTAAACTCATGCCAGGCGCTTATGTGGGCGTGCCCAAGATCCCGAGAGGAGAATGGAGGAGAAGGGATTGCGGCATAGCCATCCTCCTGGGGGAAGATTTTTCTCTTTCTGTCTCTCTGCCTTTCTGGTGAGCAGACACACCCTATAGCAAAAAAAAACAACTCTCCTAAAAAAGAAAAAAAAAAAAAGAAGAAGAAGAAGAAAATCACTCCGGGGGATGAGCAGATGGCATAATGGTTACGTTGCTGGACTCCCACGTAGTTGACCGTGGTTCAAGTGTTGTTCCAAGTCACTTAAAAGTCACACCAGGCATGTATGTGTGCCTGCCCAAAGGAGAAGAGATTGCAGAGTGGCATCTCCCCGGGAGGGGATTTCTCGCTTTCTGTTTCTCTGTCTCTCTCTGTCTCTCTGGTGAGTGCATGTCCCCTATAGTAAAAATCTCTCTCTTAAAACAAACAAAAAAAGTTTTCTCTTCTGCAGTCATCGCCAGAGTGGCAGTGGCCAAAATGAAGTTCAGTCCTTTTGTGGGAGAAAGGACACTTCTGACTGAAGCAAGAACCGTAGAAGGCATTTCAGTGCCCCTTCCCACATCCGCAGGAGGGTCATGTCCTCCCCCTTTCCAAAGAGCGGAGGCAGGAGTCCGATGTGCGACCTCTGCCCGTCTGAAAGGGTGATGAGTTCAGGTTGTGCGAGGACACTGGGAAGGTCAGCACACTGGCAGAGTAGTGCAGGTTTACAGGAAGGAGCTTGTCGTCTGCGTTGAGTGAGTGCAGCAGGAGAGGCTGAGGCACAGATGTCCTTTGGGCATCCCCCAGCAAGGGCGTTCTCACTGGACTCACACTGGGCAAAGACCCCAAAAGATCCCTGAAAGGGGTCCAAGTCTTGCCAAGTAGGAAAGGAAAAGGGCAAATATAAGGAAGAAACGATTGAGAAGATGGCAGGAGTGAAATAATCATATATACAACTTTGATTAAAAACTGCTAAGATGAAAAAAAAGAAAATCGCACCAGGCGCATGTGCGTGCATGCCCAACATTCCGAGAGGAGCCTGGAAGAGGTGGAGTACAGCGTGGCCATCCCCTTGCACAGTGATTTCTCACTCTCCCTCTCACTGTCTCTCTCTGTCTCTGTCCATTGAGCACACCTGCGCTCTGGCCAAAAAAGAAAAAAAATAAAGAAAATTATAGCTCTTGACTATGAAATATACAACCCTCTTTGTTTGAAATCCCTATTTCTTCCTTACTAGTTTTACTTACCTGCTTCAGGGCACAGAATTTCATCCATGAGATGGTAATACATCCTGCCTAAGGTAGTTTGGGTTTACACCCATTTATTTAAGTAGCTAGTTTATTTATCGAAGAAAAGCGTGTTAGCATACTGTGCCATAGAACTGTGTTTTATTCCACAGACTGTTCTGTTTCTGGCTGAAATATTTTCTGAAAATGATGTTTATCTCACAGTGAGTCAGGAGGATATAGTTGACAGAAACCAATGTCAAACCACCTCAAACAAAATAGGAGACAAAAGGGATACTCATCAGTACACATTATCCAGTTACAAGGGTGATGCAGCTGGGCTTCAGAGAGGCTGCCGCTGGGGCAGGGTGTGGGTAGACAGGACTGCCCCCTTGCCCTCGACCTGTCAGCCGTAGTCTTCTCAGTGGGCTCTGCACAGCTGCCAGCACGCTCAGGCACATGTTCTTCACTTTAATATCCGAAGTGTAGAGGCCAGCAGATGGCAAAGTGGTTATGTCACTGCACTCCCACATGGCCGATTGATTTTTCTTTTTTTAATCTGTTTTTTTTTAATAATTATTTTATTTTACTTTATTTATTTATTTTAATTTGACCAGAGAGGGATAGAGTAGTGGGGAGGTTAGTGAGAAAGCAGCCACCAGGTCTGGGACTTGAACCACAGTCGGCCATGTGGGAGTCCTGTGGCCTTAACCACCACGCCACTTGCCAGCTAATAGCTGCTGATGGTTGGCCGAGGGCTAGGGACGGAAGTATCCTGGGTGAAGGTGAATGAGGTGTTTTCTCCAAGTAGGCCCAGCGTTCTTGACATAAGGACGCAGGATCACCTGCCAAATTACTGGCCTGTACTGTGAGGATTATTTGGAAGCAAAAAGAAGCACTAAGAAAGCCTCTTTTAATGTCACACGTACCCTTTTGAAATTCATAAGTAACATAAATTATATTCATGTAAATGTGGAAATCATGACCTTCTTTGGCTGTTTCCATTTGAACATTTCAGGGTACAAGTCAGAGACAGAGAAATCAAAGTTAACATCTTTGATATGGCTGGACATCCCTTCTTCTATGAGGTAAGAAAGCCTTTCTGAGAAAACCGACATCTAATATTATTGGTGGGTTTGGGGAAAGGTCCTGAATGATCAGAAACAACCAGTATTCAAATCATGTCCGAAAGTAGGTGAATGTAGCTCATGTTCATGGCTTGCCTTCTGAGTCTTAACAGACACCTGTTGCTCTTTCATGCCAGCCCCTGAAATAGGGGAGGGCAAGTTAATTGCTAATGTTTCAAACACTTGCATAAGAAATAAGAGAGGGACCAGCAGGTGGCATAATTATTACGTTGCTGGACTCCCATGTGATTGACCGTGGTTTGAGTCCTGGACCTGGCAGCTTAAAACTCACACTGGGCACATGTGTGTGAGCGCCCAAATTTCTGAGAGGAGAATGGAGGAGAACAGACTGTGGTGTGGCCATCCCCCCGGTGGGCGATTTCTTGTTTTCTGTCTCTGTGTCTCTCTCTGTCTCTCTGGTGAGGGCAAGCACCCTATAGCAAAAATCTCTCTAAAAAAAAAAGGAGTAAGAAAGAGGAGAAGTGGGAGAAAGAAAGAGCAAGAGGAAATGAGAGGGAGTCCCAGCCTTCCAGCTGGCGAGGGTTCAGGCCTGCACTGCCACGCCCAGTGTGTTTAGGTGGTGCGGTATCTGAACCCAGGCCTTCCGTGGGCTCCAGCATCGTGCCGCAGCCCCTACCACCAGGGCTACCGCAGCTGGGCCTAGATAACACGTGTTAGGCTTCCAAGGACTTCATGGTTTACTTTATTCCTTAGTCCAAAATGTGAAAGGATAATGAAATTCTTATTTGGACTTAAGAACTCAGTGACACGACTTCTTTCACAGCAGGGTAGCATATTTCCTGCTCATTCCCGGTCAGACGTATTCTTGCCCCAGGAGAGTGCAAGCACCCCACTCATGTTTTACGTTTGTCTGCCTACCCCCCAGTGAATGTCGTCCACCTGCTCTGCTGTTTCTTCCTGGGGCTTTTTCATTTTCCCGAAGGAGGCGCTGTCTCCTCTTCTATTTGGCTGTTTCACTTCCACCCTTGCACTTATGATTTCCTTCCTTCTGCATTCGTTGGGTTTACTTTGTTCTTTTGGTCCTGGTCTTTTTGTTTTTGTTTTTGTTTTTGTTTTTAAGGTTTTTGCCATAGTGGATGTGCATTTACGGGAGTGAGACAGTGAGAGGGAAAGTGAGAAATCCACCTCCCCCCAGGGAAATGACCACGCCACAGCCCCTTCTTGTCTCCTGGGATGTTGGGCACGCATGCACACACGCCTTATGTGATTCTCAAGCCACCAGGTCTGGGACTTGAACTGTGGGTGCCCGTGTGGGAATCCAGTGCCTTAACCACCATGCCACCTGCCGGCCTTTGTAGGAGCTTAGCTTACTGATTCCAGACTTTCCACTCTTCACGTCCATGCATTTGGTACTGCACATTTCCCTCTCAGCGCTGCTTTGTGTCCCACACATTTCCACAGGTTGTATTTTCATTTTTATTCAGTTCAGTGTATTTTCAAAATGTTCTTTGAGACCTTTCCATTTTGATTTGTCTGTGTGTAGTGTCTGAGTGACGCTCTTTTTTTTTTTTTTTTTTGGAGAGGTTTTCGCTATAGGGCATGTGCGCCCGCCAGACAGACAGAGAGAGACAGAGAGACAGAAAGCGAGAAATCACTCCCCAGTGGGGATGGCCACGCTGCAATCCCTTCTCCTCCATTCTCCTCTCGGGATCTTGGGCACGCACGCACACGCACCCGGCGTGAGTTTAAGCCACCGGGTCCGGGACGCGAACCACAGTCGACTATGTGGGAGTCCAGGACTCAAACCGCGGAGTCTAGCCCCGCCAACCACCATGCCACCTGCTGGCCCCACTAATATAATCTTTGATTACACTAAAGTCATGTAAGTGGAGAGTTAGAAGGTGCCTGAGAATTAATGTGGGCTAGACCTTGCCCATTTAAGATTTCTTTCTGGAGCGTTCCTGAACAGTGGTCATCATTTACTCACAGGACCTATATGCGGCCCAGGACTGTGCATTTCCGGCCTGCGTGCTGTGCACTGGAACACAGAGTCCCTGTCCTCAATGAATATAAACATGTTAGAGAAGACACATACTGACCAAATGACAGAATGTTCGGGAGTGCATGACACCCACATCTAGCTTATCTGGGAGGTGAGGTAGTCCTCATTTGTGAGGAAGCAACATTTAAACTACGAGTTGATGGATGAGTGAGAGTTATGCAAGTTGGTAGGGCTAGGGACAATATAATAGCTGGACGGCTTGAGTGGTGTCAGTTGTATGAGTTCAGAGAATGAGTCTCTTGAGATACTCATTGGTCTCATTGCTTCATAAGATAATCACTTACAGAGTTCAGCATTCTAGGGGCCAGCGGGTGGCATGATGGTTAGAGCAGTGGACTCCCACATGGTGGGCTGCAGTTCAAATCTCAGACCTGGCAGCTTGCTTTCTCACTTTCCCTCTCTTTCTCTCTCTCTCTTTATTGAGTGCACGTGCCTATAGCAAGGTAAAAAATAATAATAACTGGCATGAGCAGATGACGTCGTAACGGTTACATTGCTAGACTCCCACGTACTTGAGCATAGTTCGAGTCCCGGACCCAGTGGCTTAAAACTCACACCAAGCATGAATGCAAGTGTGCCCAAAATCCTGACAGAATGGAGAAGGGATTGCCGTGTGGTCATCCCCCTGGGGGTGATTTCTCACTTCCTGTCTCTCTGGCGAGTACATGCACCCTATACCAAAAATCTCTCTTAAAAAATAATAATAACAAATAAAATTAAATAATTCTTTGAAAAAAAATGAATTAAAAAAAAAAAAAAACACTCTAGCTGCAACTTCTCCTTGAAGGCTGCCTTCCTTTGACTTTCACTGCTGATTCCATTCGTGTTTTGGAAGCAGCGTAGACTGAATCTGTGCTTCTCCGAGAAAGCCGCCTCTATACTTTGTGCGCCTGCTCCTACCCAGGGAAGACCACTTTTATTCCTGCCCCAGCTGGAACGGTCAGCATTCCTAGTCAGCTGCTTATGGATGACCTCTCGTTAGCCGAGGTGGAGCGGAGAACTGAAGACAACGTTCCAGAATTGTTAGTACCTAGGAGTGAGCATTTCTGTTACTTTCTATCATTAGGTACTAGACTCCTATCAGTGTAACCTCAACTTTCCAGCAACTTATAAAAATTAAAGTATGATGAACAGAAACTCCTTGATCACTGCTTCCAAAGGGTCTTTTCACTGAAAGAGGCTTGATCATTCATTTGTCCAGTGTTTGCTGACAGTAGCTCAGATCCTCCACTCTGACAAGACCCAAACTGTCATCTTCTATCTAGGCCCCAAGCGTCCATTCTTGCCTCTGCTCAACACACATCATGTTTAGGGAAGCCCCCTGGCCGACCCCGTGATCCCTGGCTTCCTCAGGTCCTTGATGTCCTTCAGCGAAGCTTCTACTGTTACCAGTCCTCCTGACAGGTTTCCCCAAAGGACCTGCTGGGACAGGGAAGTCTGCGAGGTCGCAAGCTCAGAGCAAAGTGTCAGCCGGAGCCCCGCGAGGAGACTGGTGGGGCCTGCACCTTACCCCCAGCCTTGCTGCCACTGAGCACACAGTTAGAGGGTCTCTGAGAAGCCTCAGTGGTAGTAAACCCATAGCTTTCTCTAGCCAACGAGCTAGCTTGTCATCTCTGCTTGAAGAAGTCATCCGAATTCCCTTAGTATTCTATTTAATTAAACTTCAGATACAGGACTAGCATTAGAAAGCTGTTTGGGGCCAGCAGGTGGCATGGTGGTTGGGGTGCTGGACTCCCACATGGCTGAGTGCAGTTCTAGTCTTGGATCTGGCAGCTTGCTTTCTCACTTTCTCTCTCTGTCTCTGTTTTTCTCAGGTGAGTGCACATGCTTTATAGCAAATTTTTAAATGATGATAATTTAAAAATTAAATAAATAATTCTTTTTAAAGAAAGACAGTTGCTTGGGAGGCCAGGTGGTGGTGCAGTGGTCATGCAAACAGGGCCCACGTGGGAAAGTCCTGGGTTTGCATCCCGGCACCTCACTGTACATGCTGGACATGTGCACGGTCCAGGCTAACTGAATCTGGCAGTGGGTCACATCATGAGGCCCTTCTGGGGATGCCTGTCTGTCTCTATGTCTCTATCTTTTTCTGTTTCTCTCTTATAGAAGAAAGAAATAAACTTAAAAAAAATTATTTGTTTAATGTATCTTTAAAAAAAAAAAGGAAGAAAGCTCTACACCAGATGACACTGAGATACAATAGCAGTCCGTGAATCTACTAAAGAACACACTTGGCTAAGTTTGACTGTGAGATACATTCTTACGGAAGCACAAAACCTGGGTTCTGTGCACTTGTTCTTTTCTTTGAAGGTTCGGAATGAGTTTTACAAGGACACACAGGGCGTGATTCTGGTGTATGACGTTGGGCAGAAGGACTCATTTGAAGCCCTCGATGCGTGGCTGGCCGAAATGAAGCAAGAGCTCGGGCCTCATGGGAATATGGAGAATATTATATTTGTCGTGTGTGCCAACAAGGTAACTGCTCTGGAAATGGTATGTCCAGCTTTCTAATGGAGGAGTGGAGCTCTGAGTTTTTGGGACCAAATAAGAAAAATTCCTTATTCCATAATATAAGAATCAACAACCTTTTAATACATCTGCCTAAGGGAACCAGCAGTTAGCGTAATGGCTATGTCGCTGGACTCCCACGTAGTCGATCGTGGTTCGCATCCTGGACCTGGTGGCTTAAAACTCACGCCGGGCGCGTGTGCATGTGTGCCCAAGATCCTGAGAGGAGAATGGAGGAGAGGGGATTGCGGCGTGACCATCCCCCCCTGGGGGGTGATTTCTCGCTTTCTGTCTCTATGTCTCTGTCTGTCTGTCTGGTGAGCGCACGCGCCCTATAGCAAAAATCTCTCCAAAAAAAAAAAAACATCAGCCTAAGACAGAGACAAAACTAAACAAGAACAGTAGGACCAGCAGATGGCGTAATGGTTACGTCACTGGACTCCCATGTAGTCCGTGCAGTTCGAATCCCAGACTCTGTGGCTTAAAACTCACGCCTGGTACATGTGCATGTGTGCCTAAACTCCCGAGACGAGAGTAGAGGAGAAGCGATTGTGGCATGGCCATCCCCCACAGGTGGTGATTTTTCACTTTTTGTCTCTCTGGTGCACACACGGCCCTATAGCAGAAATCTCTCTACTAAAGAAGAAAAAAAAACAAAAACCAAAAAAAAAAAAAAACAATACCACTTGATATATCAAGATTTTTTTAAAAAAGAACTATTTATTTTAATTCTATTTATTCATTCATATTTTCATGTGACCAGAGAGAGACAGAGAGAGAGGAGAAACAAGAAAGCAAGTCATCAGATTCAGGACTTGAACCACGATCAGCCGTGTTGGAGTGTCCAGCACTTTAACCACCACGCATCCTGCTGGTCCCGATATATCAGGATTTTTATCCACTTTTTTCTTGTGTGTGCTCGGGGAAGGATGTTGATAACTGGGCAGAGCAGATAGATGCTAATTACCGCCTTCTGGCCCGACTGGAAGAGGGGCATCCATTCGGTGAAATGTAGACTGTAAAGCAGGTTACGGCCCTCCTATGAAGCAGCTTGTACAGAGTGAGTAGCAGCTGTCTCCCGAGGGATGAAGCAAGAAGTGGAGGAATAGGCACTGGTCCTGTTGCCACAGAAAATCAGTCTGTACTCAGCGTTAATATCTTTTCTCCCTTTTGGTCTCGGTAGATTTATATAGTAGCACCGGGATTGGCTAAGAGGAGTTTTTGTGTCAGTAAAGGACTGATACAGACCTGACTGGCCTGTTGAATAGCAGGGTACATGTGTTCGGAGTCATCCTCTGCCCACCACTGTCTGTTTCAGATCGACTGCACCAAGCACCGCTGCATAGATGAAAGTGAAGGGCGTCTCTGGGCTGAAAGCAAAGGGTTCCTGTACTTTGAAACTTCAGCACAAACTGGAGAGGGGATCAATGAGATGTTCCAGGTAACCTAACTTGTCTTAGGGTTTATGGCAAGGCCAACCATGCCAATTTTTAGTTTAAATTATTACAAGCAAAAAAGTAATAATTTCTCTCTAGAATAAGCTCTTTCTTTTCTTTTCTTTTTTTTTTTTTTTTTTGGAGAGGTTTTTGCAATAGTGTTTGTGCACTCACCAGAAAGAGAGAGACAGAGAGACAAAAAGACAGGAATCAAATCATGAGGGGATGGCCACGCCTCAGTCCCTTCTCCTCCATTGTCCTCTCAGGATCTTGGGCACGCACGTACACGTGCCTAGTGTGAGTTTAAGCCACCGGGTCTGGGACTCAAACTGTGGTTGACTTCATGGGAGTCCAGCGACATAGCCATTACACCAACTGCTCGTCCCAGCCCTTTCTTTTCAAAGAGGCTGGTGAGGTAGAAGCAGAGGGAGAGATTGAGGTGAGTGGGTAGATTGATAGGTGGGTGGGTAGATTGATAGGTGGGTGGGTAGATTGATAGGTGGGTGGGTAGAGAGACTGTGTATGTGTGTGGAGGTGGGGGGTGAAGGGGGTGATCTGTCTGCTATCTATTTTAGATCAGATCTGACTGGTCTTAAGAACTGCCTGGAGAAATTCTTCAAAACACAAATTTCTGGACTCCAGACCTACCAGAAGCTTAATATTACAATGGAGTCCAGCAAGCTGTGATTTGAAAAAAGCTCTCAAGGTGATCCTGATGCTGTCAAGTTGAACTACAGTTGTTATGTACTTAAGCAGGACAAAGATTTTCTGCAGAATTAGCTCTGGCATTGCATTTGTGTGCATAATCAGTTGGAAGCATTACTTGGCAAAATCACTTTGTACAGCTAATATGACCCTGTATTACAGCCCATAGGGTCCAGTTAGACAATAGGAGACTGTCATTGCAGAATCCAGATAGCCACACATAAAAATAAGGTCTTACCGAGAGAAGGATGTGCTCACACTGAAACGTGAATACATGGTCACTTTTTTAAAATAACTTTTTAATTTATCAGAGAAAGTCTCCTAATGAGGCATGGTCATGCCACATCCTTTATCCACCCTTTCTCCATCCCATCAAGATTGTGGGCTTACACACACATGCACCTGGTGTGTTTTTCAAGCTGCTGGGGCCAGGATTCTAACTGCCATGGCCATGTGAGATTTGACTACCAATACACAGTGCGTAACCACTGTGCTATGCAAGCAGATAATCACTTAATTATTTATTTATTTATTTATTTATTTATTTTAGTTTGCCACAGGGTGCATAGGCTTGCCAGAGGGATGGCCACACATAATCCCTTCTCCTCTATTCTCCTTTGGGATTTTGGGCATACATGCACATGTACCCAGTGTGTTTTCCAAGCTGCTAAGTCCAGGACATGAACCACACAGTCATTTATGTAGGATCCAGCCACCTTAACCATCATTCCACCTGCTGGCCTGATAATCACTTTTATTTTATTATTCTTACTATTTTTTGTAGAGGTTTTTACCTTAGGGAGTGTGCACTCTCTGGAAAGAGAGAGACAGAAACAGTGAGAGAGAAAGTAAGAAATCACCCTGAATGGGGGATGGCTATGCCACATTGCAACCCCTTTTCCTCCATTCTCTTCCCAGGATTTTGGGCTCACACACACATGCATCTGGGGTGAGTTTCAAGCCACTGGATCTGGGACTTGAACTGCAGTCAGCTATGTGGAAGTCCAGCGACTTAACCATTACACTATCTGCTGGTCCCTCAATAATCTTTTTTTTAAGATAGATTTTTGTAATAGGGCATGTGTACCCACTAGAGAGCAGAGAGACAGAAAGCAAGAAACCACCCCCCCAGGGGCGATGGCCATGCTGCAATCACTTTTCCTCCATTCTCCTCTTGGGATTTTGGGCATGCACACACATGCACCCAGTGTGAGTTTTAAGCTGTCAGGTCTGGGACTCAAACCTCATTGACTATGTGTGAGTCCAGCAACGTAACCATTATGCTATTCGCTAATCCCCCAATAATCACTTTTAAGCACTTAACTAATCTTGGATAATTTTAAGGGAAGTAGGCTATTTAAAACAATAAATTATACAGTCAACTCTTAATTATAGCTACATTTGGAAATAAGTGGTGGCATGAATAATATATTTTTTCTTCTTAAGATTATGTGATATTTGGGAATTTTTAGCATTCCAAATAATATAGCTATACTGTGAAGAACTGTTCTTAATTATTGAGTGGGACTGTATTTAATCTTTTATGCTGAATTTCCTTCTCACAAGACATCACCTTTTCTACTTGAAGACAGATTTCATCTTTGGCTGACAGGCTGAATTGGGCCCCAGTAGCTTCTATTTCAAGATCAGCTAAGATTGCTATTGGTTGGCTATGCTTTCTCTCAATACACTTACATGAATCTGTGCACATGCCTGTGTAATAGTGTTACATAACCGTTTGAATAGTGTTTCACAGTTCTGGGGAATTATGTTTGCTTTCATTTGAGGCTCAATAATACATGACAGGTATTGTTCTCATTTCATATATACAGACATCTAAGGGAAGTCAAATGACTTATCCAAGGTTTATAAATAAAAACTGTTAGAAATTAAATTTCTTTCTGCATTTTGGAGATGTTGATCCATTCCCTTCTGGCTTCCATTGCATCCTATGAGATATTAGTATCTATCTTTATTCCTCTGTACATAACGTGCCTTTTTTTTTCTTTAGCATTTTTTGCTATAGGACGCATGCGCTAACTGGAGAGACAAAAGGCAAGAAATGACCCCTCAGGGGGGATGGCTGTACTGGTGAGCATATGTGCCCTATAGCAAAAACTAAAAGAAAGAAAAAAAAATTAAGATGTATGATAATAACCTGAGGAAGGTGGGAAGTAGGCGCGCTCATGCACAGTGATGGGACTAAACTGGTACAGCCCTTTGGACAACAGTTATCAAAATCAAAAATTAAAATGCACTTGGGGGACCAGCAGATGGAGTAATAGTTACGTTGCTGGACTCCCATGTAGTTGATCATGGTTTAAGTCCCAGACCTGTCAGTTTAAAACTCACACCGAGTGCTTGAGCATGTGTGCCCAAAATCCCACGAGAAGAATGGAGGAGAAGGGGTTACAGCGAAGCCATCCCCCCTGGGGGGTGATTTCTGGAGTCCATCTCTCTCTGTCTGTCCAGCAAACACACGTGCCCTATAGCAAAACTCTCTCTTAAAAAAAATTAAAATACACATATGCTTTTACTCAAGGGTTCTGCTTCTAGGAATTTATCCTAGAACCCTATCCTCACAAGAGTACCAAGATGTATACACACGCAAAAAAAAACCACACACTAAATCGCTGTAGGAAAAGACTAGAAACAACCAAGTTATTCAAGAATAGAGAGCTATTTAAATAAATCTGTGGTACAGCCCTATGTAAAATACTGAACAGTCATTAACAAGAACACAGAAGGTCTCTATAAATAGTTATGGAAAGATTCCAGATGTGAGGCTAGCCAGTGGCAAGGTAGTTGAGGAGGCCGAATCCTACATGGCTGGTGTGCGGTTTGAGTCCTGGGCTCTGTGGCTTGAGAGACATGCAGGGTACCTGTGTGTGCACACACATGCCCAAAATCCCAAGGAGAGAACGGAAGGGAAGGGATTGCAGCATGGCCATCCCCCAGGGGGTGCTTTCTCACTCTCTCTCTCCCCACTCGGTGAACACATGCACCATGTAGCAAATTAAAAAAAAAAAAATCTCCAGATGTAGTATATGAAAAAAATGCAACGTGCTAAGCAACATATTTAAGCTAATCTCTTTCACATTAAGCGTTTGAAGAGTATGGGTGTCCTGTTACGCTGACGGAAAATTTTTCTGAAAGAATACTCAAAATATTAACAATGGTTATTAGCTTGAGGAGAGGAACTTGAGGGAGAAGGAGACAGTTTTCATTTTACACTTATCTTTACTATTTTAATTTTTCAACAGTTTTTATCTATTGCTTTTTAACCTCAAGTATGATTATCTGATAGTAGGCTTATGAGCCATTTTAATTTTATTCCTTATACTTTTCCTGAATTAAAGTATATGAATATATGTATATATTTAAATGGTGTGAAAGAAAAAATATCTTCCAAAGTACATACTTGCTTTATTCATGACTTTTAGGAGTTATTAGAATATATTAAAAGTCTTTGTTTAAAAAGAATCCCTATTTTCAGAAAATCCATCTGTTCCAAGATGCTCTCTCCTTGCAGACCTTTTACGTGTCCATCGTTGATTTATGTGAAAATGGCGGGAAGCGTCCGACCACAAATGCAAGCGCTAGTTTCACCAAAGAGCAAGCAGACACCATCCGCAGAATTCGAAATAGTAAAGACAGCTGGGACATGCTGGGTGTCAAGCCTGGGGCCTCAAGGTAAGCGACGCCCTGGGTGCCTATGCTGAGTTCTATCCTAGAGGAAGACTCGGTCAAAATTATTATGAGTGATATGTCTTCTTCTGATTGGCTGGAAATAGCAAGACGTGTGGAAATCGTGCCTCACTGAGTTAACCGAATGCCCAAGAAACAGAATAGAGAGCGCCGTTGCCTGCTGAGGGAACTGTGTCGTGTACACTTTCTGGCCTGCTCTGCTTTTTGTCTGTGTTGACTGAGTGCCTTGAAGCTAATATAACCTTTAAAAAGAAATCTATAGGGGGACCAATAGTTGGCATAATGGTTATGTTGCTAGACTCCAGTATAGTTGACCGCGGTTCGAGTCCTGGATCCATTAGCTTAAACTCACACCGGGTGCTTGTGCGTGTGTGCCCAAAACCCTGAGAGGAGAGATTGCAGTGTGGCCATCCCTCCTGTGGGGTGATTTCTCACTTTCTGTCTCTCTGTTTCTCTCTGTCTTTTTGGCAAGCACACGTGCCCTATAGCAAAAACCTCTCCAAAAAAAAAAAGAAAGAAAGAAAACCAGCAGGTAGCATGGTGATGAAGGTGCTGAATTCCCACATGGTTGACTACAGTTCAAATCCCATACCTGGTGGCTTGGAAATCACAACAAATAAATAAACAAATAAATGTAAAAAAAAAAAAAAAAGCTACAAAAGTGCAGTCTTAAATTATAGAAATTTAGAGGAGGAAGATGTGTGAATAATCAGCTTGTCCAAACACTTCGTTTTGTAGGTGGGAAAACTCAGTGACATTAAATATGCTCAGAGACCCCAGGAATTTGTGGTAGAATGGGCTCTTGGGGCTGGAACACCGTGTGTCCGCCTGTCTCTGTCTCTGTCTTTCTCAAAAGCCATGTCAGTTCCTCACAGTGTGCATTAATTAACATACCAGCGTGCTAAATTGTTTTATTTTAGCCAAAATAATTATTCGTGAAGAAAATAAATACAATCACTATTCTTTGTTCCTTATACACAAGTAAATTAGTATTCAGTGTGGTAATAGAACTTAAAAAAATTTTCTTTTCTTGGGTTAGCCCATGGAGTGGTGGTTATGCTGGCTAGATCCCACATGACTGACTCCATGGTTTGAGTCCGGACCTGGTGGCTTAGAAACACAGTGGCCAGGCACATGCATGCATGTGTGTGCCCAGAATCCTGAAAGGTGTGAGGTGTTCTGTCCAGGCCCCTCCCGGGCCTGCTCTCTGAGAAGCTCAGAAGCCTGAAGCTCTGTCCTGGCTTTCAGGAAGCGTGGGCCCATCTGGAGAAGAGTCCTTACCGCGTCCCCCCTCTCAGGCTAGCACTGGCCTCTCTCCTGTCCTTCCCACTCCCAGCGAGCGCTCTGTAACTCTGGGTGCCCCTTCCTTGGTGAGTGGTGTCTCCATCTTCCCTGCCTCATGTTCCTCAGCTCCTTCTCTTACGTCCCCGCCACCCGGGGGCTCAGCCCATTGCCTACTTCAGCCGGTTCTTCCTGTTTTCTCCTTCATTCCCTTGTTTGCGCCCACGCTCTCCTTAACCTAAAGTCTTGCACGCTCGCTCCTTCCTGACTCCGAGAAACAGCCTTCCCAGCCCGTCATGAAACGCCTAAAATTGCGCTTGTCCATCGAGTCCAGGCTTTCTGCTGTTTTGCCTTCAAGGCCCTTTGATTACCGCCCCCTCCTCCCTGGCCGGCTTCGTTCTGCCACTTCTAGGCCCACTTTTCTCAAGGAACTGTGTGTGGGGATGGTGCTCCCTCCCTGGCCTCTGTCACTGCCCCCACAGATGCTCGCCGAAGGCTCTTCCAGGGCCCATTCCAGCTCCCAGGCCCTCATTCCCTCAGTCAGCAGAGATTTGCTGAGGTGCCAAGTACTGGCCGTTTTCATCCGAGCATTTCTTTTTTAGAAATTTATCTCTGGGACCAGCAAATAGCGTAATGATTATGTCTCTGGACTCCCACGTAGTTGACTCTGATTTGAGTCCCAGACCCAGTGGCTTAAAACTCACCAGGGGCATGGACATGTGTGCCCAAGATCCCAAGAGGAGAATGGAAGAGAAGGGATTGTGGTGTGGCCGTCCCCCCTGGGGGATGATTTCTTGCTTTCTGTATTTCTTACATAAAAGAGGGACAGACAGACAGGGACCCCAGCAGGGTCCCCACACCGTGATCCACCCCCAGTCACAAGTATGCACACGTGCCCAGCGTGCTCAGGGAACCCAGGAACTTTCCCAGGTGGGGCGAGTGCCGTTACTGCTGGGCTGCCTCGGGCCCCTGGTCGTTCCTTTACTAAACTTCCCTCAGTATCAGTTGCTCATTTTGTACTGTATTATTATTATTTTTCTTTTCTTTTTTCTTTTTTTTTTTTTTTTTTTTTTTGGGGGTTTTTTTTTTAGGGTGCTTTCGCTCC
>NW_006159682.1:521802-532569 GCF_000334495.1 Tupaia belangeri chinensis | reverse complement strand
AAACAAAAAAGGAAAAAAACCCCCCCCGGGGGGATAGCCACACTGCAATCCCTTCTCCTCTCAGGATCCTGGGCACGTGCACACACACATGCCCGGTGTGAGTTTAATCTACTGGGTCCAGGACTTGAACCACGGTCGACTACATGGAAATCCAGTGACATAGCCATTACTCTAACTGCTGGTCCCTTGTACTGCATTATTTTATTTTCTATTTTTCTATTATATATTATTTTTTGTTGTTTTTTAATCTTAGTTCCACCTTTGAGAAAGGGTAGTAATTATTAGGAATATTCTTATTATTTGTTAAGAGGGTTTTGCTATAGGGCTTGTGCACTCGCCAGAAAGACAGACAGAGACAGAGAGACAGAAAGCGAGAAATCACCCCAAAGTGGGGATGGCCACACTGCAATCCCTTCTCCTCCATTCTCCCCTCAGGACCTTGGGTACATATACACGCACACCCAGTGTGAGTTTAAGCCTCCGGGTCCGGGTCTCAAACTGCAGTCAACTACGTGGGAGTCCAGCGACATGGCCATTACGCCAACTGCTGGTCCCTTACAGATATGCTCATTGCCAGAGAAGTTGTGTCCAAGCAGCTAAAATGCAGTGGGTTGGAGCTGCGTCCTTACTAACATGGAGCTTGGCTGCTTTTCGTAGGGATGAAGTCAACAAAGCATATCGGAAACTCGCCGTGCTTCTTCACCCTGACAAGTGTGTGGCACCGGGGAGCGAAGATGCCTTCAAAGCCGTTGTGAATGCCCGGACAGCCCTCCTGAAAAACATCAAATAGCGAGGAGAGACAGGCCAGCGTGGGACCCAAGTGCAAACAGACTTTCCCTCGAGGGGATCTAGCCACCATGGCTTTTCCCTTCACAAACTCTCACTGCTCTCGTCACTCTTATCTTGTCACGTATAAATCAGTAATCCAGGGGCCTGTTACCACCTCGCAGACATATTACAGAACGCCCGCATTTGTGTGAAGGGACAAGACCCAAGCATCGCTTGTACTGGACTCCACGTCATATTCTAGATAGTCTGAACGCTTCCCATTCATTCATAAGCCCGTTCGTTAACAGTAGTTAACGACCTCTCCATTGGCAGACTCCACCAGGCTTCTGGAGAGGGAGGGCAGGAGGGTCCTTTTACTTTCTCGTTTTTTAAAAGTTCATCACAGAAACAACAAAACCAGAAGCGGACAACATGCGAAAACCTGAAAGTCTGGCATGCCCCGAGAAGCAAGTCACTGCTTTGTGACGAGGGCCTAAGGTCCAGCTCTAAGTGAGCCTCTGGGCGGCCCTTCGGAGGTGGTGACATGAGGCCACAGGAAGCCCCTTTCTGACGTTCACTCTGCTCCTCCTCTCCAGCCACCGGGGGAGAACCAAGCCAGTCCTAAGGAAAAGGCGGTGGCAGCGGCAGGTCTGGTCCCCCAGCTGCTGCTCACCTTGGCCCAGACCTGAGACCTTTCCCTTGCCGTAGAAGCGGTTGCCCATAGTGTAGAGAGCCGTGCACCTGGGTGCGAGGAGTCAGACCCCGAGACAGAGGACAACCTGCAGGTCACACCTGGAGATTGCAACACACCCCAGAGAAGGAGGTGTGCTGGACTGTTCTTACTCGGCTGCAGCCAGCAGGTGGGAAAAGCCGAGTGCTCCTCAGTGAGCCGGGCCTCTTCCTCGCTTCCTCCGCAGTGTCATTCCCTCTCTCTTTTTCCCCTCTTGTTTTGTTTTGTGCCCTGCATCTGCCAACACTTGTCTCTTCAGTCTCTGACTTCCAGCCATTGCCTCCTCCATCTTTTCTTCCAGCCTTGACCTGGGCCTGCTCTGCCAGAGACAAGTTTGGACCCATTTGGGGGTAGGGGTGGGGTGGCATGTAATCCTAAGGCCTTTGCAGGGAGGACTCTGTAATTTCCGGTTGGGCTCCAGGGTTCTAAAGAGCAGTATTTTTAAACTTCAGGTTGCCATTGTATCTTCCTTGGAGTAGAAGAGATGGATGACGATGGCTCTTAGGCCTGGCTAGGTTCTCAGGGCGCTTCACACATTCTATCCTCGCTCTCATGATGTTACCCCTATTTTTAGCTGCAACTACCCCACACTTAGTGGAGCTTTAAAATCTATCAGATGTTACTGTCCTGTGGATTTTCAATAGCTATTGCACATCAATTGCCAAATAGCATCCACCGTCCCACCTAGGAAGAACCACTTTCTTATCGTGCAGGGCCCAGAAGTCTTCAGATTTTCCTCCTTTCCCAAAGCAGTGTCACTTTACATGATGCTATCAGGCTGCACTGAGCTCGTTGTCCAGGAACCAGAGTGGTGGTGTGAACGTGTTTTTTATAATTTTTTTTAAATTTATTATTATTATTATTATTATTATTTAATTTAGCCAGAAAAAAAGACAGAGAGAGAGGGAACGTGAGAAAGCAAGCTGCCAGGTCCAGGTCTCGAACTGTGGTCAGCTCTGCAGGAATTCAGCACTGTAATCACCCTGCCACCTGCCAACCAGAGCAAACTCCTGTTTTCTTGCAATAGGAGTTTTTACCTTAATATTAAAAATACTTTTGTTTTTGGTTATTTTTTAAGAAATTAAGATCTGATAAATGATTTCTTGTGAGATTTTCTTCTGACCTTTTAACTAGATTGTGAGACTGCAGAACTAACCGAAAATTCTTTGGGACCTAAATTTTGTTAAGGTCTTCATGAGCCCTCGAGTACTGAAAAATAGATTTGCTCTTGCAACAGAATGTAGGTGTCATATGAATGGGGATTGTGCTTGTTAGTGTCAGCCCAAATTGATGTGACAGCTCCCTGAGGGTGTGGCCTTGTATCAACGCTGGTACCAGTTTTCATCACTGTTATAAACTATTAGATCTGTCACCTCATTCAGCTACAGTGTGCAGTTAGAGCAGAGAGTGCTTTGGTACTTCCATTCATATACTGTGATTTGTTGACATTTAATCTGAGCTTGATTCTTAGATCTTGGGACTTGGTTTCCAGACTTTTATTATTAACGTTAAGGCTGGCCCCATACTAGTCTATTTATGTAAAGGAAATAAAATAAGAACGTTAAGCTCCAGGGTCCTAGAATTTTTCTGATTTTCATAATCCTTCAGAATATTAAGAAATAATAAAGCATGATTTGCAAGGAAAAGGTTTTTTGGCCCTAACTTCATGCAGAACTTTATACCTCTATGCATTATTTTAAATTCTTGGTACAAATGTATGCTTTGTAGTTCAACCTTATTAAATATTCTTCAGCCAATTAGGATTTCAAAATTCATCAGTGAGAGTATAACTAGCAGAATAACTTTAGTGGCTTTTAAAAAAAAAACCTGTTATAATCTCATTTCTCAAGAAAGAATGAAAAGTTTGAACAGCCGTCATAAAGGAAAGCCATGTCTTCCACAGCTGAGTCACCAAGAAGTAACACTTTTTTAAAATCATTAGAAATCCCTGAGGCATTTCACAGTAATTACCCAACCTACCTAAGCACTTTAAAATACAGCCTGCTGTTCCTCTGTTCTGCTTCTGCACCTCCTTTCGAATTGATACTCCCAAGTGTCAGTATTTCTTTTATTTCAACATTCCCTCTCTCTTTCTCTCTCTTTTCCTTCCTATAATGTCTTTGATTTTATTAGCCTGTTAATTTAAAAATCCACATTGGGGGATCATTGTGTTGCTACTCAAGGCAAGTGGCTTCACTCTGTAGCAGGCACACCTTCCTTTAAACTCATGTTTGCCTTAGAAAACATACTCTAGGAGTGAGTGCGGTTTTATGCATTGGATTTTCAACTGGTAAATATTTCTTTAAACCTGTAATTTCTTGTTGTACCTGACCCGTTCACTCCTAATTCAATGAGCCAGAGATAAGGCAACTACATTTTTGAAAGATAGCAGCCAGAGTTAGAAGCAGCCCCTGCAAGTTCTGAATCAGGAGAGAAGTAGATGTTCCTTCTAAAACAATGACAGAATCACAAAGGGGGGAAAGGGGAGTGTTTCTGTCTGAAGTTGGACAAGGTGGAGCTGTTAGGCACACACTGCCCCTGACAGTGACAGTACCCGGCCTACGCATGTTTGTTGTAGGCCTGTAGGTGGGGTAATGTCACATCCTTCACTGTGCCCCACCCCTGCAGTTCATTGTCAGTCTGCCAATGTTTTTGCAATACTTAAAAATGAATTGAGCTGCAAAATGGAGCTAAACTTCCACTGCAAGTTTTGCAAAGTGAAGAGAGGTTCGTGGTCTTCGTAATTGGTGTTTAGCACAATTACGAGACACAGTCAATACTGTTTGTACATTGGTTTTTCCATTAGGCATTTGTAGAGAAGACAGAATTTCTACTTGTGGATAAGTGAGATTGTGTCTAACAAGCAGTGCAATTTTAAACTGTGCAATCAAGCCCCGTTGGGGGGATTCTGTTTGGTGGAAAGTTGGACAGTCTGGGTTACTGTCCTTCATCAACTGCTCCCTGGGCATTCTTACCCTTGGACTGTGAGTGCAGAGTCTATAAATAAGCCCTTCACTCTTATAAGGTAATTTACATATTTGCTTTCTGTTGAAATAACTGCAAATGTTTAATTAACCAGTTGTTTATGTCTTGTATACAGAGTGCCATATGTATTTAAGTTGTGTATTTTTATAAAGTAAAGCCAAATGTCAGACCTGGGTCTGTGGGCTGCATTTATTTCTAGAGACACTGGTCTTTAATGTAAAATATACTAGGCCAGAAGCCAATCTAGTTCCTCCCCAATTGTGGCCATTAATAAGATATCTTGCTTTAGTTTCCAGTCAATGAAATGCAAGAAATTGTATTCATTGGTCCATCAGGCATTTTTTTTTAATTTATTTAACTTTATTTATTATTATCATCATTATTGTTTTCCAGTTTGATCAGAGAGAGACAGAGAGAGAGGAAGTGAGAAAGCAAGCCACCAGGTCTGAGACCTAAACTGTGGTTGGCCATGTGGGAGTCCAGCGCCCTTAACCACCATGCCACTTGCCAGCCCCAATCAGGCATTATTTTTTAACATTATTAAGTTGTGATAAAAGTGTTTTGATCCCTTCCCTTAAATAATCACAAACTGATACTATGTTTGCCTTTTGAACAAGGTAAAAATGTCGTTAACTCATTTTACTTATTTATTTATTTATTTATTTTTGAGAAGTTTTTGCTATAGGGTGCATGCGCTCACCAGACAGACAGAGAGAGACATAGAGATAGAAAGTGAGAAATCACCCCCCAGGAGGGATGGTCATGCTGCAATCTCTTGTCACAGGTAAGACCGAAGAAGCTATACAGGGGCTGTTTCCCTCCCCACCCCAATGCCCAGTAGGCTTTTTGTGTTAAAATCCCTAGCACTAAACAAAGGAAAGGTGGCCTATGTTCAGCAAACTGTGAGGCATGGTTGTCGCCAGGGAGTGCGGTTTAGGGGACAGGGCCAGGATGCCTTCACATTTTGCCTTATTTCTGTATGTAATGTTTGAGTTTTCCCAAAGACTGTCAACTTCTGGGTAGTCAGGAAGGTCATGATACATTTTTGCGCAGAAAAATATGTCATGACTTTCCCAATGACCTCATATGTTTGATCATCTGGAAAGCTATTAATATATGAAACCAGAAACTGAACATAGCTCCAGTTAAAAAAAAAAGGACTCTAAACCATTTGTGGGGACCTCTGTAAGGTGGCTCTAGGCTGTAATGAAATCTCGCTTCTTTACATTAGTAGAAATGTCAGACTAAAGGGGAAAAAAGCTTCTAGTCACTTAGAAGTTTTTATGAAAGCTGACAGCAATCTGTGCTCACAGGGTGGAATTTCAAGTGCATTTCATGTTCCACATCCATAAACTCACTCATGTAACACAGAAACCACTGAGTGAAATGAGATTTGAGAGAGGCATAGCTCTCCTGTTAATTAATAGTGTAGCCCTGGCAAGTAGATTGACCTGCGGTTACATTCCTCTGTTATCAACAAGGCTATTTAGTTAGGTAATGCTGAAGAGCCTTTCTAAAGACCCTTGCTTTATGAAACTTACAAAGCCAGTGAAAACCAGGTTCCCTAGCCTCTTGCATATGGTGTTACATCAACAACTACTCCTCAGTAGACAAGAAAAAGAGAAAAAATTAATTTTAAAAAAATCAGTTAATTAGGCTTTTCCTAAGACTTGGGATAATAGGTATTGTTGAGTCTTTTATTGTTGATATTATTAAAGAAACACTTTAAATTCTTATTACATGAAATTATAATTATGACATTTCATTTTAAGAAAATAAGTGAAATCACAGGTTTGAACTTTTGGTAGCAAGTCCACAAGACTCAGATATTCAAAGACACTTTATTCCTGGTAAAAGTTACATTGGCTCCGAAGCTCACATTTTTACCAAGGTCAGCAAAATTTAAAATTTGCCTCTGAAGGTAAGTCAATCATTTCTAGTTTTTTTTTTTTTCCTTTGGAGAGGTTTTTGCTATAGGGCACGTGCGCTCGCCAGACAGACAGACAGAGACATAGAGACAGAAAGCGAGAAATCACCCCCCAGGGGGGATGGTCATGCCGCAATCCCTTCTCCTCTGTTCTCCTCTTGGGATCTTGAGCACACACGCACACATGCCCGGTGTGAGTTTTAAGCCACTGGGTCCGGGACGCGAACCACGATTGACTACGTGGGAGTCCACAACATAGCCATTATGCTAACTGCTGGTCCCCAACCATTTCTAGTTTTAAATATGATCAACTGAAGATTAAAATTTATGCCAGCCAGTGGTGCGGTGGTTAAGGTGGCTGGACCCACATGGCCAATTGCATGGTTCAAGTCCCAGAACCAGAGGCTTAAAAAATACACAAGCGTGAAGCCAGCAGGTGTCATGGTGGTTAAGGTGCTAGACTCTCACATGGTGGACCACAGTTTGAATCTCAGACCTGGTGGCTTAATTTCTCACTGCCCCCCTCTCATGAGCACACATCCCTATAGCAAATTTAAATAATAATAATAAACAAAAATAAATAATTCTAAAAGAAAAATCACATACAAGCACATGTGCATGTGTGCCTAAAATACCTAAGGGAAGGAGAGATGGAGAAGAGATTACACCGTGACCACTCCCAATTGGGGAGCAAGGGTTGATTTCCCTCTCTTTCTCCCTCTCTTCCTGCCTAACACATGCACCCTCTGGAAAAATTAGGAATTAAAATAGCAAATGCAAGATTATCTTCTCTTTATATGTCTCCTTTCCTTTTCTTCAGGGGAGACCTAGAGTCTGGTGCTGAAGTGTGAAGTAGATTATAAACCCCTCAACCACAAAATTCCCAAATGAATAAAAGCGAAGTCATAGAATACAATTGATAAAAAGGGACCTAGCCAGCAGTATAGAAATAGGACGTGTGAGTGCCTTTACCACCCAAATACATTGCTTATGAGCCAGTCACATCTAGGTATAATTTTCTCAGTGAAATTTCTCTAAATATTTCCATGGCTTACAAAATCTGAGGAAAATGGCAAGAGTTGGCTTTGCCAAGAACCAGACCTAACCTTTGAGGGGGACCAGAGCAAATTCCACTGATGGTGTGTTCAGGTATTTCTGCCTCATCCTAGCTGGAAGAGTCCTATGTCCAGGTGTCTATCACTCCTGTACTTGACACAGTGTAAACCATGAATGATTGAAGTCAACCATGGTACCAGTTCTATTGCCAGTGATTAGTTTGGAAGCGCTTTATTGGCCTAGACGATTTGGGTATTCTCAGGAGCTTCTGGAAAGGCTTCTGCACTCCTGAAAGAAAGGCAGGAAGGCATAGGAAGAAACAGTTCTACTTTTCCTCTTAAGAATGCCATGTCTGTCTATGTTGCTGGAGTTACGGCAGCCATCTTGTTACCATGAGGGGAGTGAGTCTGTGATGGCAAAGTGTTGCCCTGAGGGGAGGGGGGGAAATGGAATGTGCGTGAACCTTAAAGATGTTGTTGAGCCACTGAAATAACTAACCTTAGACCTGTCTTATCCAAAGATTGCTTGTTAACGAGGTAACACATCTTCTCTAACATTTAAGTCATTTAAGTTAGGTTTGGGTGGGGCCAGCAGGGCTGGCATGGTAATTAAGGTGTGGGACTCCCACATGGCTGACCATGGTTCGAGTCCTGGTCCTGGTGACTTGCTTTCTCACTCTCTCTGGTGAGCACACACATGTCCTATAGCAAATTCAAAAACAAGAATGATAAATAAAATTAAATAATTTGTTAAATAAATAAATAAATTAGGTCTGGGAAAACTTAAGATAAGTCATCCTACCAACTAAAACTGACTTGCCTAAAACATTTCTGGTACCAACCCAGGACAGACGCCTGAAAACCCCACCATCTGCAATTTATTAAGGAAAAGTTCTGTGTGGTAAATGACAAGTTTCCCTTGAGAGGGCTAAATAACCAAACTGTTAACATCTCAGAATTTATATATTTATTCTTTCTTCCATCAAGGATCAGCTAAGTGCTTTCTATGCCAGTTGCTCTGCTATATGGTGGGATAAAAAATCATGAGAGAATATCAACTTATAGCCAATATTTAAATCCTCCTTTATATGGTTCTCTCCAAAGATGGTTCGAGTCCTGGTCCTGGTGACTTGCTTTCTCACTCTCTCTGGTGAGCACACACATGTCCTATAGCAAATTCAAAAACAAGAATGATAAATAAAATTAAATAATTTGTTAAATAAATAAATAAATTAGGTCTGGGAAAACTTAAGATAAGTCATCCTACCAACTAAAACTGACTTGCCTAAAACATTTCTGGTACCAACCCAGGACAGACGCCTGAAAACCCCACCATCTGCAATTTATTAAGGAAAAGTTCTGTGTGGTAAATGACAAGTTTCCCTTGAGAGGGCTAAATAACCAAACTGTTAACATCTCAGAATTTATATATTTATTCTTTCTTCCATCAAGGATCAGCTAAGTGCTTTCTATGCCAGTTGCTCTGCTATATGGTGGGATAAAAAATCATGAGAGAATATCAACTTATAGCCAATATTTAAATCCTCCTTTATATGGTTCTCTCCAAAGTTATTTAAATGTAATTATTTTTAGTCAAAAGGCCTGTGTGAACTTAGACTTAAAAAAAATATTCCCACTTACAGCTACATTAATGCAAAATTGTGCACAAGAGAAAGGGCCTCCAGTTCCATCCACGTTAATGTGCGTGACTTCTGAGGAGGCGTCTATCGAGAAAAGCAGGGAAATACGGACCCCTGAAAACCTGCCCCATCCCATGAAGGTGATGCAGAGGGAGCTTCAGGCCAGAGCTGAGCTGGCGAGGGAGAAGGGGGACATACTTCCTGCAGACACGTGCACCCGTATCTCCTGCTCCTGCCATAAAGTCAGACAGCATGAGAGAGAGAGGGAGGAGGGGGGGCACGAAGCCAGCAGAAAGACTGACTCAACACCAGCGGTTCCTAAAATAGCGGAGCAGGGCTAGAAGCTTTCCTGTCCAGATTTCAAACTGGCAGTAGTGGGGCTGGGGGAGGGGAGAGGGCTGTTAATGAATGGAAGAGACAGAGTCAGCCTGAGCAGAGCCCAGCCTGGGTTCCAGGTCCTCGCTTGGCTGTGAGTGAAACCGTCACGTGCTTCCCATTTGGCAGAGCCTGGCTGCATCTCCAGCCAGCGGCGGATCTCAGAGCAGAGAAGGAGTGAGACACAGAAGTACTCAAATGCACCCTGGAACCGTTTCACTGAATTTTAATGCAGTGAACAAGATATATATATATTTAAATTAAAATAAAGCCACACATACATTTTAAAGACCTGATTTTGAAAAAGTTTAGCACATATTCCACTGAATCGAATACTTCTAGAAAGGTGCCTGGCAGTGATTGGCATGTCCCACGTAACACAGCAAGATTGGAAAAGGGATGGCCAAGCAGGTTGGACCTGTTTTCACCACTGCCTGTGCAGTGAACACTTCTTTCAAGAACACAAGATGGAAAACAATGCTGCTGTGAATTATTTAATCATTACAAAAATTACTATCTGCAAAACACATGGATATGCTCAACCAAAAACCCGAAGGGGTCTCATTTGAGTGTGAGACAGCGTACCATCCACGGGGAGGCCTGAGACTGCTGTGGAATGAATCTAGACGGCGAGGCTGAAGTTCATCCCTGGCCTTCTGGTAGTTATCATTTTGTGTCTTCTCATCAGTTTTGTCTTGATGGGCTCTTATTTTTTCTTCCATGAGAGGGAGACAGAGAGAGGGACAGTCTTGACAGGATCTTTTTACTTATTTATTTATTTATTTTATTTGCTATAAAGCTTGTGCACTCTTCTCCAGAGAGAGGCACACAGAGAGAGATGGGAAATAAAAAATCACCCCACAGAAGGAATGGCCATGCTGCAATCTCTTCTCTTCCATTCTCCTCTTGGGACTTTGGGCACGCCTGCACATGCACCCGGTGTCGCCCACACGAGATCCTGCTGCCTTAACCACCATGCTACTAGCTGCCCCCTCTCAGGGTCCTCAGGCTGTGATCCTCCCCCAAACCCACCCCCCGGCCAGCCTGGATCACCAGCGCACATGCATCTGGTGTGTATGGGGAGATGTCAGGGTGCAACCCTGGGACTCTCTGTGATGGCCTCGTATCAGGAAGTGTCATGTTACGGCTGCACCGTCACAGCTGGCCTCCGCCCACCTTTTATCCCACATCAGGCTAAGAATGTGGCCACTCAGTACCAGTCACCTGTTCAGAATCAACAATGCCTGCAGAACAGAAAGCCCAAGCTGAGACGCTCTAGCTCGGCAT
>NW_006159682.1:515100-521282 GCF_000334495.1 Tupaia belangeri chinensis | reverse complement strand
GCATTCAAGGCCTTCTGTTGTCTGGCCCCTTCTCTTCCTAACATTTCATATTCCCCAGGACAGACCCACCTCCCAACCTCTGGGAGTCTTGACTCCCACACACCAGTGACTGGGTAAGCGGCTCAAGCCTAGAGCGAAGCCTCCAACTCAACTCCCACCCCACTGGCCCGGTTTCCAGATCCACTTCTGAAGTGCTTCAGAGTAGGACTGTCCCAGGATCTGAGCAGTAACTTTCAAATCACTGTCATCCTCAGATGGGTCACTCTCTGGGACCCAGTCCTGACACTGTTTTGAGAAAGGAAAGAGGAGGAAAAGGTAGAAACCAAGGAGACCTGGATGTTAGAAAAGGGACAGGAGGAGGGTACCCTAAAAGACCAAGATGGGCACGAACTATAGGCCCCGTTCTGCTCTGACTTGGTGAATATAATTGCCGGAACATGTACTCAGCGATTTTTATTTTAAGATATGAAAATGGGTCAGTGCTATGCTAATCAAGCAGGCTGAGCCCTCCTGGCCAGGCTGTAGGCCTCTGCTGGGCCAGGCTTACGGGTTGCTCTGCTATGGAACTGCTGTCCAGGTCTCCACCCTACACCTGTCAGGGTGGAGAGGATGTCTCTGGATTTAAACAGGTGGGGCTGTTAAGATAAAGGCCCCCTACCGCTAGCCCCTCCCTTCACCTTCCTCACAGCCCACCTCTACTGGCGCAGAACTAACTTGGCCCCTATCCAAGCAGGGGGGAAGGTACAGAGTCCCTCCTTTGCTCAGAGGAATGAGCAGGTCAGTGCCTAAGTGTCAGGCCCTGGAATAAGGTGCATGGGCTGTAAGCTGGGCAGTGCCCCTCACCAGCGCCACAACTTAGGGCGAGTTATAAACTGGGTTTCAGCTTTTTCGTCTGTAAAATGGCCATGGTAATTTTACTTACCTTAATACTATTGTGAAGATTAAATGAGATAAGAAGTAGGTTGGGGGACCAGCAGACGGCATGGTGATTAAGGTCCTAGACTCCCACATAGCAGACCATGGTTTGAGTCCTGGACCTGGCAGCTTACTTTCTCACTTTCCCTTACTCTTGCTCTGGTCAAATTAAAATAATGATAATAATAATAAATAATGTTAAATAAATAAATAATCTTGTAAAAAAAAAAAAAAAGTAGGTTGGAACCTACCCATGGAATATCCTGGATCCTAAAGACAGGAAGAAAACTATCAACAATTTTAAGGAAGGGAAAAATTCTGAACTGTGCTTCTTGGAGACAATTTCAATGGCAGCCAAAGGGGCTTTGGAGAACAGTCTCGGAGAGACTACCCTGAATCATAGGCATCTCTTCAGCGGCAGGCTCCATGTGGCCTCTCGTTCTCAACCAGTCTTCATGGAAAATGAGTCTGTCCTCTTAATGCAGAGTAGGGTGACCTAAAAGGACTTGGGGCTTTCTCTTGCTTTACATGATGTCCAGGGTCTCCTTATTCCCAAGAAAGCACTCTTACCCAGATTTTTTTTTAGTCGTTTTCTGCTATAGGGCACACGCGCTCACCAGAGAGAGACAGAGAAAGAGGGAAAGTGACAAATCTCCCTTGAGGATGACCACACTGCAATCCCTTCTCCATTCTCTCGGGATTTGGGGCATGCTCACATAGGCGCCCAGTGTGCTCTTCAAGACACCATGTCCAGGACCATCACGCCACCTACTGGCCCCCCGTTTCCCAGACTCCTAAAATGCTTTACTGTCTCCATATTTCAAGTAGTACAGCACGGAGGTTAGCAACGTTTGGAGAAGGTTTGAATGGGAGGAATTAAGATGACCCCTTGCTCTAGCAGTACTGCGTGACTATCATATAAAGTGACTACTGTAAGAGGCAGACCGATGTCCATCCAGATGTCGCTCTAACCCTCAGAAACTCAGACCTGACATGACGAAAAGGACTTGGCAAACGTGATGAAAGTGAGGACCTTGAGATAGGGGAGATAAGCTTGGAATATGTTGGTGAGTCCAATCTATTCACATGGGTCCTTAAAATGAGAGAACTTGCCCCAGCTCTGGTCAGATTCGATTATGGAAGAATGGTTAGATAAATGCAATAGTATGTGAAGAGGGAAGAAGAGGCAGGAGTCAAGGAATGTGGGTGGCCTACAGAACCTATGGGGTTGTCAGAAAAGTCAGGACATGGGAACCAGCAGTTAGCATAATGGCTATGTCGTTGGACTCCCACGTAGTCGACCGCGGTTCGCATCCCGGACCCGGTGGCTTAAAACTCACGCCATGTGCATGCGTGCCCAAGATCCCAAGAGGAGACTGGAGGAGAAGGGATTGCGGCGTGACCATTCTCCCTGGGGAGTGATTTCTCGCTTTCTGTCTCTATGTCTCTCTCTGTCTGTCTGGCAAGCGCACGTGCCCTATAGCAAAAACGTCTCAAAAAAAAAAAAAAAGAAAAAGAAAAGTCAGGACACATTTTTGTATTAAAAAAAAAAAAAAACAGAAAAAATGTCATGATTTTTCCGGCAACCCAATAGAAGGTACAAAGAAAGTGATTCTCCTCTAGAGCTTCCTGAAAGGAACATAACCCGCCAACACCTTGATTTAGTCCAGGGAGGCCCAGTTTGGACTGTTGTCCTCCAGAACTGTAAGAAGATAGGTTTATACTATTGGGTCATCGTGAAAATCATGATACAGTTTTGCATAGAAAAACAGAAAACTATGTCATGACTTTCCTGATGAAAAGCTCTCAGAAAAAATTAAAATGCAGGTGTGCAGACCAGCCTGGGGCCTAGTGGTTAAGGTGGCTGGATCCCACATAGACCACTGTGTGGTTCAGGGCCTGAATCTGATGGCTTGAAAAACACACAGGCGTGTGTGCACGCATGACCAAAATCCCAAAAGGAGAGAGAGATGGAGAAGAGATAGCAGCATGACCTTATGCCATAGGGGGGTGGTGTTGCTTTTTCACCACCTCTCCTGCCAACCTGGTCTCTCCCCAGTGAGCCCATACACCTCCTGGCAAAAATAAAAAGAAGAGAAAAAGAACATGTATGCAAATGTGCCATTTAACCCTGACGTGGCCCCCTGTGGCTATCATAGCAAATGACCACAAGGGGAGCTTAAAACAACAGAAATGTATTCTCACACAGTTCAGGAAGCTAGAAGCCCAAAACCAGGCGGCCAGCAGAGCCTCACTCCCTCTGGAGGCGGAGAATTCTTCTTGCCTCTCCCAGAACCTGCTATCTCCTGGCTCCCTTGGCTTGTGGCCTCTGTCTTCACGTCATCTCCTCTGCTCTGTCGTCCTCTGTGCGTGTCTTCTAAGGACACTTGTCACTGGATTTAGAGGCCACCCCAGTAATCCAGGATGATTTCATCTCGAAATCCTAAATCCATCTGCCAAGACTTTTTCCAAATGAGGTCACAGTCACAGGTTCCCAGGATTTGGACGAGGACCTATATTTGTGGGAGCCACTGTTCACCATTACAGATTTCTAAGTAAAAAAAATGACTAATGTTACTTGAGGACAACTTTAAAGGGAAGATGACATTTGAGCGCTTTACTAAGTACAGTCACGTGTAGCTTAACAACGGAGATACATTCTGAGAACTGTGTCGCTAGGCAATTTTGTTGCTGTGTGAATATCGCCGTGCATGTCCACACACCTACCACACACCTAGGTATATGGTGTAATCGTAGGGGACTGCTGTCATATCTCTATCCGTCACCGTCCCAGACATCATCATGGAGCACGGGACTGCATTAGCTTGTGTAATCCTCTAGAGTGGGGTAAAGTGGGCACGACCGTTATCCTGGAGCAGGGACAGCTAGCTAGCCTACAGATGTTTAAAGAAGATGGGGCCTCACTGGGGAGCAGAGAACACTGGGGAGAGGAGAGAGGAAGCACAGGGTTCAGGATGATTCGGATCCCTGAGACGGGGTGAAGAGCATCTGCTAGGACCACTGGGATGTTTTTCATCTGCAAACCAGGGCTTTGGGCCAGCTCTGCTCTCGGGCTTGTTCGGCCTGACCTCCCCTCAGGAGAGACCACAGGGCATGCCCTCACCTCCTCCGCACTTGGGCCTTTTCAGGCCAACTCTTGTTGTTCTAAAGCTGTTCTCCACTCCTATCCCCAGCAGGCCGGCAGAGGCTTGTTAGCACACATTTCTATGGTGCCCTTCCCGGAGGGGCCCTGGCTGGAGCGCCTTTGGAAACGAACATTCCCACAGAGGCCTCAGGGTTACTCAGCACTCCCGCGCTGCTTCACGCTCCAAGGGCACGCGTCCTCCTCTCCCCAGATTTAACTTCTCAGGGCCTCCGTTTCCTCACCGAGGCCGAAGCAGAATGATGTCTGGAGTCTTCCAGCTCTGAGAGCAGGGAGCTACGATTCTCCGGGCTCCCCGGGCTGTCCATTAGGCCTCCCATCTTGGAGATCACAGGGCACCCCTGGTTACGGAAATGCAGTGACTGACTAAGGGAAGCTTCCTGAGGAGTCCTGACTGAGCTGGGCCATGGGGGCATAGGGCATGGGCCTCTGCCTCCCGAGTTGTGGGGTCAAGAACAAGTCGCCTCATGTCTCTGGGTCCCCATTTCCTCATCTGTAAAGCAGGGACATTCCTAGCTCCTACTTCACAAGGGAAGACCCCAAGGAGCAATGTCCGTCAACACGGAGGGTCCGACCCGGTGCGTGGCAGGAGCTGACATCATGCCCGGTGCTTGTGGACATGTTGCAGCAACAACAGCTCTGTTTCAGACAGGCAGGAGCCACCAGAGGACCTGTCCTTGCTCCTGAGGGGACACTCACACCGACGGGAACTGCCCGGACACATCTCCAGCCCTAGGAAGGCCGTGCTGGGTGTCTTTGCTCCACTCTCTCCTCTCTGCCTCCCCAACCCAAGGGGCCTGGGCACAGAACCTGGCTTGGCAAGCAGGGCCCACATGGCATGAGCAAGCTTGCCAAGAAGGATGAGACAAATGCCTGAGCACACACCTGCTCACATAAGTGTGTCACACATCCACTTGCATACACTTATGCACACAAACATGCACATGTCTGCATACACACTTGTGCTCACTCACACACCCTCCCTTCTCAAGCTCTAACATTCACGTGCCCACCCCCACGCTCATATGCACCGACTCATGCATACTCACACACACTGAATCTCACACACTCACATATCCAATCAATCACACAAACATGCACTCAGACACCCATGCACACTCACACTGGCCCAACGAATGACCAGAGACAGAGAAGGGGAGATTCTGACAGGGAGACAGCGTGCTAAGAGACAAAGCGAGAGACGAAGAAATGAGAACAGACAGAATGCAGTGGAATTAAGAGCAGGTCCTAGATGTAGCCACTGAGAGGGCTCAAAGGGGGTGTTGGCCCACCCAGCTCCATGTAGGTCTCGTTGGAACGGAAGTGGCCAAAGTTCCCCAGCTGTCCAGCTGTGGGATGGACAGCCACTCCCAGATGGTTCCAGCCATTTTAGTTCCCACAAATCCTCTTAGCCCTGACAGTCACTCTTTCTAGGGGTGAGTGTTAAGTCATTGTACCCCAAGAACGCTGAGGCTTGGGGGTGGAGTAACTTGTCTAAGGTCTCCAGCTAGCATCTAAGCCAGCACCTAGCTGAACTCTGATTACTGGGTGCCAGCTCCTACTGTACACACGCCTTTATTCTCCAGGTGACAGGCTCCAACCCTCTGAGCTGGCAGGAGCTGGCAGGCGTGCTGGCCCTGCATGGGACACTCAAGTGTCATGTGCCATATGCTTCTGGCCCACGCCTACGCCTGTCCTTGCTGCAGGCTCTTTGCCAGTATCTGCACTGAGGAGCACGCATTTCCTGCCCAAGCCTGCTGGGTGCTGGCACCAGAAAGAACAAGGATGGACACTCACTGGCAACCACCAGCCAATAGGCAGGGGACAGGTGGATGGATACCCCCTCTTTTAGCCCTCAGTGGAAAATTCTAAGATGCCTCCTACCAGCTTCTCAGGGGTTCTGGGAGGCTGAGCCCCCTCACCCAGCTTGGTCACGAACCCTCTTATTAACTGGCTTTCCTGCCTTCTGGTTTTCCTTTCCCAAGCCCCCACTTTGGTCTCCTGGACTCATTTCTCCAGTTAAACCACTTGCTCTAGGCCTGATGCAGGGCCCTCCAGGTGCCACCGGGGAACTAATGATGTCCTCTCCCTCCCCCTCCTCTTT
>NW_006159682.1:511776-515070 GCF_000334495.1 Tupaia belangeri chinensis | reverse complement strand
CCAATCTATTATTTGCTGGGTTCAGGAGCCACCACATTCCCTGGGGGGGCCAAGCCACTCTTGTTTATCCAATAACAATTAATTCTCAGCCATCATCTCTAGTCTTGAACTATACAAACAAAAAGATGCCCCAGCAAAGAGGGAGCCCATCTGGGCACATCCCAAGATAATGCAGGGGATCAGGACGCCCTCTAGGCTTCTCCCTCAGCCTCAATTGTGCCTTCTTTATAGGATACGTAGTAGAAGCAATCACCCATGCAGCCGTCCAGGGTCTCAGGTGGTATGCACGCATGCACGCACGTGTGTGTGTGTGTGTGTGTGTGTTTTATTAGAGAGATTTCTGCTATAGGACACATGCGCTCACAGAAGAGACAGAGAGAGAGAGAGAAAGTGAGAGATCTGGGGCGGGCGCACATGCACCCGGCACAAGTTTCAAGCATCTGAGTCCGGGGACTCAAACCCTGGTTGGCCATGTGGGAGTCTAGTGCCTCAATCACCACTTCACCTGAGAGAGGAGAGTTTCTTTGTTATTTTTTTTTTAATGACTTTATACCTTTTTTTTTTTTTTTTTGCTATAGTGCAAATGTGTTTGCTGGAGAGAGATGTGAGAGAGAGCGCACCCTCCATGGGGATGGCCATGCCACAATCCCTTCTCTTCCACTCTCCTCTTGAAATTTTGGGTATGTATATGTGCCTGGTGTGTCTTTCAAGCTGCTGGATCCATGACTTGAACTGCACAGTCGGCCATGTGCGATCTAGTCACCTTAACCTCCATGCCACTGGCTGGCCCCAGATGTATATCTTTTGATTATAAAATAAAAGCAAAGATGCCGGTCATCCGGTGCAGCAACACAGAACGTACAGCTTGGAAACTGAAGGCACCTTCCTCGTAATCTCACCCTCTTCACTTGAAAGCAGGTATTTATTGTTTTGTTTTGATTTTATAGTTTTTGCTATTGGATGTACATACTTGCCAGAGATCTAGAGAGAGGGAAAGTGAGAAATCACCCCCAGGGTGGATGGCTGTAACACAATTCCTTCTCCTCCATTCTCCCCTCAGGATTTTGGGCACACACACACACACACATTTGTCTGGCCTGATTTTCAAGCTGCTGAGTATGGGACTTGAACCATGCAGTCAGCCATGTGGGATCCAGTGCCTTAACCTCCACACCACCTGCTAGCCTAAAGTGGGTATCTGTGGTGACCCTTGGTCCAGAACATTTTCAGCATCAAGGAGTGAGCTGGTTGGACCCTTCATGGACGGCCTGAGATACTCTTATAAAACACCCCTTCCTAGGGAGAGTGCCATCTGTTCAGTGAACACTTTGCAGACCTACTAGGTGCCAGGTCCTGGGGAAGCCACTGTGAAGGTGACAGATGAGGCCCTGGTAGCATGACCCCTGAGCTCTTCTGTGGGCAAGCTCTTGATTGGCATTGGCTACGGAATGTTCACCCAGGGTTCTGGCTCCCAGGGAGGCCCGCAAGGGGAGACAGTTGTGCTCCATTCACAGGCTCCCCCCGACTGTGGAGCAGAGGTGCTGTGTGCTGTGGGGCTTTTCTGTTGCTGGGCCTTGTCAGAAAAGGAGGTCCCAGCCACTGGAAAGTGTCCTGTCCAGGCTAATTAGACCCTTCTCTCCAGTCCTGAAACATCCTCTCAGGATATCTCAGCTAGAAGTTGCCTCTGACAGGACCAGCAGATGGCATAATGGTTACGTTGCTGGTCTCCCATGTAGGCAACCATGGTTCATTGTAGTTGACCATGGTTCAAGTCCTGGACCTGGTGACTTAAAACTCAGGCCAGGTGTGTGTGTATGCATGCCCAGAATCCTAAGAGGAGGATGGAGGAGAAGGGATTGTGGCAAGGCCATCCTCCTGGGGGATGATTCTCACTTTCTGTCTCTCTCTCACTCTAGTGAGTGCATGCACCCACTAGCAAAAATCTCTCTCTCTCAAAAAAAAAAGGTTGTCTCTGACTATACCCCATCTCAACCGGGGGGGGGGTGTCTGCCTTGTTGGGGGGTGCCAGACCCTGACTGAACTCCTCTGCTCTTCCCTGGCACCCAGCCTGGCTCTGAGTACACACCGCTGAGCAGGGGCCCTCAGTAAAGGGGATTGTAGAAGGGGAGGGAGTGGGCAGGTAGGCAGGGTCACCAGGGGCAGGAGACGGGGTCCCCACTGGGGGTGGGAGGTCTCAGTGTGGGTGAGAATAAGGCTGGCCTGTGGGCGCAAGGTACAGCAGGGACTTAGGAAGTCCAGGAGCTGGGCATGGCCTTGCCAAGTGATGCCCCACTGAAAATCACAGGGATGGCCAGGCACCCCGGGAAAGGGGAGGGCCTCACAGAAGGTCCCCGTGGGTGTCCCTCATGCTGATGCAGTCCCGAACACGGTATCTGTCAGCTCTTCTTCTGTGAACGCACGTACCTTTATTGAATATAAAAATCATGCTTTTCTTTAACAGCACATCACATTTCAAAGTAAACGTTTAGGCCCCAAATTAAGAGAGTGGGGAAACGCTGCTTTCTTCAAATGACCTGTCCCCTGTTTGTCATGTTATACCCTCCACCTTTAGGGTCAAGGTCCTGGGAAGTCTGGCCTCAGGAGACTTTTCAGGGTCAGTATAAGGAACTGATCCAAACAGCAGTGACAGGACCCATCCTGTGGTTCTGGAACAGTTCCCCCCACAGATGATTCTCTGAGGCATGTGGAGGTATCTCTGCCCAAGGCCTGGGTGCCTGGATTTCTCCCCTCCTCCCTGTTCCCTCTGCTTTCCCTAGGGGTTCTGACTCCCAGTGCTGCTGGCTGTCTTCAGCACCCACATCCCCGTAACACATGCTCTTTCCTTTTCTTTTTGCTCAAAGCAAATTATCTCCCTCTAAATCCAAATTTCTAAAATTTGTGGTTAGAGTGCAACAACGTTCATTCAAATGCAAGGAAAATAATTTATACTATGGTGTAAGAGACTGATGGGCTTAACTATTCAAAGGGGCGTTTTGTGTTGTGAAGGCAGAATTTGTGAATTCACACATCGCAAAAGGGCAGAATGTGACCGAGAGCTGGAAGCGGGTCTCTTTAGCCCACAGGCTGGAGCCTATCGGCCTTCAGGAACGAGGCTCCGCTGTGAGTACGTGTAGGCAGCTCCCCGGCCAGACTTAGGACTCCCAAGGTGGGCGGGGACTTGCGGCCGGGCGCGCCCGGCAAGGGAGCTGTCCCCAAACCTCAACCCCGGCTTCTTCGAGCCCGGAAGGAAGCCGCTGCAGAGGGAGCGGCGGGGGGGGCCCCGGGCCGCCCCCC
>NW_006159682.1:496294-511078 GCF_000334495.1 Tupaia belangeri chinensis | reverse complement strand
GACGCGGCTCCGAGTGCCCGCACAGGTAAACGCGGGGCCGGGCCGGGCTTCCGGAGGGCGATCTGCGCCCCGAGGTTGGGAAGGGGCCGGATGGGGGCCGGAGTCTCCCAGGGATCGGAGGAAAAAGGAAGTAAACAGAAGGAAAATTCAGGAATCCCCAGGTCGACTCTGGTTTCGCTCTGGCACGTTTTGGTTGCAGCTTCTAAGGATGGGGCCTGGGGGGGGATTTAGGCCAGGAAGTCGGGGAACGGGGGGAGAAGAGATGACAACGAGAGGGGTGCGAGGGACGGAGGTGTCTAGGCCCCTCGACAAGCCAGAGACAGGAAACCGAGTGTCTGGCGGGCAGGACAAGTGTGTGCCCTGGGGTCGTGGCCTGAGCGCGGGGCGGCGGGAAGCCGGGTGCTGGGGCTCTGCAGCAAAGGTTCCTCCGAGAGGGTAGGGGGAAGGAAGAGGTGCCCACTCAGCGATGTCCCTTCCAGTTCCAGATGACCAGTGCTCCCCGCGCCCTGGACACTCGCTCCGCGTCGCTGCCCGAGGTGGCCTCCCTGCAGCCCCAGCCGAGAAGCGGTGCTCAGGCCCCCCGCGGTCCCGGAGAGCCCTGGTAGGCGGCGAATCCCCGAGCCTTCTTCTGTGCCCGGTCCACATCTCCAGGGTTGTAGAAGCAGACGCCAGCCAAGATGCCGAGGAACCAGGGCTTCTCGGAGCCCGAGTACTCCGCCGAGTACTCCGCCGAGTACTCCGTCAGCCTGCCCTCTGACCCCGACCGGGGTGTGGGCCGGACCCATGAGATCTCCGTGCGGAACTCGGGCTCCTGCCTGTGCCTGCCCCGCTTCATGCGGCTGACCTTCGTGCCCGAGTCCTTGGAGAACCTCTACCAGACCTACTTCAAGAGGCAGCGCCACGAGACCTTGCTGGTGCTGGTGGTCTTCGCCGCCCTCTTCGACTGCTACGTGGTGGTCATGTGCGCCGTGGTCTTCTCCAGCGACATGCTGGCTCCCCTGGCCGTGGCCGCCGTCGGGCTGGTCTTGGACATCCTCCTCTTCGTGCTCTGCAAGAAGGGCCTGCTCCCGGACCGCGTCACCCGCAAGGTGGTGCCCTACCTGCTGTGGCTGCTCATCTCCGCGCAGATCTTCTCTTACCTGGGCCTGAACTTCGCCCGCGCGCATGCCGCCAGCGACACGGTGGGCTGGCAGGCCTTCTTTGTCTTCTCCTTCTTCATCACGCTGCCCCTCAGCCTCAGCCCCATCGTCCTCATCTCGGTGGTCTCCTGTGTGATCCACACGCTGGTCTTGGGAGTCACGGTGGCCCAGCAGCAGCAGGACCAGCTGAAGGGGATGCAGTTGCTAAGAGAGGTGAGCCCCGCCTTCCTTCCCACCCTGGGCTTTCCCTTCCATCAGCTCTTCTCCAAGTGGGGACCAGTGTGGGGGGACGGGCATCCTTTCCGTGCTCTTGAGTGACGTGTGGCCTTGGGACCTCTGGCCTCAGCTGCCTGAGCAGGACCACCTCTCCCAAGCCTGCCCCTGCACTTCTGTGCCGCTGCCCTGCGTCTGCCTGTGCTTGGCCCTGGGGAAAGGACGGTGGCAGGACACGGGCCCTCAGGGCTACTTCATCACCTGCCTCCTGAATGGGTGACAGGAAGGCCCACCGAGGCTTGGTCTTAAGGCAGCTTTGTCACAGCCCTTCCCTGCCAGTGGCCCTGGCCTGAGGACCTCTTGTTGGGTTCCGACCTCTCGCCGTCTCTGCCTAGCTTGAGCATGGACTTGCCTTGGGTGGACTCCTGGCTCCCTCGTCAAGTGGGGGCACAGGCCCTGCCTGTGTAACAGTGTTGTCGGGGTAATAGGATGTGGGGGAAGGACTTTGGGGTATGCGAAGGGTGCTGAGGGGGAAGATGTGGTTGTCAGGGTGCTGCAAGTGGTGGCCCCACAGAAGGTGGGGAGTGGGGCTACAAACAGGACAGTCGTGCCGTCCGCTGACGTGTAGGGTCTGCCAGTCCTGGAGGACGTGTTCTGCTGGAAGGGGTGGAATTCTGGTCACAGCTTAACTAATGGTATTGTGCTCCCTCCAAGTGCCAAGTCCCCTGCCAGGGGCCGTGACCGGTCCTGAGCTTGTCACCTGGTAACCCAATGGGAACTCCATGGAGCTTAGAGTCAGTGCGTTCCAGAGTCCGCCGCCCTCCTTCTCCTCCTTGTTTTACTCCCGTGCTTTGAGATAGAAAGTACTTGCCCATGGCCACCCTGCTGGTATGGCAGCCGGACGCCTGGAGTGTCCCCATCTTGAGTCCGCATCCAGGGCTCTGGCTACTATGTCACACTGCTCCATCTCAGCCAGAGCCTTCACCGTTCTCCCTGGGCTTGGGGGCCGAGTCTCCAGGGGCCCATGACACCTTTCCTTTGGTGGTTGATGTGAGAACTCTGTGGGGTTGTCCCACTTGGTTAGAGGAAAATGCGGGTTTTTCTGGGTTTTCACTTTTCCTAGTTCTGACCAGTATTCTTCCAGTTTTCCCATGGGCTAAGTTAGGGACCTGTGTCACAAAACACTGTGCCTCTCGAGTCTGCAGGAGCCCAGCCCAAGCCCGGTCCCTGTGGTCTCATGTGGGCACGCCAATGGGTCCCTTTGCTTTCTCTCAGTGCCTTGTTCTGAGCTGACATCTGCTGTCCCTGTCCTGACCCCTGGAGTTGGTGGCCTTCCGCTTGTGCCTCTGCTGAGGGCCATGCTGAGAGCTGTCTGGGGAAGCATGGTGACCGTCATTCCTTTTGGGGGTCAGTAACAAGTGCAGCTTTGGGTGCAGAGAGACACATGGATCATGGCAGGATTTGGCCTGGGATCAAATTCTAACCTTTCCTGAGCAGTCCCTCCGGGCTCTTTCCTCCCTCCAGGGTCCCGGGCCGCAGCTGTTTGCCATACGCGGTACTGTCCATCGAGGGGCAGAACTCACTGTCTTCTTCTTGGAGCACAGCGATCTCTGCTCTCACCTCACTTAACCTGCTCGTTGGTAGGAGGCGCCTCATGGAAGGGAAAGGGGCCTTTCCAGGGCCATAGAGTTCTGAGATAGGGCCCTGCCAGATGTCAGAGAGTCCAGGATTCCACAGCAGCAGACGTGAGGAGAGTGAGTGGTACCTGTCCCTGGACAGCCAGAAAACCAGCGACCGGAGAATAAGGCAGCGATGCAGCACCTGGGCATGGAGCCCAGCGTGACAGCTTGTGCCAAGTCAATATAAAGCTTCCCCCTTCCACCCCTGAGTTTCTCGGAGCCACAGAGAGAGCCTGCTTCTGATCCGTGCAGGTTGGTGCTAGGATGGGGTGGTGGCCCCGAAGAGGTGGCCTGCTGGGTGCTGAGAGGCCGGCATACCTGCACACTGGCTGCCCTGTCTCCAGCAGCCTGGAGGTCAGCGAGGGGGCCATTGAGCTGGGTCCCTGGGTGTAGTCTTGGGGTGAATGGCTGGAACAACTCAGTCCTTGCTTCAGCCTTCTGACTTGTTAGAGGGTGTTAGCACAGGCAGGACTCCCCCTGTTTCACAGAAGAGCAAACAGTAACTAGCTCATTGTCACACAGCTTCGTGGTGGCAAAAATACCCGAGCCCAGGTGTGCTGACTCTAGCCCAGGACTCCTGCCTGGTGGGAGGAACAATTTTTTTAGTTTATTTTTTTCAAGAGTGACACAGAGCAAGACAAAGAGAATACCCCAACAGGATCTGCTGCTGGGATCCACCCCAGCTCACCCTGGATCAAGGGCCCGTGTGTGCCGGCAGGTCATCTCGCAGTGCCGTGTTCTACCGTGGGGCTCTCACCCACGCCGGGAAGGACACCCATGTGTGTTCCATGGGGTGTTTGGTAAGACAGAAAGCTGCCTGAGAGCGAGGTCTTTGCCTCCCACCCTCCTCCTGGGCACAGTGTGGCTGCCTGCGACCCCCACCCCACATCTCAGTAGAAGGTATAACTTGTAGGTGCTCTGGGTCTGTGTTCTTGGACTAACTAGAAGCCCCAGGCATTTCTGCTGAGGTCTGTTAGTCAGCCTCAGGTTCTTCTTAAACTGCAGCTCTGAGAGGTTTGGGGTTGCCCCTTTGGGCCTTGTCTCCCCAAGGAAGCAAAAACTTTTTTTTTTGGAGAGATTTTTGCTATAGGGCATGTGCATTCACCAGACAGACAGAGAGAGACATAGAGACAGAAAACGAGAAATCACCCCCCAGGGGGATGGTCACATTGCAATCCCTTCTCCTCCATTCTCCTCTCGGGATCTTGGACATGCACACACATGCACCCGGCGTGAGCTTTAAGCCACTGGGTCCAGTACGCGAACCATGGTCAACTACGTGGGAGTCCAGCGACATAGCCATTACGCTAACTGCTGGTTCCCTAAAACCTTTTGAGGCTTCTGGTGCTTCCAGGGGGAAATGGCTGCAGGGCGCTGACCACGGGGCCGGGCCAGCGTCTGGGTGCCTCGCCATGTCTCTGTCTGGAGATGAGGTCATGAGGTCACTTTTGGACCCAGGATTGTTGGTCTCCTTTGGGCACTGCTAAGGAACCCCCCACCCCCAATTTAGGAAACAGAAAATAAAGATAGAAACCTAAGTAAATCAGGAATTAAATACTAACATCCCAGGGGACCATGACCGAGTTTTGCCTGGAATGTGGCTTTGGGAACAGAAGCTGGAAGGGGGGGCCTCTCAAGGTCCAGATGGGGGCCTGAGGTAGAAAGTAGGAGGCCTCGGCATACAGTGGGCTGTGTTCCAGAACTTTCTGAGTCATTTTTGTGGGACTACTGTGACTTTTTAAAAGGTGCCTGCATTCCCAGGCCCACACTCACCAAAGTCGTCCTTATCACCCTGTGCCCCTGCATCCAGGCCCTGCGTACTGTGGAGACCAGGCCCAGGTGGCCTGTTGCTGTGGGGAGAGACGCCTGGGACAACTCTGTCCCCCGGGCCATGGAGTGAAGCGTCATTCACCTCCCTGCTGCTCCTCCAGGCTGGCTGCCTCCTGGGATGAGGCCCATCAAGGGTAGGAAAGCCTCGGGCTGGAGGACAGGGACATGAGATCCAGGGGCCAGGCCCTCTCCCGTTAGTCCACTCCAGACCAGACGCCTGCCACTGCTTCCCTTTTCTTTCTCCTGCCCACAGGCTTCCCTGTTTCCTTCTCTCCTTCTGTCTCCATTGTCCCTGCCAGGGACTTTCCTGTGGGTTGGAGGGGGATGAACTCAGTTTCACAGGCAGCGGCAGACACCTGGATTTCCGGGGGTGTGAGCTGTGGTTTTGTTGTCACTAGCAGTGCTGGAGAAGCACTTCCACTGCCCACGGTCATCCCCTGCAGCCCTCATCCTCCCAAATCTGTTCTTGGCTCTGTGGGAAGGACAGAGGTACACATGGGTCCTGTGGCTGCCTGAGGTGTCAGAGGCAAACCAGGCAGCCTGGCACGGGCCCTTCTCAGGGGCCCCGCAGGTGGGGTTCCACCACAAAGAGCAGGTGGGGCTGAGGTGCGGATGGGCTTTGCCGACTAGCTGCTGAGTGAATATTACCAGGCAGGGTCCCAGCCAGCCTTGCAGCATGCAGGTCTGGGATACAGGGGTCAGGCCATCCATGGGAGGCCCAGGTGGGCAGAGCTTGAGCCAAGGGGCTGGGGTGCAGGGTTTTCCTACGTTCTTCATCTTGCCTGGTCCTGGCACCAAGCTGCTCCTGGACTGAGGTAAGGAAGCAGGAGCGGTTAAAGGCAGGAGGACTGGCTGCTGACGGATGGTGATGAAGGAGGGGGAACAGCCATAATGGCTGGGCGTATTCCTTTGGCCTTTGGCTGTGTCGGAGACCGTCACAGGCACCTATGGACACCCGTTAGCCTCTGACTGTCATTAAAGGAATGGGCCTGTGGCAGATTAGGGGCTAGGAGCTCCTGACAAATACTGTGTTGTCAGAAAAGTCATTACGTATTTTTCTATGCAAAAATGCGACCCAGCATCTTGGAGCCTGATCCCATAGCAGAAAGGCTGTAAGGAAGCAGAGTTCTCTGGTGGGTTGCCTAACCTAAGACCTCTGTTCTCAAAGACGGGTGTGAAGCAGATTTCCCTCTGTTCACACCTGCGAGTGACACAGTGTGTCATTCAGTCACTCACCAATGGCCATCAGCCATCCACCTTTGGCTCCCAGGGCTGGAAGGAGCTGCAGAGGGAGGGAGGGTGTGAGAGGGAGCTGAGCCTTCCAGAGACACCCCTGTCTGAGGCTGGAGCTACGCATACCCACGTCGTCCTGGCTAATCCTGGGTGTTACTGGCTCCATTTCGCAGCGAGGTTAAAGGAGGGAGAGGGCTCGATATCTGGGTGGGAGTCTGACAAGTGAAGAGCTGGGAGGGGGGGATTTCCTAGAAGCTTCTTATCGTGTCCTGAAAGCCCTTCCCTCCGGAAGGAGCATGGAGGTGGCCGCCCTGCTTCTCTGATTACCTCCCCCTCCGATGTCTTCGTTATGTATGTGTTATCAAAGAACAGTGCCAAGAGATGGGAGCCCCGAGAGCATAACCAGAAGCACCCCCTTCTGGGACTGGATGGAAGGATGGGAGAAGCCCATGACAGAATATTCCCTGTGGGAACACGGCCAACAGTACATGAGAGTTGCACTGGAGTGAGTTGGCACAATGCTGGAGAGGGGTGGGCAGGAAGGCAGCAGGCCTGGGGGCTCATGGCAGCCGGAGCATGGTCAAGGGAGCACAGGTGTGCAGGAATCAGGTCGGGAGGAGTGAGACTCGACCCAGTCTTTGACCCTTTGACCCTGGGCTCCACCTCTGCCTCAAGGTGGACGACCCCATCATACATCCCTCCAGGAAGAACGTGCAGTTGGGAGGTCAGCAGATGGCGTGGTAGTTCAGGCGCTGGACTCCCACATGACCGACCACAGTTCAAGTCCGGACCTTGCTTTCTCACTTTCCCACCCTCTCTCTGTCTCTCTCTGGTGAATGCATGTGCCCTATGGCAAATCATAAATAAATAAATAAATAAAATAATTCTTGGGGGAATAAAAAGAATATGCTGAGCCAAGGGGCCGGGGTGCTGTTGGATCTCAGTGAGGGATTAGAGGAATGAGGGTCTACATGAAGGGGACCGCAGAGGCCATCGACTCCCATCACACGTGGTGTACGTGTAAACAGCCTGGCAGAGAAGTGCCCCCACCACCCCTTCTGCAGTTGCACATCTCCGTGGCCTTTTCTGACCCTTATCTGTATGTAAACAGAGCTATTCCAGTTTGTCATCACCGTGCTATGCAACTGAGGCCTCACCTCTCACCCACATTACTTCACTGACATTTTGCTGTGAACATTGGAGTCATGTTTATTATCATTATTTTTTAGGTTTTTGCTGTAGGGCACGTGCACTCACCAGAGAGAGACAGAGGCAACGAGAAGGAAAGTGAGAAATCTCACCACCACCCCCCGCCCCCCGTCCAGGAGAGATGGCCATGCCACAATCCCATCTCTTCCATTCTCCTTCCTGGGATCTTGGGCATGCATGGACATGCTCCCAGCCTGATTTTCAAACCACCAGGTCCAAGATTCCAATTGTGGTCGCCCATGTGGAAGTCCAGCACCTTAACCACTATGCCACCTGCTGGTTCCTGGTTTATTATTTTAAATCAGCTCTGTATAGGCAGCTGGGGTTTTTCTGGAGAAGAGGGCTAGGCCAGCGGTTGGAGACTAGGTAGCCCTGTACCTGTACACATGTTCACGTGTGCACATTGCTCTCTTCTGTCCATTGTCTATTCAACAGTCTCAGTAAATTCTCCATGCAGAGGAATTGCTAAGTCTCCAAAGTTATCCTTGTTCTGTAGTTTCTTCATAAACACACAGCAAATTCCACCAGGATGGTCCAATCCTGAATAAGCACTCAGACACCCTCTGCCCCCTCCCCTCACCCAGTTACACATTCTTGGTGAGCTTCCACAGGTACATGCCCTCACCAGCACTCAGCCTTAGACAGACAGCTTGTGCAGGCCAGGCCCAGCAGCATGGACGGTGGACTAGGTAGCTCTGTGCACTGAGCTCTGGCTACATTTAGGTAAGTGTCTTCCAGCAAAAAGCAGCTTTTTCAGGTGGGGAAACTGAAATGTGTAGCGACTGCAATGGCTTGTCTAGGGTCACATAACTAGTGAGTGGTGGAGCAAGATTGGAACTTGGGCCAGTGGGGTTCCCAAGTTCTTTCTCTTCTGCAATTATAAAAGATTCCTTAGATCTTCCCTCAGACTCCGTTGAGCTGCAGTTCCACCAAGGAACTTTGGTTTCTCAAGCCACAGGCATTTAGAAGGAACACCTTGTAGATGAGGAGGTGTTTCCGGGGGAGCACGTGCTGAGTAAGGACCACTGCAACAGACCGTACACCTCCCATGGCTGCGGGAGGCGGCATTGCTCTACAGGACCATACAGTAACAATGGCCAACTCGTGAAATATTAAGCAACATTTAAATAAACAGTGTAGTATTGCATTCTTTATTTTAGAAAGATTTTTGTTATAGGGCGTGTGCGCTCACCAGAGACAGAAAATGAGAGATCACACCCCAGGGGAGATGACCATGCTGCAATCCCTTCTCTTGGGATTTTGAGCATGCATGCACCTGCACCTGGAATGAGTTTTAAGCCGCTGGGTCCGGGACTTGAACTGCGGTCAACTACGTGGGAGTTCAGCAACATAACCATTATGCCATCTGCTGGTTCCAGTATTGCATTCTAAAATCACTTTTCTCAGAAATGGATGAACACAGGTCTGGGCAAATAAGCATTATATTTTGGATTTCTAGGAAATTCACTAGTGTAGGATGGCTTATTTCTTAATGACCTTACTAAAAAGACATTAATTCTTGAATAATGTGAGGGTTATGGGTAGCAAAACATTCGCGCAGTCAAAAATCCATGTGTAACTTTTGACTTTTCCTGAAATCTTCCTAATATCTTCCTATTAACCGGAATCTTTACTGATAACATGAGTGGTTGATTAATGCATACTTCGTATATAAAGAATCATTCTAATTCAATTTATTATTAACATTATTATTTTTAAAAATTTGACCAGCAAGAGGTAGAGATAGAGAAAGAGAGGGAAACTGAGAAAGCAAGGCTCTAGGTCCGGGACTCAAACTGTGGCTGGCCATGTGGGAGTCCAGCGCTTTAACCACTGCACTGCCTGCTGGCCCTGAAACTTTTTTTTTCAAATTCATAATAGAGCATGTATGCATGTGTGTGTGTGTGTGTGTGTGCGTGTGTGTGTGTGTGCGTGTGTGTGTGTGTGTGCGAGAGAGAGAGAGAGAGGAAGAGGAAGGCGCCCTCCACAGAAGTTGTTCATGCTGTGATCCCCCTTTTCTCTGGTGTGTTTTCAGGCTCACCTGGCCAGGGGCTCAAACTATGGTAGGCATGTGGCCTCCAGCTCTGCAATCCGGCATGCTACCAACTGTGCCACGGGAGCTGGGCCTGTGTACCGTATTCTCACAGTAGAGTAAGAGGGAGAAAAGAAAACGTTAACTAAGATAATCATAAGGAAGAGGAAATTTATAGTGCTGTATTGTATTTTTCTTTCTTATATAATTATTTTATTTAATTTTATTATTAGTTCTTTTTAAGAGTTTCTTTTCTTTGAAGAAGTATTTATTAGCTTTATTTATTTATTTATTTATTTTATTTGACTAGAGAGAAACATGAGAGAAAAAGAGAGAGGGAAAGTGAGAAAGTAAGCTGCCAGGTCTGGGAGTCAAACTGTGGTTGGCTATGTGGGAGTTCATTACCTCAACCACCACACCACCTGCTTGCCCTATTTATTAGTTTGTATTTGCTATAGAGCATGTGTGCTCATGAGAGAGAGAGAGAGGAGGGAGAGAGAGAGAAGAGAGAGAGAGAGTGAGTGAGAGAAAGTGTGAAAGCGAACTGCCAGGAGAGAGAGAGAAAGTGAGAAAGTGAACTGTCAGGTCTGGGACCCAAACTGTGGTCAGCCATGTTGGAGTTCAGCACCTTAACCACTATGCCACCTGCTAGCCCCTGTACTATGGTTTCTAATATATTTATTAAAAAATAAAAAAACCTGTAAGTGGGCCCATGCAGTTCACACCTGTGTTCTTAAGGGTCAGCTGCATATCCATTTATTTACTATGCGTTTTGGTTATTTATTGCTGCACAACATAACCCCAAAGCTTAGGGCTTTAAGAGCATGAGGATTTATTTTTTTCTCACAATTCTGAGGGATGACTGTGCAGCAGGTAGTTTTTCTGGCACTGGCTGAGGTCACTCCCTTGCCTGGATTCTTCCACTCAGCTGCCGGCTGACGGCCATACTGGTGGTTTCTAAGAATGCTTGACCTGCGAGGTGCCTGGAACCTCGGAGCACCTCCGCGTGGCCTCCCCCTGTGGCTAGCTGTGCTTCCTTGCAGCATGGTGGGCTCAGAAAGTGGAAGACCAGAGTTGTTAAAGGCTAGACGTGTTGCTGCTGGTCAAGCAGTCAGAGGCTAACTCATACCAAGAGAAGATTGCTTCTACTTCTTGATGTGAGGCTGACGTGTGTGTACAGAGGAGGGAGGGAATAAATTGGTGGCAGCTGCTTTCTGAGGCCACCAAACCAGAGGGCGTATGAGGGATGCTGGGGAGAATGGACCAAGTAAAGCCATGAGTCTAGCAGGGTATACGATACTATGTGATCACAGAATACTTCAAATGTCAGGCCCATGGACCAGAGTAGGGTGGGTTTAACTTCATTAAGGTATTGCTCCTCTTTGGGACCCAAGACTTCATTTGTAGGGGTTTGGGGATGTTTCAGAATTGTATTACACATAGAGACAATGGCTCGTAGGCTGTCTGCAAGGGCTTTGTCTCATCTTGCACGCAGGAGGAGAATTTGTTCTGCAGGCTGCATGTCTGCACGTCCAGGACACTCACTGAGTTACGCAGGAGGGGAATTTGTCCTGCAGGCTGCATATATTCACCTCCAGGACACTCACTGAGTTACACAGGAGGAGAATTTGTTCTGCAGGCTGCATGTCTGCACGTCCAGGACACTCACTGAGTTACGCAGGAGGGGAATTTGTCCTGCAGGCTGCATGTCTGCACGTCCAGGACACTCACTGAGTTACGGAGAAGCAGTCCTTGCTCTGGGAGCCTGTAGTTTGACCACCACCCAGCCCTGACCCTGTCCCTGTCTGTCCACATCTCAGCTGGGTGGCCGCTGGCCGTGCTGTGTGCATTACTTCTCTGGGAGGCAGGGGTTTCCTTGTGTGCGTCCTTTAGGAATATGGTAAGTATCTTTCTTAGCAGGTCACTATGTACCTCAAAAAGGGATTAACACCAACAGTAGAATTATTCTACCTTACTGGGCAGTGCCTGGGTTGGGCCAGTCACTTTATAAATGTTTTCTGAATGTGTACTTTCTAGTTTTCCCTTTACCTGGATTTCCCTCCTCAGCAGCTGTTATTTGAGAGTTTGATTTATGTTTGACCACAGAGGGACAGAGCAAGAGAGAGAGAGAGAGAGAGAGAGAGAGAGAGTGCGAGCTGCTAGGGGTCTGGGACTCAAATCGTGGTTGGCCATGTGGGAGTCCAGCGTCCTTAACCACCACGCCACCTGCTGGCCCTGAGACTTTAATACATTTTTGGCTAGATATAGGCCAAAGGAAACATTCTGATATTAATTCAAGTAATTCGAGAACTATTTTTTCAAGCAAGATTTTTCTACTTCTTCAGGGGCACCAATCAATACCCCTTTGCCACCTGTTAATAAAGCTCCTTTGTGGACCAGGCAAAAAGCAGGCATGGAGGTGAGATTTCAGGAGCCCAGAAAAGTGAGTTTTGACATCCTGATGGTATAGTTTTAATCTCATCCTCAAGCGAAAATGACTTGAGTAAGTTCACACCGAAGGCCAAGGCAGAGTTGAGGTCTCACCATCCCACCCCCCGGTTGTTTTCCCAATCCAAAAAGGAACTTCATGCCCTCCAGCCCTTATCAAACATGAGGTACACAGCAGGGTGTACAAAGAACGAGGAAAACTCAGCCCTTGCCCTCAGAGCTCACAGTCTGGGGTAGAGCCCCTGTTGGTGTGAGAGAGCTTGCCTAGGAAAACTGAGGAAGGCTTGGAAGAGGGTGTACACGGAGGCCCTGATGGTCAGCAAAGCATCAAGCAAATGCCAGTTATCTCTGTTCCATTCGATCTTGGCAAACCTTCTCTGATCTTCAATCTACAAACGAATCAGACCAACTTTACTCATGATCCCTTTCGTCATCTTTCTGTGTAATCAACTGACTATAATCTATTGTGAAGGGGTTATTGTTAAGAGTATTTAGTTTTTGATTTGCATTGTTTTCTTTATTATAGAAAGTACATGTGCATGTGTGCAAGAGAGAACCCTCGACAGTGTCCCACCGCGTGACGGTCCTCTTTTTCCCAGCACTCCAACTCCGCAGGGTCTTGGGTGCTCTGTGTTTTTCAGGCTGACCTGGGATCCAATCCATGGTCACCATATGGCCTCGCCTCCAGCACGGCAGAGCGATAGCATTAATGCAGCACACAGTGCTCTGCAAGAATGTTTTCATTCATGAAGTGCTGTGTGATAGTGCAGGGTATGGTACTATTCTTTTTTATTTTTGTTTTTTAATTTAAAAAATAGTTATTTTATTTTATTTATTATTATTATTTAATTTGAGAGAGAGGGAAAATGAGAAAGCAAGCCACCAGGTCTGGGACTTGAACTGCGGTTGGCCACTTAGCAGTCTAGTGCCCCAACCACCATTCCACCTGCCAGCCCCAGTACTGGGACATTTGGTCACTCTTGATTTACTAACTTTAAGTATTGATCATTTACATTTTACTTACTTACTGTCGACATTTGTGTATTAAGTCAGCAGGCCTGTTTCTCTTTCTCCTCCTGCACATTTTATATCTGAGGCTTTCCCTTCCTCTAATCATTTTCAGCTGTTCCTCTTCCAGCAAGACTCCTCTCTGTGGCTCCCGAGGAATTCGTATGGAGTCGTGGAGCCGTCCCGTCCCTTCCCCGTCTTCCCTCAACAGCATGTTCTTTCCTGAATGCCGAGAAGGAAAGGGCATGTTGCAGCCGTGGTCCCAGCCCGCCCTTTACCTCCACGCAGACCCCCTCGTCAGCTTAGGGCTGGATTTGAACTTCCACAAGGTTCCCATGGAGTTCGTGCCTGCGAGTCTGATCTGGTAGTGTCAGGCTGTGGCAGCACCTTCATGGTGGGCTCGAGCTGGGTTTGTGGGCTGCCCTTGGGAGCTGAGTTTTTCAACCCAAGGGGACTAGGCCCTGAGGAATTTATCCCCATGGATCAAATTCTCTTTTAAAAAGTATTTATTTATTTTATTTCATTTGTTACTGTTAATTTTTAAAATTTGACCAGAGAGAGAGAAAAGGGAAAGCGAGAAAGTAAGCTGCCAGGTCTGGGACTCGAACCGTGGTTAGCCATGTCGGAATCCAGCGCCTTTAACCACCACGCTACCTGCTGGCCTCTCTCCATGCCCCCATGGATCAAAATCTTAAAGGACTGACCAGAAAGCTCAAGGCGTGGTCACCAACCTAATCACGGCAGGTTGCTCTTACCCCCTTCCCGGGGAGGACGGTGAGGTTGGGGAGAAAGGGTATTACCATGTGTGTCGTTGGTACCAACTTACTAACGGTTCCTAAGAAACCTAATCAGGCGACCAGCAGGTGGTGTGGCGGTTAAGGCACTGGGTTCCCACATGGTCATCATTGCGGTTTGAGTCCTGGACCCGGCGACTTGAAAATCATACTGGACATATGTGTGTGCCTGCCCAAAATCCCAAGAGGAGAAGAGATTGTGGTGTGGCCATTCCCCCTGGGGTTGATTTCTCACTTTCCCTCTCTCTTGTCTCTCTCTGGTGAGTGTTTACACCCTATGGCAAAAACTTAAAAAAAAATAAAATAAAAAGGAAAAGAAACTAAATTAGTGATTTCCTAAAGGGACATTGAGCAGTGGACGTGGCGTGGTGCTGAGACCCGTTCATCATCTTGGCGGTGCCGGAGCTGCCCCTTTTTCCCAGGGGCTCATTTCCTGTGGCACTGCTCTGGCAGCGGAGACAGCCTCGGCCCTGCTGCCAGGAAAGTGGCCCATTCTCCCCCTCAGCTCTGTTCCTATACTCGGCATGCCCTGGAAAACAGCAGTCCTCGTTTGGGGTGTAGTTGTCAATGTTCTATTGCCCTTCCCAGGGGACAGATTTGGGGCATTGCCTATAGATGGCTTGTCCTGTCCCTTCCCCGTGTCTTCTCTCAGTCCCACTGACCTCTACAGTTATGAACCAGCGAAGGGACCCTGCGAGCTTTGGCTGGCTTTCTGCTTTGGGACTCTGGGTAGAAGGGCTGGCTTCCCAGTCATTTTTGCTTGAGTCACCTCTGGGACCCCTCTCACTAGATGGGAGGTCTTGGGTCAGTCCTTTAATCTAAGGCCAGTTTCGTCTCTGTTGAGTGGGGATGACTGTGCCTCTTTCTGTGGGATATGTAGCAGCCCTAGGAATGGCTGCTGCCTGGGGGTCACTGTCGTTGTTTTTGGCTCTGATGAAGAAGAACTTGAGAGAACCTTGGGCCAACCCTAGGGAGAGAAGAGCAGCTCTGTGTTCCGAGATGTCTCCAGAGTGCCCTGTTGCTTTGAGAGCTGCCTTTGCCTCCCTGGTTGGGCTGTTCCAAACTCCTCCTCCCAGCAGGATGTGCTGTTTAAGGGATGGCCAAGGCAGGAAAGGCCTTAAGGGAAGACCTGGACAGTGACACTCAGCCAGAACCCTGCTGGGGCTGGAGGGCGTGTTTGTCTCCCCGGGCTTCCTGCT
>NW_006159682.1:477534-496019 GCF_000334495.1 Tupaia belangeri chinensis | reverse complement strand
TGGCCAACTGCGTCCCTCTGCAGCTTGCGCACTCCTGCCACCTCCTTCCCCGCGGCTCCTCTGTTCCTGCCTTCCTGCTAGATCAGCAAGGATCAGCCTGCTTGGTGAGCTCATTAGAGTCTGACACACCAGCTTCACCCACCCTTCTTACCCAGGGGCCGGATTTGTTGTTGATTATTTAGCATGGATAATTTCATTGGTATGCCTACTGAGAGACATTTATCTTCCACTCTCTACTTCATCTTTTTACTCCACCAACTATGTGTAGCTCTGGATATAGGTTGGCACCAGCTGCTGGATGCTGGGGACACAGAGGCAAGTAACCTCTGTGTTAACCTCAGGCGATCCTGCCTGCAAAGGAGGCCCAGCTTGGTTTATTTAATGTCTTTTTAAAAAATTGTTGATTATTGTCTGAGTGTGGGCCTAGTACAGAGCAGTCCCTCCATAAATATCTGTTGAATATTGATATGTGAACTATTATTGGGTTGAACTGTAAGAAATTGTCCACATCCAATCACTGCCACTCTGCCAAAGATGGCAGTTACATTTCACACGGTTTAATCTGGCACAGGCATAACAAACCCATTCACTACAGAAAGCTTGAAAATACTATGTAGTATGGAAAATATTATCCATGTTATCCTCAAAGATAACTACTATTAACATTGGGCCTTCTTTTGAGGATAGATGAGAATGTTAATTTTCTTCTATATTATGCAAGTGCGCGTTCTAATAAAATAATTCAACTAAACAGGAGTCTAAAGAATAAAAGTGAAAGTCCCCCCCCAAAGGTAACCATTGCCAAGTGTTTTGTGTAGATACTTCCAGAAATCCTTCTATGAGTTTGCACGTTTGTGCGAACACAGTTGAGTACACCTAACCCAAAAATGTAAAACCCAAAATGATCCAAAATTTGCAACTTTCTGAGTGCTGATGTGACATCACAAATGGAAAATTCCACACCTGACCTCATGTGATGGGTCACAGTCAAAACACTGCAGTATACAACTATTGTATTAAATTATCTTCAGGCTATGTGTATAAAGTGTGTATAAAACACAAATGAGGGACCAGCAGTTGGTGTAATGGCTACGTCGCTGGACTCACTTATAGCCGACCGTGGTTCGAGTCCTGGACCCAGTGGCTTAAATTCACGCTGGGCATGTGTTCGTGCATGCCCGAGATACTGAGAGGAGAATGGAGAAGGGATTGCAGTGTGGCCATCCCCCCTAGGGGGTGATTTCTCACTTTCTGTCTCTCTCTGTCTGTCTGGCGAGTGCACGCGCCCTATAACAAAAACCTCTTCACTCTCCCCCCCCCAAAAAAAAAAAGAAATGAGTGTGTGTTTAGACTTGGGTCCCATCCCCAAGGTAGTTTATTTTATATATGAAATATTCCAAAATCTGAAATTTGTAACACGCTTGGCCCCAAGCATTTCGGATATAGGATATACAACCTGTGTGTGCACATTTAGGATTGCTGGATTATTTATGAGTTTTTGCAAATCAGTGAAGCGAAACGCTCAGCACCAACATATACATGTCCCCACTGGTGACTGTATATTCCTCTCAAGGTGGTGCAGGGCAGCTGCAGCCTTTCCTTCTTCAGCCAGGTATTCCCACTCGAGGTGTACACTGGTGGCCTCTTAGAGGAGCTGTGGCCACTCCTTGAGCTGAAAGAGAGCCAGGCTCCTGTCTGCTTCTACCTGTGACAGCAGGAGGGATCCTGTGAGACCCAGTACAGCCAGCAGGCAGCAGAGGTGGCGGGAGCGGACAGTGGCATCCCAGCTGAAAGTGAGGTCGTGCTGTTGGCCTTGGTGCATGCTGTGGGCTCTGGTCCAAGTGAGTGGTTTACCCCCTGGGACTGGAGGTGGCATCCAGATCAATACAACTGGCAGGGCAGAAGAGAGGGAGGTGGCGTGTGGGGCAGAAGGCAATGGGCCAGGAGGAGGGAAGCCAGGCCAGGCGCTGGGTGCCGGCGGCTCTCAGCAGCTCAACCAGCCTCTCTGGGCTTGTCTGGGAGGATGTGGGTCCACAGTCTCCACGTTCTTTGCGTTTCTTATTTTGTTGGTTTTGTAGTCATTTTGTGAGCAGAGGTTGAGCTCAGGGGTCACGTGCCATAGAAGGCCCCAGAGAGAGAGAAGGAGAGCATGAAGAAGATGGATATGGCTGGGTTAGGGACCTGGGCTGGCGGGTAAGGGGTGAGCAGAGGCTGAGCTCAAACCCTGCTCTCCGCACGTGCTGGGGTCTTGGGCAAATCACTGAGCCTTGGTCTCTTCCTCTAGTAAGGATGATGCTGGGGCGTGGGGCACAGTGGGTGAGAGCCAGGCTCAGGCTAGACGCTGTCCAAAGCCGTACCTGCCATTCATGGCTCCATGATCTTGGTGGGCTTTGCTTAACCCTCTCTGTGCCATTAGGTCAGCTCCACCCCGGAACGAGCCTCCTCTGCGTACGTGCATACGTAGGGCTTTGGGAGCAGCGCCTGCCTCCGGAGCTGCTGTGCCGTGGAGGAGGGTGACCGCCCTTACAGGGTGGCGAGTGTGTGAGAGCTAGTGAAAGCTCTCAGTGCCCCACAGGCCCTGAGACAGGTGTCATTGTGTGTTTATCTGTAATTGTGTAAAATGCCCCCTTGAGAGGTGGTCTGGCTGTGATTCCCCTGAGTGGAATTTACAAATGGGGGTGAACTGGGGTTTGTTCCTGGGAGGGAGGTCTGTTGTTCCTGTCCTTCTCTGTCCCACACCCCTTACTGCTTTTGCCTGGAGGGTTGGCCCTGGAGGCCCTGGCAGTGGAGATATTCCAGAGCTTTCCAGGGAAGAGGATGCCAGGCCTAGAGAGGCGGTGACTTGCCTCGGGCCACACACAGGGACAGCGTCAGGGCCTCAGACTGTGGAAATGGAGAGGAGACGGGACATCCAAACAGATTCTCCCAAGTCATTGCCGGGTCTCTTTGTGAGTGTCCTGTGGCTCTGCTTAGGGAGCTGATGGGGAGACAGGGAGCTCCAGAGGGTGCGGGTGGTGGGGGTCAGTGAGGGTTGGAGGCAGGTGACATGGGGCCATGAGGTGACAGTGTATGCTCGGAGGAATTTATCCAGGCAGGAGGCTGTTAAGTTGGGGGTGATGATGAGGCAGGAGGGGAGATGGCTGGGGGCCAGGTGACCCGCTGTGGCTGTGCTCGAAGGGGACAGCATAGGAGTTTTCTGCCAGCACGGCAGCTCCTGTGCGATGTAGCCATGTCCTCAGACGGCAGCTTTGCCCCGAGCTGTTCTTGGGTGCATGGTAAGATCTGCTTTTGTTCTGTCTTAGGAATTCTTTTATTTATTATTTATTTATTTATTTTGGAGAGGTTTTTGCTATAGGGTGTGTGCGCTCGCCAGAAAGACAGAGAGAGACAGAGAGACAGAAAGCGAAAAATCACCTACCAGGGGGATGGCCACACCACAATCCCTTCTCCTCCATTCTCCTCTCGAGATCTTGGGCACGCACACACATGCACCCGGCGTGAGTTTTAAGCCACCGGGTCCAGGACTCCAACTGTGGTAGACTACGTGGGAGTCCAGCAACATAGCCATTACACTAACTGCTGGGCCCAGAGGTTTTTTGCCTTGGGGCATGTGTGCTCACTGGACGGAGAGAGAGAGACAGAGACAGTGAGAGGGAAAGTGAGAAATCACCCACCAGGAATATGGCCACACCACAATCCCTTCTCCTCTGTCCTCCTCCCGGGATCTTAGGTACACGCATACCCATGCCTGGAGTGATTTTCAAGCCACCAGATCTGGGACTTGAATTGCGGTCATCCACATGGGAGTCCAGCACCTTAATCACTATGCCATCTGCTGGCCTCTCTTGATTTTTACTTTTTTTTTTTTTTTTTTTTGAGAGGTTTTCACTGTAGGGCGCGTGCGCTCGCCAGACAGACAGAGAGAGACATAGAGACAGAAAGTGAGAAATCACCCCCCAGGGGGGATGGTCACGCCGCAATCCCTTCTCCTCCATTCTCCTCTCGGGATCTTGGGCACGCACGCACACGCGCCCGGCGTGAGTTTTAAGCCACCGGGTCCGGGACACGAACCGCGGTCGACTACGTGGGAGTCCAGCGACATAGCCACTACGCTAACTGCTGGTTCCCTATTTTTACTTTTTTTATGGAGAGAGATAAGTACTCTCAACAGGGTCTCGTGCCTCAGTCCACCCCAGGCCTTCCGAGCGGTCAGGATCATGGGCACACGTGCCTGGCATGTATTGGTTGACCAGGGAATGAAACCCATGATCATCCATGCAGATCCATCTTCACTTGAGCAGTGTGTTACTCAGTGTGTCACTGAGCCCACCCCAGTCTTAAGAATTCTGTTAGCAGGACCAGCAGGTGGTGTGGTGGTTAGGGGCACTGGACTCCCACATGGCTGACCACAGTTTGAGTCCCAGACCTGGCAACTTGCTTTCTTACTTTCCCTCTCTTGCTCTATCCTTCTCTTGTCAAGTTAAAATAAATAAGGAAATAATTTTTTTTTAAAAAAGGAAAGACTTCTGTTGGCTCCCCTGGGGTCTCTCAGGCCTCCCCAGGCCGGGGTCCTCTCCCCGGAGAGCTGGAGCCAGGAGCTGCGTGGTGTCCTGGGGCACGTCTTCTTGCTCCCCCTTCTGGTTTTATAAAAATGTCAGGGGCTGAGGTGGTTTTTTCCTCCCCAGCTCTTGAGAGGCTACCTGGAGAGACTGATCTGAGAGTGCAGGTCCTCAGAGGATATTTCATTCAGCTGAACGCAGTCGACTTAATCGGCACTGTGGTTCGTTTTCCCTTTCGGAAAAAGGAGTGATGGTGCCTGAGTCACTCCTTCATGAGAGCCTGTTGCCCAGCTCCCCTCCCCGAGGGCCACTCTGCACAGGTGCATTCTGATGTAATTGTTGCTCACTCCCACGCCCAAAGCAAAGGGTCCATTCCCTTTCTTTCTTCTGGGCTGGGGGAGGAGGGTTTGCACAAGGACGACTGAGAGGAGGTCCCCAAGCCCTGAAGGGGCCCCCGTGACACACAGATCGTGAGAGCTCAGAGAGACGCACGAGGGAGATGGTACCAAGCTGGGTTGTGAGAGGCCCTAAACTGGGAGGGTGGGAGCAAGGGATTGCTTGTGAGCAGCGGCCTGGGGAGCAATGTGGACTTGGGAACAGGGAACTCTTGACTGGATAATTGGTTTTACGAAATAGTAAGAGAAACATCCAGATGGTAACATGGGATCTGACAGAGGACCAAGAAAGCCATGTAAGATAGCTTCTGTAGACATTCTGGTGACGTTCTGTAGACAGTAGGGAGCCACTGAAGGTTTTAGAACGGGCAGGTGAGCCTTCAGGAAGACGATTCCAGGGACAGACTTTGATGGCCGTGCGCAGCAAGGTCTGGGAGAGCCTGCCTGACCATGGAGGAATGCAGGTAGCTTACCTGAGCAGGAGGGGCATCTGCTGATGGGCGTCGGTCGTATAGGAGACAGGGACTCGTGCAGCCAGGACGTACCTAGGACCTGCTCGTGTGCTCCGTGTATTAGAAGGTGCAGAATGGGGAAAAGTCTAGGTGCTGCCCTTGCTGAACTTCCCATCTGATTGTGAAGATTTCCGCGCACTGCCGTAAACCGCCGAGAGACCACTTCAAAGCCACTGAGGTGCAGGTGAAAAAAACAGCAGACCATTGCCTGCAGCACAATGGCAGTGCGGGAATGGGGAGGAAGCACCTGCTAATGCCAACACTGTGTCCGGTGCTCTGATCCTCACCCAACCCTGTGGGGATCACAGGGCAGATGAGGCACTTGCCCAGAGCCAGGGACACAGGTCATTGGAAGACGGGGCAGTGTTGAACTTTTGCTCTGTCCAGTTCAAGTCTTGGGCAGGAGGCTTTGAACCAGGCTGAGAAGTTAGTGACAGGCCATGGAGGTAGAGGATACATCACATAGAAAGTCCTAGAAGAAAGAGAAGAGGGATATGGCTGGATTGGGCACCCGGCCCAGCTGTCTGCATGTGTGTCAGATGAGAGGGATGCAGTTGAAAGAGGGCCGTTGCTATGCTCTCCCTTCCTCTGAGCCACCACGATGTCATATAGCAAAAAGATAATGAGAGACTTCTGCTTCCTGTCAGGAGTGAGTAAGACAGTCTGGAATTACACCTCCCTCATCCCCATAAACAGATAGGAGGCGGAGGAAATATAGAGAAGTCTGTTTCTGTTTGGGGATGGGAGGCGGTGGTGGACTGTGGTCCCCTGGAAAAAGAAAACCAGTGAGTCCTTGCCTTATTATGGGTGGAGCCTTCAGGAGGTGATGAGGCCAAGGAGGCGCTGCCTCCATGAATGGGATTGTGCCTTTATACCTGGGCTTGAGGAGGTGCTGTTTGGCCCTTCTATCCCTTCTACCATGTGAGGATGGCATCCGTGGAGTGAACAGTGAGCCCTGGACAGCCCATCTGCTGGTGTCTTGACCTTGGACCTTCCAGCCTGCAGAACTATGAGAAACCAATTTCTATTAGGTATACATTACCCAGTCTAAGGCATTTGTCAAAGCAGCCTAAACAGACCGAGACAGGAGTGGCACATGGAAAACGATGAGACGTCAGGGAAACCTTCCAGGACACGGCTGAGGGCCACAGAATCCCATGTTAGTGACCACAGGCAGCAGTAAGGTTGGACTTAGTGCTGGGCCCTGCTCCGAATATACTAGGGCAGAATACTGAGTGGTGTGGGGAGCCTTAGAATATCAGCACATCCAGGTTTGGGGACCATTGGCATGCATCACCTGCCCAGGTGATGGGAGAAGAGGAAGGCTGGACAGTTGGGAATAAAGTAAGGTCGTGCTCTTGGAACTGTGACGTGCCAGTAACCGTGGCTCGTGTTTACCGAGCCTTGCTGTGTCCTGGCACGGTGCTTTGCTGGGCACTTTGCACGTGTCATCCTACCTAGCGAGCTCTCACAGCCCACCCCGAAGTGTTCCTGTGCCCGTTCGAGTCTCACAGAGGAGAGGCGCAAGCTGAAGCCGGGGTGCCCTCCAAGGCCATGGCCGGCGGGTGGTGGAGCTGGAATTCCACCCCAGCCTGCGTCTGGAGCTGTGTCCGCAGTGCTGCATGTTACCGTCTCGAGTGTTGGTCTCGCTGAGAGAGGGGTGTGTGTGTGTGTGTGTGTGTGTGTGTGCATGTGGCAGGGGAGGCTAGGACAGAGGGTCACAGGGGCCCACAGAGAAAGGAAGCCGGGGGGATGTAACCCCACAGGAGCCATCGTGGGCCACTGCAGTGTGATGCTGACCATGTGGTAAAGTCCCACCCTCACCCAAGGTGAGAGTGACAGACCCAGCAGGGGCTGCTTTGTGTGTAAGAGCACTTCAAGCAGTTTGTAGCAACACAGGGTGAAAGTGCTCCTGCAGGCCCAGCTTGTGGCCTGGTGGTTAAGGCGACTGAACCCCAGATGGCTGACTAGTGGCTTTAGAAACACACCAGGTGTGTGTGCGCGTGCCTGAACTCCCAAAAGGAGGGAGAGGTGGAGAGGGAATGTGGTGTGACCATGCCCTGGGGCAGGGGTGCTTTCTTTCTCACTCTCCCTGTGTCTCTTTAGCAAGCAGATGTACCCTCTGGCCACTAAAAAAAAAAGGTACAAGTTTATTTTGTACAAAAAAATTGTGGGATCCATGCATTTTTTTCTTATAATGCTCATTTTTTCATGAGCTTTTATTTTTTCTTATTTTTTTCTTTTTTTGAGAGATTTTTGCTGCAGGACTGTGCTCTCACCGGAGAGACAGAGAGAGACAGAAAGCCAGAATCACCTCCCAGGGAGGGTGGCCATGCCTCATGCCCTTCTCCTCCACTCTCCTCTCACAATTTTGGGCACACGCGCACATACACCTGGCGTGATTTTTAAGCCATCAGATGTGGGACTCTAGCCTCAGTTGGCCACATGGGAGCCTGATGCCTTCACCACCATGCCACCTGCTGACCCCTCACGAACATCTTTAAGATTCTCCTAAAGGAGTAGCATGCTGATAATTGGACAGATTTTGTGAAAATCAAAAGGAAATATTTAAGAAGTTGGGAAGCCCTGAGGATTCAAGGACAGCTTTAGAACTCTTTTGGAAGCCTGGGTGTGTCGGCTGAGAAAATTCCCGCAGCGCAGTTGCCATCTCTGGGAGAAGGGGCCAGTGGGGGCTGTGGGTGAAGGAGCCCTGGAGGAGAGGAAGGAAGCCAGGGCGGGCTCACAGGGAAGTCAGACTCCAAGAAAGGCAGGGTGTTGTTTGGGGGGCCGTCAGGCTCTTCGAGGCCCTCCGCACCAGCTGGGCCCAGCCGTTCCTCCAGCACAGCCCCGGCGACGCTGGCCCCCGGCCACGTGCAGCCGCCTGTGTGCAAGCACTCCGGACCCAGGGCAGCTCCTTGCCAGCTGGCTTCGCCCTTTATTTCCCTGGGAACGGCTCCTCCGCATGGGCAAGGGCAATTGACTGTGGGTGACTCAGAGCCAGCTCCAGCTACCAGGGAGAAAACCCCCGGCGAACGCGGGGCCCAATGGAGATCCGAATGACTGGCCTGGCAGCACGGCTCGCCTTGCCCTCGGGTCGGGGGTCTTTTCCTTTTACTCCTTCCCAGTGGCTGTGACGCTGAGCTTCCAGAGCCCTGCCTTCCACAAAGCAGGGTAGGAGGGCAGCAACACGATGATCCGGTTCTGTGCCTGGTCTGGTGTGAAGACCTCAGGAAGGTTTACCGCCCCCGCCCCCAGCCCTCTTCCGGTTGAGGATGAGGCGCGTCTGCTAAGAGCAGGTGCAGAGCGGCTTCTCAGTGGGCAGGATGGAGGAGGTGGAGGTGAGCTAGATTTGAGGGAGGGGCAGGAGGCAGCTAGGCCGGCAGGAGCCCTCCGTGCGGTGAGCTTTCCACAGCGCGAGTGCGGAGCTGCCTGCCTGGTGTGTGAATTCCCAAGGGAAGCGTGCGGCCAGCGGTTCCTTCCTGTCTCTCCCCTCCCTTTAGTCACTCCTTCATCCCAGACATTGTGCCATGTGACTATGGAATGCTGGGAACACGGTGGCAATGGGGACAGAGTCTGTCCTTGACCCAGCACAGCTTACATTATAACAGCCACATCTGTTTTATTTGAAGGCAAATGTTTAAATATGGTAATACAAACATGCATTTTATTGAACAGAATGCAAAATCCACATGCATTCGCAAGGACAGAGGAGAGACTGCCTCCCAGGTCCCTTAGCGGAAAAGTTAGGCTGGGGTGGACCGAGGTCAGGATTGCTTGGTAGGTGACCTGCTGAGGACATCAGCTTGGTGACCGCAGATAGTTGAGAGCAGGGCATTGTGGGACAGACTTAGGAAGGTTCATAGAGCAGAAAGCATGTAGTATCTTGAACGTGAGAATGACGGTTTTGAGCTTTTGGAGAACTGGCAGCTTTTGAGATGTTTGGAGCAGGAGGCAGCACTTGCAGAAAGATAATCTGGGAGGGTGAAAGGGTGCAGGGCGGGGTGGCGGGACTAGAGAGGGACCAGAGTCGAGTCCATCCTCCTGTGGGACGTGAGTGACAGGGAAGGAGACCTGGAGGATTTATCTAGAAAGATGGATCTCATCAACAACCCACTGGGGGTATAGAGGGAGCCCTGTCAGGTTTACCAAGAACCTGTGCTCTGTTCTCCCTCTCTGGGGTGCAGGTCTGCAGTGCTGGAGCTGGCAGAAGCAGGACCTTCAGATCAGGCTGGTATGGGAGGTGGTGACAAGGTCAGGGATTCATATTGCCTTTTTTTGCCCCGAGTCATGTACATTCACGGGGGTGTGGGGGGGGCATCCCCAATGGGGCACGCTGCAATCCTTTTCACTCCATTCTTCCATCCATCAGAATTTGGAGCATGCATGCACATGTGCTCAGCATGTTTTTCAAGCTGCTGAGACCAGGATTTGAACCATAATTGGCCATGTGGGATCTGCCTTCCAATGTCCAGTGCCTAGTTGCTGCTGCAGTACAGGATTGTCCCCTCACAGTGACTGTACGTAGTTGTTCTTTCTTTTTTTCGGAGAGGTTTTTGCTGTAAGGTGCGTGCACTCGCCAGAAAGACAGAGAGACAGAAAGTGAGAAATCTTCCCCAGGGAGGGTGGTCACACCACAATCCCTTCTCCTCTATTCTCCTCTTGGGATCTTGGGCATGCACACACATGTGGCTGGGGTGAGTTTAAGTCACCGGGGCCAGGACTCAAACCGCAGTCGACTACATGGGAGTTCAGCAACATAGTCATTACACCAACTGCTGATCCCGACTGGAGGTAGTTTTTCCCACACTGAGAATGCCAATGTCTGGGCTTTGGGGCACTGTTTTGGGGTACTGCCTGGGTATAACTCCCCAGGGAATGCAGAGTTGGGACCCACTGAAGGAGGATGAGGGGAGCACGTTCTCTCCATCCAGGTGGTGCTAATTCAAGAGGCTGTAGAATTGAAATTTAGGAGAGGAGATAGGCCAGGGCTTTGAATTTTGGAGTTTAGAAGTCTCTATTTGTCAAGTGACTGAGTTAGTGCATGGGGAAGACCAGTCTCTGGCCTAGCAAAGTCGCTCCAGATCTGTATCTCACGGGACAGTGAGAAGGAAACTTGGACAATGATTTCCAATCTCTATAAAAGAAGGAGGGAACTAGGGGCCAGCAGATGGCGTAATGGTTATGTCACTGGACTTCCACATGGCCAACCGTGGTTCAAGTCCCAGACCTGGATGCTTGAAACTCATGCTGGGCACACATGTGTGCATGCCCAAAATCTGAGAGGAGAATGGAGGAGAAGGGATTGTGGTGTGACCATTGCCCTCCCCCCTTGGGGGGTAGTTGCTCCCTTTCTGTCTCTCTGTCACTCCAGTGAGCGCACACACCCTATAGCAAAATCTCTCAAAAAAAAAAAAAAAAAAAAAACCAAAGAAAACAAGCCCAGGGAATTTACTTAAATGCAGGAGACATGAAATAGCATTGACAGATGGACGACATCTCTGTGGCCGTGGCTGTGACTGTGAGTAGGGGATACTGAGCAGACAGGAAAAGGACAAGAAGCAGGTGAACCAGGGTCAGATCAGTAGAACCCGAAAGAGAGTAAGTGGACAAAGTAGGGGACAGGCAAAGGCGATGACCTACGCAGTCACGTGTGCGCTTACTGAGAGGAGGCGGGGGGGGGGGGGGGAACGGAGCACCTCTGGTTGGTTTGTCACCACCTTCTGCAGTGCAGCCGTGGGACAAACTCACCCAGGGGAGGGCAAGGATGCGGACTCCTGGGACTCGGCAGGTGTGGGGTGGGACCCAGGAACCTCATTCATCCCCGGGTCCCGTGGGATGCTGATGCACCCGACTCCAAAACACTGAACTCGACACATGGCATCTAAGGAATGGCACTGAGGGGTTGAGTCAGAACCAGCGATTGGAAAAAGAAACTCACAGATGTCCCTAGGAAGGCTGAGAGGCTGATAGGAGGAGGGACTTGCTGAGCCAACCTAAGGAGCACAGAGGGGAAGGGAATGAGGATTCAAGTCCCCGAGGAGGACGCTATTCAGAACAGATAGGGTTTCCACCGCTGAGTATGTGCGGAGGTTTTACCTTCTGAATCTGAGTCCTCCTCAGAATTGAAAGTTAGGCTGTCCTGGAATCCCGTAAGGAGTTTGCTGTGTTCCATGGACACATAGGAAAGGAGAGAGGGCTTTGGTGTTTGTGTAATCAGTGGACTTCTCCCTTCAAATGTTCACATGTTAAATTTGTGTGATGATAATGCTCTTCTGTCTCCAGAATATATGTTCCTCTTCCTCCGGGATGATACATGTGTGCTGTGGTTTGCATGTCCCCCCTCATTCAGCTGATACAGTTGATATAAAATACGTCTGCTTGTTCATATCCTTGCTTCAGAGTTCATTATTCAGTAAAAGAGTTCAGGAAGCACAGGAGAGGGCATTGCTTAAGGCCAGGGTTTCTAGACTTGTGCTCTGTTGGCCTTAAAAACAATGATTTATTTATTAATATTTAATTCATCACTATTATTGTTATTATTTTTTTAAAGAATTATTTTTAATTTAACTTTATCTACCTATTATTTATTTATTTATTTATTTATTTATTGAAATTTGACCAGAGAGGGACAGAGTGAGAGAGATAGGGAAAGTGAGAAAGCAAGCCTCCAGGTCCAGGACTCAAACCATGGTCGGCCATGTGGGAGTCCAGTGCCCTTAACTACCATGCCACCTACCAGGCCCTGTTGGTATTATTTTTAAGTTTGCTTTAGGGCACATGTGCTCACCAGAGAGAGAAGGAAAGTGAGGAAGCAAGCTATCAGGTCTGGGACTCAAACAGCGGTCAGCCATGTGGGAGTCCAGCACCCTAATCCCCACCTGCTGGCCATTCTGTTGACATTTTGAACCAGATGATTCTTCGATGAGGGGCTACCCTGTGCCTCAGGATGGTCAGCTGAATCCCTGATGTCTACCCAGTAGGTGCCATAGTACTTTCTCCCCTTGTCATGACAAGAAAAACACATCCCCAGACTAAATGTGGAGTAGCCCCCATGGTGGGCAGATCACCCTCAAGTTGAGAACCACTGCTCGAATCTAGTGGCTCACACCACACATTTCTCACTCACAGTTCTATGGGTTGATTGGGGTTGGGCTCTAAATTGCAGCTCGGTTTCAGTTCTGCTGCATGGGCCTCTCGTCCTGTTGTACCCGTGAACTGCTTGGTGCTTGTTCTCGTGGTGATGGCAGAAGCACAGGAGGAAAAGCCAACTTTGCAAGCACATTTCAAAATTTGCTCCTGTGATATGTCCTAGCATGTGTTTGGCCAAAGCAAATCCCATGGTTAAAGTCAGCAGAGGGGAAGAACACTTTATAGCAGGAGGCTCCAGAACAGGTGTGACTGTTTACTATGAAGGGACTGCAGAAACTTCGAGGATGGCCCAGCCACGGTAATATGGGCAGTAGTGTACAGATCTGCAGTGTTGAAAGCCACGTGGGTGACAACAGGTTCAGATTCTGAGTCTATGCAGAACACACCAGGTGCTCTCACCCAAGATCCTGACTAGCAGTGGGGCTAGGGGAAGAGGCGTGATGAGATCCTGTTGGGGCGCCTGTCTCCTCTCTTTTCTTCTCTTGCACTCAAATGAAGTTAAAGTGCAAGTTTATTTTAGTGCAAATTTTTAAAAACCCATGCATAATTTTTTTAAATGTACTTCCCCAGGAGAAGACCTGGGGCAACTGTCTCCCTCATACCCAGTCTAAAGCAGCTCCTCAGTCACTTTCTACCATATGTATTTTCTGCTGTGCCCATGGCTGAATTACCTGTGATCCCTTACTGTTGCTAGAGCGTCAGCTCCATGAGAGCAGGGACCCTTTCTGTCCTAGTCATTGATAAATGGCCAGCACTCACAGGCACACGCTAAGCCATCACTAAATCTTTGAATGAATGAATAGCTCTGTTTGAAAATCAGAGAGGGTGTTGGAGCTGGGTCTTGACTTAGTACCAGTAACTAACATTTCCTAGGGGCCAAGAGCCAGGTACTGAGCTGAGTGCTTGAGATGGATGAAGTCAAAGAATCATCACAGAGTGTGGACCCCGGACTGAGAAGGGGCAGGTGGTTCTGCTTGGAGCCATAGAGTCCTAAAATAGCACATCTTTTTTTTTTTTTTTTTTAAATGTGTATTTTTCTTTCATGAGTGACAGAGGGAAAGAAAGAGAGAGCGAGAACCCCCAAAAGGGTCTCGACACCATGGTCCCCAGCTTTCAGCCAGCCCTGGGTGTGCCTGGTGTACTCGGGAAAGGCTCTGAACTTGCACTGGGTACCCTACCAGGTGGGATTGCCTTGCAAACGTCCTCTTTTATTGCCGCATCAACGTCTGGCCCCTGAAATAGCACATCTTGTAGAGGATTGGAGAGATGCCTGCTGTGACTGGAATGAGGGGTGCGTGGTGGGAAGTGGCCAGATAGAAGACAGAGGAGTGATGCTAGAGCCGGGTGGTGAGGGCTGCCATGTTCCATGTCTCTGGGGGAGCCATCACGTCAGAGTGGTACCCCTGGGATTGAGCAGTGTACGACCTGAGAAGGCATCTGGCAACCCGGCAGATCATGAGGGACTCTGTGTGATGTGTCAGGTTGGCTGGGTGCCTATCTTGGAAGTTGTCTTTGTTACAGAAGGGAGTCAACATTGAATAGACGTTGAGTGTATGTATATCAGAATGCATAATTAAGATAAACAATACCTTTCTTAAAACAACAAATTTTGGGGACCAGCAGATGGCATAGTGGTTACATCGCTGGATTCTCACATAACCAACTACAGTTCGAGTCCCAAATCTGATGACTTGATACTCATGCCAGGTGCATGTGAGTGCTTGCCCAAGATCCCAGGAGGAGAATGGAGGAAAAGGAATTGTGGTGTGGCCATCCCGTTGGGGAGTGATTTCTCACTTTTCTTCTCACTGTCTCTGTCTCTCTCTCCAGCAACTGCATGTGCCCTAAGGCAAAAGTCTACCAAAAAACAAAACAAAACTTTTTTTTTTAGAGGGATTTTTGCTGTAGGGTGCGTGTGCTCACCAGAAAGACAGAGAGACAGAAAGAAAGAAATCACCCCCCAGGAAGGATGGCCACACCACAATCCCTTCTCCTCCAGTCTCCTCTTGGGATTTTGGGCACACACACACACATGTGGCCAGCAAGAATTTTAAGCCACCAGGTCCAGGACTCAAACCATGGTTGACTATGTGGGAGTCCAATGCCATAACTATTATGCTATCTGCTGGTTCTAAAACGTATTTTTAAAAATAGAGTTTGAGTGTCTTTTAGTGGAGGCATGCATAAAATATGAAATAAGCAGAAAGCTTCTGGAGGCCCTTGGTGGAAGGGTGACAGGGTCCAGTGCAGGCCTGTGCCAGTGTTATGTTGACTAGGGCTGTGTTTGTCGGAGACCCAGACGTCTCTTAGAAGGGCTCAAGGTCTTGAGTTCCTCCAGATCTATGGGTCCTTATGGCTCCCGAGCTTCCAGGGCATCCCCATACACTGGCCTCAGCCCAGCCACAGCAGATCCTCTCCACGTTCAGCCAAGAAGCCAGGAGTATAGGGAAGGGCGCCCTGGACTTGGAAGGAGCTCTGGGGTCCATTCAGCACCACGGGGAGACCATGGGCTCATGACCTCATTTCTTGGGCTTTAAGTCTTGTTTCATGAAATGAGAATAAGCAAATTCTGCCGTCTTCCGCCCTCTTGCTGTGATCAACAAACAGGATGGTTATGAAGGCTCTGTGCAACCTCTTTAATTATTAGGTACTAATTTGCCTTTTCTCCTCTGGAAGAAAAAGAGTCATAAAAAATATGTTTTGGGCCACGCCCCGTGGGGTGGGCTGCATCACTCTCTCTTTTAATCCTATTGGAATAGCTTCGTGGTTACGGTGAGGATGAGAGGCCATGTCTCAGGGAGGCCAAGTGACTTGGTCCAGGCCACAGAGCTTGTGAGGACACTGTGCAAAGGCCCCTGTGTCCACTCATCCACCGCTGTCACGAGCAGCATCCTGTGTGCCCTAGGCCCAGGGCTGGGGAATCAGCAGAGAAACAAAGCCAAACCCCGACCCTGCGGAGCTTGCGTTCCAGTGGAGGAGAGACGAGTGAGCCAGAGCATCCCAGAGAAGGCGGGTGCGGAAACCCCACGCTGGGCCTTTGGACAGAGGGGTGGAGGGTGAGCGCTGGTCCGGGCTACTCTCTGTGAGGAGGGGACACTGACTGGAGGAGCCACTGCGTTCCAAGGGCCTGAGGGGCACAGCCCTGGGGGGACCCCTCTGGCCTTGCGGGCTCTGGGTGGGCTTCTTTGGCTTGAGCAGGCCGGTGCCTCGTTCAGAGGTGCCTCGTTCGTGCTCCTTCCTGCCCCACAGGTCCTGGGAGACTTTTTTCCAAAACATCTAGGTTGTTTTAATGAAGCAAGGCTCCGGCATGGCCTGCCCAATGCCAGAGTGTCACAAGGACTCCTGGCCCCTTGATTGCTGTGGTTCAGTTCTGGAATGTTCTAGAATGAACTGACAGGGTGAGATCAACAGAGGCCAGAGACCAGGGCATCCCCATACACTGGCCTCAGCCCAGCCACAGCAGATCCTCTCCACGTTCAGCCAAGAAGCCAGGAGTATAGGGAAGGGCGCCCTGGACTTGGAAGGAGCTCTGGGGTCCATTCAGCACCACGGGGAGACCATGGGCTCATGACCTCATTTCTTGGGCTTTAAGTCTTGTTTCATGAAATGAGAATAAGCAAATTCTGCCGTCTTCCGCCCTCTTGCTGTGATCAACAAACAGGATGGTTATGAAGGCTCTGTGCAACCTCTTTAATTATTAGGTACTAATTTGCCTTTTCTCCTCTGGAAGAAAAAGAGTCATAAAAAATATGTTTTGGGCCACGCCCCGTGGGGTGGGCTGCATCACTCTCTCTTTTAATCCTATTGGAATAGCTTCGTGGTTACGGTGAGGATGAGAGGCCATGTCTCAGGGAGGCCAAGTGACTTGGTCCAGGCCACAGAGCTTGTGAGGACACTGTGCAAAGGCCCCTGTGTCCACTCATCCACCGCTGTCACGAGCAGCATCCTGTGTGCCCTAGGCCCAGGGCTGGGGAATCAGCAGAGAAACAAAGCCAAACCCCGACCCTGCGGAGCTTGCGTTCCAGTGGAGGAGAGACGAGTGAGCCAGAGCATCCCAGAGAAGGCGGGTGCGGAAACCCCACGCTGGGCCTTTGGACAGAGGGGTGGAGGGTGAGCGCTGGTCCGGGCTACTCTCTGTGAGGAGGGGACACTGACTGGAGGAGCCACTGCGTTCCAAGGGCCTGAGGGGCACAGCCCTGGGGGGACCCCTCTGGCCTTGCGGGCTCTGGGTGGGCTTCTTTGGCTTGAGCAGGCCGGTGCCTCGTTCAGAGGTGCCTCGTTCGTGCTCCTTCCTGCCCCACAGGTCCTGGGAGACTTTTTTCCAAAACATCTAGGTTGTTTTAATGAAGCAAGGCTCCGGCATGGCCTGCCCAATGCCAGAGTGTCACAAGGACTCCTGGCCCCTTGATTGCTGTGGTTCAGTTCTGGAATGTTCTAGAATGAACTGACAGGGTGAGATCAACAGAGGCCAGAGAGCCACCGAACTGCCCCTACGGGGCGACTTTCATTTTAAAGCCCCGCATCGAGCAGCCTCATTTCCCCATGGCCAGACGTGCAGGAGATGGCATGGTGCACAGTCCCCAGAGGGAGGGTTCTGGGGGGTTTCTCACGGCTGCTTTCTGGGTAACATAAACTCCCTCGGGCCGTCGTGGGTTAGATGAAACTTTAGTCTGAATGTTTACCCACTTGGGAGATTAATTCATTTTATTCATTCTTTTTTTTTCTTTTCTCTTTTTCTTTTTTTTTGAAGAGGTTTTTGTTACAGGGCACGTGCGCTCGCCAGAAAGAGAGAGACAGAGACAGAAAGCAAGAAATCACCCCCCGGGGGGATGGCCACGGTGCAATCCTTTTTCCATTCTCCTCTCGGGATCTTGGGCATGGATGCACATGCACCCTGTGTGAGTTTAAGCCACCAGGTCCAGGACTTGAACTGTGGTCGACTACGTGGGAGTCCAGCGACATAGCCTTTATGCCAACTGCTGGTCCCTAAATGTCACATTGTTTAAAAAAAATTATTTTGAACTAAGTCCAGAAAATAACTTTAGGAATAAGAAAACATTTTTTAAAAATTATTTTATTTAACATTTATTTATTTATTTATTTATTTTAATTTGACCAGAGAGGGACAGAGTGAGAGAGAGACCGAAAGGCCAGCTGGTCCGGGACCTAAACCATGGTTGGCCACGTGGGTGTTAGTGCCTTTAACCACCATGCCACCTTATGGCTCCGGATTAAGAAAACTTTAAAAAGAAATCTGTAGATAAAGAGGCCCAGTGGCTGGGCACCTCTGTCACCACAGAACCTTGTGCTGCCCGGTCTGAGAGTCTTGATGGAGCCACCGGGGTAAAACAGAGAGACTTTGGCGGTCCCGCCAGCGTGGGCTTCTCCACTTTAAACTTCTGGAGAGTGAGTCACCCTGAGATCGTAGTCTGGCATGGGACCCAGGACTCGGCAGCAGAGCAAGCTTCCAGGGCCACCCATGTCCAAGGACGCCCTGCAGGGAGTGAGGTTGGAGCCCACGCTCTCGCCACCCATGGGGGCTGCCAGAGCCAGAGTCCTCAGAATCATCTTACTGATCGCCGTGGGGTGGGGGTGGTGCCGATTTGCCGGGCGTGGCGTCTGTGCTGCTCTCTACCTCTCAGAGACCTCCATCTTTCCGCAGTGCCCGCATGTTCTTGAAGCCACCTGCAGCATCCCCTGGTCAAATGTGGCCCCCAGCTGTCCAGACCACTCTCAGCCTCTTTGTATGCTCTGCCTCATGCTCTGGATCATTCCCAAACTGCCTCCCTCTCTGCTGCCCTTGGGGCAGTGACCAGACTCATTCCTCATTGTTCTCAGGGCTGGGCTGGGGACCGTGAAGGTGGGGGTGG